>NC_091992.1:131820774-132120774 GCF_044704955.1 Pristiophorus japonicus | reverse complement strand
AGGAATGAATGGGCATTCAGAGCAGGTGCTTTCAAGAAAGAGAGGAAAAGGGCAAAGGGAAGGAATGCAGGCAGTGCCGTAGGCCAGCAGATCATTGATACCGTTTAGGCTGCAGGTTACAGGTGGGATCAGGGATGTAGACTGCAGGTCGTACAGGCCACCAGTCAGGAAGGATATGATAAAGGGTAAGAGGAAGAGAGAAAGATCCAACTCTCGTCTCTTACGCACCCCCAGTCCCTTTGACTCACCACTGGTGGCCATGCCTTCAGCCGTCTATGCTCTGAGTTCTGGAATTCCCTCTCTAAACCTCTCCACCTCCTTTAAGACCCTCCTCAAAACATACCTCTTTGACCAAGCTTTTAGTCACCCATACTAATATATCTCCTACTTTGGTTCGGTGTCAATCTTTGTCTGATTTTGCTACTGTAAAGTTTTCCTATGTTAAAGGCGCTATATAAATACAAGTGGTTGTTGTTGAAAGGACAAGGGGCAGAAGGAACGGACATGAGGCAGGAGGAGGTGGAGGTAAACAGCGAGGAGCAGATGTTTGATGTAGGAGGAGAAATGAAAGGGCAGCGGGCAGGAACAAGGCTCCAAGGGTGGGAGGCAGCATAAGGAGGGTGAGTGCTTGCGGGGGCAGGTAGTTGAAGGATGAGGGGCAGGAAATGTTTGGGGTGTGAGGAGGCAGTTAAATTTCCCTGAAAACATGAGATTTGAAGGTAGCCCTTTTATTTAATACTTTTTTTCAGTTTAAGTAACAGTCGCTTCCTTAAAGTCATGGGAAAAACCCAAGGAAATTTCTATCTTGTAATTAATAAGCATGTTCCTGGTTCAAATTGGGAACCAGCTTTTGAAGTATTTAAAACTGGAAATGTTTTAAGCCACGGGGGTTTCCATTGTGAGGACCAGGAACTGGCTTTTCAAGGTCAGCCTCAGGCAGGCAAAGGGGAGAAGAAAAAGGGCGGAGAAGCAAAGGGGAGCTGGAACGTGTTGGAGGCTGAGACAGGCCCACATGGTGAAGAGACGCTCAGCAGAGTGCAAGAGCTTGCAGCTGGCAAGGGAGAAAGGAGGGGCAGCAAAGGAGAGCTGGAGTGGATAGCCTAGTGGGACACTGGAGGTGGGGGGGGGGGAGGAGGCAGCGCCAAGAGGGTTGAATCAGAAAATTAAAAGTAAAGTAAATAGGTTGAAGTAAAGTAAATTCAAACTTAGCATTGCGTCAATTGAAAAGCAAAATGGTGGCTGGAGTTGAGAGACTTGCAGTTCAGTGTCAGTGGCTGGAGCCTGCAACAACACTGTGACAAGCTACTGTTTACATAGGAAAATTTCCATGATAAACCTTTACACAGGCAACATCAATTGTAAATGTTGATATTAAAGCATTCCCAGACATTCTGACAACAGAAAGGTGGACAGCAACACACATATATATACATAAGATTTAAAAAATAATAATAGATTTAGGTTCCAGTTTTCTAAATGACAACTAGATTGCATTTATATAGAGCCTTGCACGACCACCGGACGTCCCAAAGCGCTTTACAGCCACTGAAGTACTTATTGAAGTGTAGTCACTGTGGTAATGTAGGAAACACAGCAGCCAATTTTCACACAGCAAGCTCCCACAAACAGCAATGTGATAATGACCAGATAATCTGTATTTGTGATGGAGGGGTAAGCATACTGGGGATAACTCCCCTGCTCTTCTTCGAAATAGTGCCATGGGATCTTTTACGTCCACCCGAGAGAGCAGATGGGCCCTCGGTATAACCAGCACCTCCGACAGTGCAGTACTCCTGGTATAAAAAAAATTGCAAGCAGAATTACAAAAAACTTGCGAATGATAAACTCCAGAAAAGAGTCTATTTACTCCATGTTTCTAGCCTCTATTTTATTTCAAAAATAGATTTCCTGGCCTAGATTTTTTGCTCGGGTTAGGCTCACCCCCTGGTGAGATTTGGATGGAATGTGGTAGGAAATCTGTGGGGAGCTGCATTATCAACTCCCTGTTCGTCCTCGCCACTTGCGGCGTTTTCCGATGGCAGTGCCGTCGGCAGTACGATTATACGGAAACACATCGTACGATGCAATTTCCCTCACTTGTGCCTTAGCAGCACAGGGTGTAAAAAACACTCGAGCATTCCTGGCGCCCAGTGTTGCTATGGGCAACCTGGCAGCAGGTGGAAGAGTAAAAAATGAAGAGCACGTCTGTCAGAGTAACGAGTGAGCAGAAAATCTAGGGGGGAGCGGGGGTGTGTGTGAAATTATCCCGCGCCCCGTTTGGAGGCGATAACCTTCCGGGGGACGGGACATTTATCGCCCGGACCACAGATTCCGATCCCGGCACGGAATTCGGCCCTCCTGCCCCTCAACAGAGGCGAGGCGCTATCGGAGGCACTCCGCGTCCGTGGAGGGACGCTCCCGGGTGGTAGCGTGCTCCAGAGCCCAACACCCCGCCAGTGGATGGTCTGCCTCAGTTAAACGGAAGGGCCACTGCGCGCTCTGCAGTCCCTTTGGCAGCCGCCACCAGGCCAACAGCCCGGCACCCATAAATGAGCGATGGGCAGCAAGATAGCGCTCGGTCGAGGCGAAAGCCGCCATTGTCGGGCCGACAGAAGAGTCGGCAGACATAAAAATATGGCGGCCCACGGCGCAAATGGCCTCCCCTTTAAGGGGCGCCCTGGCGGCGGTTGTCCACCAACCTCGCCGCCCGCAGGGCAATTCAACCGTGGGGTGCAAAAGGGCCGGCACGGGGCGGTGAGGGGGCAAACCGCACTAATGGCACAACACCCCCCAAAGCTCCGGGGCCATTTCCCCGGAGGCACTATCGACCCGTTCCCCCGGACGATAACCTCGTCCCGCCCCCTCCCTGGAGGCGCTAATGGGGACTATAGAAAAGAGCAATTTTGCTCCCTCGGGTTCTAAATCTAAAGATTTCAGGCGGTTGTCTTTAGATCTAAATAGGTCATCAAAATGCAGTTGAATACTGCACACAAGGAACATTAGAATGCGTTTAAATTTGTACATAATACGAAATACAAGATAACTGACGTGGATTGGTATTGTACAGAATATCAAAATGACTTTGATTAAGCAAATGATTCAACAAGACGTGAGGGATCTGGCTAAATTATGGTGAGGTGGTCGTGTTGAATCACCATTTCTTGTTCCCATACTACTAGGTATAATGCTTAGAAAGAACTGCTACTGGATAGCAGGTTCACCTTGTAAAAACACTGGAAAGGCTTGAGCGCTTATCCACTTCCTGAACTATTTTCCGAAGACAAATGTTACTTCCTCTGGGCTCAGTTATGATGTGAATTGACCTGCAAAGGGCATACATTCTGAATGTCAAATCCTCTTGCCAGAAAGTTAAAAAAAATTAACTGTCAAAGGAAGCAAGCAACAGGAATATTGTCTGAGCCTTCACATCTGTCGGCATTTAGTAGAATCCTTAAAATAGGTGCCTGTACAACAAAAATACTATCATGGCAAACTTTTCTCAGCTGATGGAAGAAGCCTTTATGCAGCTATACGTTTATCATTAATGTAAAGTACACTAAATGCTTTGTATACATCATAGGATAATCTTGTTAATATCTTTTCCTCCATACCATAAAGCAGTACAGGTACAGCGTTGAAAATCCAAAGTTCCTGAATCCGGAATATTCCGGAATCTGGATGATCGGTGGCAGGGTCATCCAGAATCCATAAAATGTTCTGGAATCCGGTTCCGCCGACCCTGCCGACCTCGGGGCCTCACCGCTGTCTCACCCCAGGTACTCTCCCCACTCACCCTGCCACCGCTGCCCTTACCTCCTCGGCGGCCCGGCCGAACACCTCCGCGACGGGGTCACGACCCTCTCCCCACCCGCCCCCCCCCCGCGCTTTCTGACATTCCGAAATCCGGAAATACCCGAACCGGGTGTTTCCGGATTCGTGACGTCAGAAAGACGATCGAATGTCCGGAAAAGCCCGGAATCCGGAACGGCCTCGATCGCGAGGGCTCCGAGTTCTTGACACTGCTCCTGTGATAGTTTTTGTCGCTGCCCCTGTGCAGACTGATGAGCTGTCAATGAAACAAAATCAAACCTTAAAACACAAAAGTGAAACTATAGTCTAGAAATGACTGCAACATTAGTGTAGAAATATTTAATGTACCTGTATGATATTTTATTTTATGAACAGGTCGCTATCCTGTTATATTACAGCCACATTCCATGTAGAAAGTTTAATTTTGAAATCTAATCGTGAAGTTCAGATGATGGTTATACCCTGTGTAGGGGTTCAGACGATGGTTATACCCTGTGTAGGGGTTCAGTCGATGGTTATACCCTGTGTAGGGGTTCAGACGATGGTTACATCCCGTCTAGGGGTTCAAACGATGGTTATACCCTGTCTAGGGGTTCAGACGATGGTTATATCCTGTGTAGGGGTTCATACGATGGTTACACCCTGTGTAGGGGTTCAGACGATGGTTACACCCTATCTAGGGGTTCATATGATGGTTAAACCCTGTCTAGGGGTTCAGACGATGGTTATACCCTGTCTCGGGGTTCAGACGATGGTTACACCCTGTCTAGGGGTTCAGACGATGGTTACATCCTGTGTAGGGGTTCAGACGATGGTTATACCCTATATAGGGGTTCATACGATGGTTACACCCTGTCTAGGGGTTCAGACGATGGTTATACCCTGTCTAGGGGTTCAGACGATGGTTATACCCCGTCTAGGGGTTCAGACGATGGTTATATCCTGTCTAAGGGTTCAGACGATGGTTATACCCTGTCTAGGGGTTCAGATGATGGTTATATCCTGTCTAGGGGTTCATACGATGGTTACACCCTGTCTAGGGGTTCAGAGGATGGTTATACCCTGTGTAGGGGTTCAGACGATGGTTACACCCTTTCTAGGGGTTCAGACGATGGTTATACCCTGTGTAGGGGGTTCAGACGATGGCTATACCTTGTGTAGGGGTTCAGAGGATGGTTATATCCCGTCTAGGGGTTCAGACGATGGTTATACCCTGTCTAGGGGTTCAGACGATGGTTATACCCTGTGTAGGGGTTCAGACGATGGTTACACCCTGTATAGGGGTTCAGATGATGGTTATATCCTGTCTAGGGGTTCAGACGATGGTTATACCCTGTCTAGGGGTTCAGACGATGGTTATACCCTGTCTAGGGGTTCATACGATGGTTACACCCTGTCTAGGGGTTCAGAGGATGGTTATACCCTGTGTAGGGGTTCAAAGGATGGTTATACCCTGTGTCGGGGTTCAGACGATGGTTATACCCTGTGTAGGGGTTCAGACGATGGTTATACCCTGTGTAGGGGGTTCAGACGATGGCTATACCTTGTGTAGGGGTTCAGAGGATGGTTATACCCTGTGTAGGGGGTTCAGACGATGGTTACACCCTGTGTAGGGGGTTCAGACGATGGTTAGACCCTGTCTAAGGGTTCAGACGATGGTTAGACCCTGTCTAGGGGTTCAGACGATGGTTAGACCCTGTCTAAGGGTTCATACGATGGTTAGACCCTGTCTAAGGGTTCAGACGATGGTTATACCCTGTCTAGGGGTTCAGACGATGGTTAGACCCTGTCTAAGGGTTCATACGATGGTTACACCCTGTCTCGGGTATTCAAATGATGGTTATACCCTGTCTAAGGTTTCATACGATGGTTACACCCTGTCTAGGGGTTCAGAGGATGGTTATACCCTGTGTAGGGGTTCAGACGATGGTTACACCCTGTGTAGGGGTTCAGACAATGGTTATACCCTGTGTAGGGGGTTCAGACGATGGCTATACCTTGTGTAGGGGTTCAGAGGATGGTTATATCCCGTCTAGGGGTTCAGACGATGGTTATACCCTGTCTAGGGGTTTAGACGATGGTTATACCCTGTGTAGGGGTTCAGAGGATGGTTATACCCTGTGTAGGGGTTCAGACGATGGTTACACCCTGTATAGGGGTTCAGATGATGGTTATACCCTGTCTAGGGGTTCAGACGATGGTTATACCCTGTGTAGGGGTTCAAAGGATGGTTATACCCTGTGTAGGGGTTCAGACGATGGTTATATCCTGTGTAGGGGTTCAGACGATGGTTATACCTGTGTAGGGGGTTCAGATGATGGCTATACCTTGTGTAGGGGTTCAGAGGATGGTTATACCCTGTGTAGGGGTTCAGACGATGGTTATACCCTGTGTAGGGGTTCAGACGATGGTTACACCCTGTGTAGGGGGTTCAGACGATGGTTATACCCTGTCTAAGGGTTCAGACGATGGTTATACCCTGTCTAGGGGTTCAGAGGATGGTTATACCCTGTCTAGGGGTTCAGACGATGGTTATACCCTGTATAGGGGTTTAGACGATGGTTATACCCTGTGTAGGGGTTCAGAGGATGGTTATACCCTGTGTAGGGGTTCAGACGATGGTTAGACCCTGTCTAAGGGTTCAGACGATGGTTAGACCCTGTCTAGGGGTTCAGACGATGGTTAGACCCTGTCTAAGGGTTCATACGATGGTTAGACCCTGTCTAAGGGTTCAGACGATGGTTATACCCTGTCTAGGGGTTCAGACGATGGT
This sequence comes from Pristiophorus japonicus, assembly GCF_044704955.1. Lineage (NCBI taxonomy): Eukaryota > Metazoa > Chordata > Chondrichthyes > Pristiophoridae > Pristiophorus > Pristiophorus japonicus. The sequence continues at coordinate 132,114,191 of NC_091992.1, read as the reverse complement.
TATACCCTGTGTAGGGGTTCAGACGATGGTTACACCCTGTGTAGGGGGTTCAGACGATGGTTATACCCTGTCTAAGGGTTCAGACGATGGTTATACCCTGTCTAGGGGTTCAGAGGATGGTTATATCCCGTCTAGGGGTTCAGACGATGGTTATACCCTGTCTAGGGGTTTAGACGATGGTTATACCCTGTGTAGGGGTTCAGAGGATGGTTATACCCTGTGTAGGGGTTCAGACGATGGTTACACCCTGTATAGGGGTTCAGATGATGGTTATACCCTGTCTAGGGGTTCAGACGATGGTTATACCCTGTGTAGGGGTTCAAAGGATGGTTATACCCTGTGTAGGGGTTCAGACGATGGTTATATCCTGTGTAGGGGTTCAGACGATGGTTATACCTGTGTAGGGGGTTCAGATGATGGCTATACCTTGTGTAGGGGTTCAGAGGATGGTTATACCCTGTGTAGGGGTTCAGACGATGGTTATACCCTGTCTAGGGGTTCAGACGATGGTTATACCCTGTCTAGGGGTTCAGACGATGGTTATACCCTGTATAGGGGTTCAGACGATGGTTATACCCTATCTAGGGGTTCAGACGATGGTTATACCCTGTCTAGGGGTTCAGACGATGGTTATACCCTGTCTAGGGGTTCAGAGGATGGTTATACCCTGTCTAGGGGTTCAGACGATGGTTATACCCTGTATAGGGGTTCAGATGATGGCCACCCCTGAACTGAAGGCTCCAATGATGGATATACTTAATTATGAGTCTCAGACACAATGGCTATACTCAGTGTTGAGGTGCAGATGATGGCTTTATCTAATCAGGAGTGTCAGATGGTTATACCCAATCTTTATAAATGCAACTTCTTGTTGTTGTTGTGGTATAGACAACAACTTGTATTTATATAGCACCTTTGTTGTAGAAAAACATCCCTCAGCTCTTCAAAGAGGCGTGAGGAGAAATGAATATCGTCAAAGGAGAACAGAGTAAGAGGGGTGATGAAAATCTTGGTCAGAAAGGGTCTTAAAGGAGGAGAGGGAGGTGCAAAAATAAATAGGCTTAGTGAGGGAACCCCAGAATGAGACTGAGGCAGCTGAAGGCATGGCTGCCTATGGGGAATCGGTCCTGCTTGTCCTGGCTTCCAGAGGAAGGGTTTATAAACAAAGAATCGATTTTCCATACGTACTTTTAGTTGGTGACTGCGGGTGCTGCTGAAGAATCCTGAGTGGGGCAGATCGGCAACTCATTTTTTTCAAGGGGTCCTCAACAGGGATGAGGCCCTTTGAGTATGTTAATTAGGGGCCTAGTGCTTGTTTTAGGCATTCGCCCAAGATGCCTAAAAAAAACACCTCACAAATTTAGCAGTGGAACCAACACCGCCACAGATTTGGCACAGGTCGGCCATTGCTAAATTGGTATGCTTTGTGCCCGATTACGCCCAAAGAACCAATTTCTACCCCAAGGAGATAAGGGAGAGAGAGAGAGAGAGAGAGAGTTGGAGGTAAGTTGCTGCTGTGTGTTTTTCAATTCTTTTAATGTGTTGGGAGCTGGCTATATGCTTCACTTTGCAGCCTCAGTTCGCATTGTGTCCCTGGTTACCATGGCAGCCGATCTTTTTGGTCCAGATCAAGGCTCCACCCCCAAAACTAAAGGTCGGGTGAAGCCACGCCAAAATGGAGAAATCCAACGAGGAAACTTAGAATCTTTTTTTTTGGCATACTTAAGCCCCCAAAAATTGGGCATAACTCTTCAATTACGCCAAAAAAATGTTTTGGGGAAAATTGAGCCCTATACATTCTGTCCTTAATTTTATATTTCTCCTATAAATTCCTATAGCCACATTATATATACTTGTCACTCTGTAGTTGAAGTCTCCCAGCAATTGTGGCACCAAAGCATCTCCACTGGGGGTAGGGTGCAATTAAACAGTGACATGTTTACATTATAAATGTTGACATAGGAATTTATAATGGAAATAGTTGGCAGATAGTGGGTGCAGATGTAACATTTATATATCAGAAATTTCACATGCACTTGATCCAGTGTTTGCGATCTGAATTACTCAGCTGTGGTAAAGTCGATATTTGTTCATCTTCGGATGTGTCAATCAAGCACAACGTTGTGACTAATACCACGGGGCGCTGTGAGGCTGGAACCTGCGGTCTCAGTCATACACTTGACCCACAGCTCCCAAACTGAACAAAGGCAATATCTCACTATCTCAGGCAGTAGAAAGATGGATTTGGTTTTTGAAGTTAGGATTATTTAGGAAGGCTTTTAGAAACAGAGGCCTTCACTTGTTATCCCTCTGCCCTGGGCCCTTCACTTGTTATCCCTCCGCCCTGGGCCCTTCACATTATCCCTCCGCCCTGGGCCCTTCACATTATCCCTCGGCCCTGGGCCCTTCACTTGTTATCCCTCGGCCCTGGGCCCTTCACATTATCCCTCCGCCCTGGGCCCTTCACATTATCCCTCCGCCCTGGGCCCTTCACATTATCCCTCCGCCCTGGGCCCTTCACATTATCTCTCCGCCCTGGGCCCTTCACATTATCCCTCCGCCCTGGGCTCTTCACATTATCCCTCCGCCCTGGGCCCTTCACATTATCCCTCCGCCCTGGGCCCTTCACATTATCCCTCCGCCCTGGGCCCTTCACATTATCCCTCCGCCCTGGGCCCTTCACATTATCCCTCCGCCCTGGGCCCTTCACATTATCCCTCCGCCCTGGGCCCTTCACATTATCCCTCCGCCCTGGGCCCTTCACATTATCCCTCTGCCCTGGGCCCTTCACATTATCCCTCCACCCTGAGCCCTCCACTTGTTATCCCTCCGCCCTAGGCCCTCCACTTGTTATCCCTCGACCCTGGGCCCTCCACTTGTTATCCCTCCGCCCTAAGCCCTCCACTTGTTATCCCTCGACCCTGGGCCCTCCACTTGTTATCCCTCTGTCACAGGCCTTCACAGTAGTTTTTGAGATGAACTCACTGTGATGGATTACAGGTGCCGATCTGGAGCCTGGCTGCTTTAGATCTTACTAGATTTTGAATTTGGTACAGAAATGTGAGCATGGACGTCAGTGGCACTTCCAGTACTTTTCACTGCTAGTCATGTATTTCTAGGATTTAGTTCCCACTGAAATATTACAAAGTTAGGAATCACAGATCCTCAGAAGAAACGATGCCTTGCACTTGCACTTGATGGTTGTGGTATGATGGCACATGGAATGGCAGTGTGTAGTCTGATATAGTCCCATTACAGTGAGTCCTTTGTCTTTGATATGCAATCAGACAAAGTGCCAAATTTAGACCAAATGCTCCCCCAATACAGGAGAGAAGGAAATATTCGGGAGCATGCTGCCTCAGGCCACGCTTGTATATCTGTAGTCTGAGAGTTATACTGCCTGAATTACTGGAGCAAGTCGCTACCCTACTGGCCTCAAAATGGTGCAAGACCCAAGGAGACCTAAAGATAGGTGAATACAATTAAAAGCTGGCAGGGATACAGAAACAAAATTATTTTCTAATTTTTGATCTGTTCTGCAAATGCTACCATCTTCAAAATATGGTTCTATGGTACTACTGGAAGGCACCCAAAATTTACTACAGGTACTGTAATAAACTTCTTCATGGCTTCAACAGTGATGAACAACACAGTTGTGTGTTTGTTTTTGCATGTTAAAAACTGCTCTGTTTTTGCAGCAATTTCTTTTGCAGTATTATCTGTACTGAGAAATAGACCCATTGTATTAGAGGCATTTCATCAGAAAAACCAACATTACAGGATGTTTATTGATTCAAGGACCTGGTGTTAAATGGTTTTATTAAAAAATTGCAAATGTGTTTAGAATTCAAGAATTTCCTTCTATTTAAGCTTAATGGCATTCACAATATAAATATATTGAATCCCTTAATAATGAGCAGGAGCCTATTCCTGTTGCTTGGTTGTGAATAAGAATGAGTAGTTCATTGTACAGTAGGTTCAACCTACTTATGCAGTAGATTTTTGCCTAAACGTTTCTTGGTGATAAGGCAACACGCTGAAGCCTGCCTCCGAAAAGTATTCCTCAGCCTCCAACTGCGCCCTGGTTACAGTCAGGGTCCTTTCGGCCCGGGATAGAAGCGGGTTGGTGCGGGGTCCTGTCGGCCCGGGATAGAAGCGGGTTGGTGCGGGGTCCTGTCGGCCCGGGATAGAAGCGGGTTGGTGCGGGGTCCTGTCGGCCTGGGATAGAAGCGGGCCGGTGCGGGGTCCTGTCGGCCCGGGATAGAAGCGGGTTGGTGCGGGGTCCTGTCGGCCTGGGATAGAAGCGGGCCGGTGCGGGGTCCTGTCGGCCTGGGATAGAAGCGGGTCGGTGCAGGGTCCTTTCGGCCTGGGATAGAAGCGGGCCGGTGCAGGGGTCCCTTTGGCCTGGGATAGAAGCAGGTCGGCGCGGGGTCCTTTCGGCGGGGTCCAAGATTCTAGAAACAAGCTCCCCGCTGGAGTGGAACTAAACTACAGAACCAGTGAGAAGCTGATTAACCTACGCCGCCTCCAGGCCAGGTCCAAGATCACCCCAACCTCTGTCGTTGAGCTGCAATACGCGGACGACGCCTGCGTCTGTGCACAATCTGAGGCTGAGCTCCAGGATATAGTCGATGTATTCACCGAGGCATATGAAAGCATGGGCCTTACGCTTAACATCCATAAGACAAAGGTCCTCCACCAGCCTGTCCTCACCGCACAGCACTACCCCCCCCAGTCATCAAGATCCACGGCACAGCCCTGGACAACGTGGACCACGTCCCATACCTCGGGAGCCTTTTATCAACAAAGGCAAACATTGGTGCAGAGATTCAACCGTCTCCAGTGCACCCTTCGGCCATCTGAGGACAAGAGTGTTTGAAGACCAGGCTTTCAAATCTACCACCAAACTTATGGTCTACAGGGCTATAGTAATACCCGCCCTCCTGTATGGATCAGAGGCATGGACGATGTACAGAAGACACCTCAAGTTGCTGGAGAAAAATCACCAATGATATCTCCGCAAGTTCCTACAAATCCCCTGGGAGGACAGACGCACCAACATTAGCATCCTCGACCAGGCCAACATCCCCAGCATTGAAGCACTGACCACACTTGATCAGCTCCATGGGGCAGGCCACATAGTTCACATGCCAGACACGAGGCTCCCTAAGCAATTGCTCTATGTGGAGCTCCTTCACGGCAAACGAGCCAAAGGTGGGCAGTGGAAACGTTACAAGGACACCCTCAAAGCCTCCCGGGTAAAGTGCGACATCACCACTGACACCTGGGAGACCCTGGCCGAAGACCGCCCTAGGTGGAGAAAGTGCATCCGGGAGGGCGCTGAGCACCTCGAATCTCAACGCCGCATGCGTGAAGAGGTCAGGCGCAGGCAGCGGAAAGAGCGTGCGGCAAATCCGTCCCACCCCACCTTCCCCCGACAAATGTCTGTCCCACCTGTGACAGAGTCTGTGACTCTCGTATTGGACTGTTCAGCCACCAAAGAAATCACTTTAGGAGTGGAAGCAAGTCTTCCTCGATTCCGAGGGACTGCCTATGATGAGGTTACAGTCAGTAACTAATATTCCATTTACATCACCACTTTTCCGAGACTTCCAACAAAAGGGTGAAACGGTCAGAAAAGCCTCATGCTCTGCTACATCCCAAACTAGTGCCCGTGCTCCCCACACAGTAAGTTTCCACCTCAGCCATGTCGTCACGGGGAAGCGATGAGCACCCAACAGGCAGCAGGGACAGTTATCCTTGGGTCCTTTGTTGCTCAGAAAACTATCAGATGGTAAAGTAACCTAATATTCACCCAAAAGAGTTGGACGGATTGCAATTCATAAGAATTTGGGGTAGCCCCAAGCTGCCACCATTTGGGGTACATGTGTTTTTTAACATGTAAACAAGCATGTTCTATTGCAGCTATGAAAGATAATATTCTCAACAATCTCCAATTCAGTAAAAGGTGCTGGAATGAGGTGTTTTAATCTGCAGTGTGCCACATTAGGGCAGGGAGATAAGGGAGCTTAAATTAGCTTTTATGATCGGATGGGTTAAATTGAAAAAAAATATACAGCAACAAATTAGATGAGTAATTAGTCTAATTAAAATTATGTTAATCTCTAATTAAGACTATACTACTGTAAAGCTGGTAGTTTACATTTTACAAAGATAAAAATATAACGCATTCAGCCCTGGGTTTCATAACACTTTCATACTTGTATCTGCCAAGTACATTCAAATGGCATTAGACTAGTATTGGTATTCCAACAGTCTAGTCGTTACCGTGGTGATGGAGGTATTGCCTATAACAAAAGCTGTCCTTGATGTTCACACAATATGCAGTCTTATGAGCCATTGTGAAATACCCTGCCGAGCCAGTAGTGTAAATAGGCAAACTCTGATTTTATCAAACCAGCTCATGTACCGGAGGGGTCTGCCCCACACCGGAGGGGTCAGTCTGCCCCACACCGGAGGGGTCAGTCTGCCCCACACCGGAGGGGTCTGCCCCACACCGGAGGGATCGGTCTGCCCCACACCGGAGGGATCGGTCTGCCCCACACCGGAGGGGTCAGTCTGCCCCACACCGGAGAGGTCAGTCTGCCCCACACCGGAGGGGTCTACCTCACACCGGAGAGGTCTGCCCCACACCGGAGAGGTCTGCCCCACACTGGAGAGGTCGGTCTGCCCCACACCGGAGAGGTCGGTCTGCCCCACACCGGAGAGGTCGGTCTGCCCCACACCCGAGAGGTCGGTCTGCCCCACACCCGAGAGGTCGGTCTGCCCCACACCCGAGAGGTCGGTCTGCCCCACACCCGAGAGGTCGGTCTGCCCCACACCGGAGAGGTCGGTCTGCCCCACACCGGAGAGGTCGGTCTGCCCCACACCGGAGAGGTCGGTCTGCCCCACACCGGAGAGGTCGGTCTGCCCCACACCGGAGAGGTCGGTCTGCCCCACACCGGAGAGGTCGGTCTGCCCCACACCGGAGAGGTCGGTCTGCCCCACACCGGAGAGGTCGGTCTGCCCCACACCGGAGAGGTCGGTCTGCCCCACACCCGAGAGGTCGGTCTGCCCCACACCGGAGAGGTCGGTCTGCCCCACACCGGAGAGGTCGGTCTGCCCCACACCGGAGAGGTCGGTCTGCCCCACACCCGAGAGGTCGGTCTGCCCCACACCAGGCAAGGACTGTAAATGGGCCACTCGACTGTGGCAACCGTCTTTGATGTCACTGCTCCAGCTATACTTTGGTACTTAAAATAAACAGCAAAGTATTAATATGCTGTGCTGCTGGTTTGCAACCTGAATTGTGCAATTATTCCCAACTCTTTGGTGCTGTCAGGGGTATGAAAAGCCACACAGGGTACAAGGCATCGCTGGCTATTCTAGTGAGCCTCCCACCAGTCAGTTCCAGAACAGTGTTGTCAGAGTGCTGAATGCTTGGCCAGGAATTGGGGAAATGGCGCATGTTGTGGAAAAATACAAATGATTAGGTAGAACTAATCAGCTCTGATTATCTGAGGTTTAACCAGTGGTACCAAGCCTTCGAGGCAGCATGCAAGGAGGCAGGAACCTGATCCCACAGCCGTTTCCAGAACATAATTCTGGGACAAAGACGCAGCTACCAGGATACACATGGCTTCCCGTACATTACATTTTTAGTTAAATTGGGTCCTGTGCCTGAATTCCAAAACACAGGTGAGAAATTGCCCGCCCCCTGCTGATCGCCTGTTTCATTTGGCAATTTCAGGGATTCTGGGGCCTGGCCTGCTCAAGCAGTCCTCTCAAACGTTGGTACAGTGCTTCTCTGAAAAGTTTTTTGTGTGTTTTCTAGTCAAATTTGCAGAATTTTGGCCCATGTGTTGTACTTTTTTCTGGGAACTCGGCCATTTTTGTGTTCTTTTGCTGCCAATACTTCCCTTCAGTATTCTTTGTCTCGGCAGGCCTCTTTATAAATTCATTCTTGGGATGTGGGCCTCGCTTGCAAAGACCGGCATTTATTGCCTACCTCTAGTTGTCGTTGAGAAGGTGGCGGTGGGCCTTCTTGAACCGCTGCAGTCCGTGCGGTGAAGGTACTCCCATGATGCTGTTAGGTAAGGAGTCCGATGATTTTGACCCAACAACAATGAAGGAATTTAAATAGCACCGTCTGAAGTGCTGGATATCACATTCCTGACTGGGTCCCAAATGTGCTGGATGCTTCAGGTGAGGAAGGAGGCGTTCATGAGGGGCCACCAAATGCAGGTGAGATGCTCTGTCTGCACCCATCGCTACCCATGACCGGTGTTTAGAGTTGCCTCAACATGCACTTGGATATGTCAGAGAAACATATCTGCACCACCTCAGCTTCACAGTCACAATGTTCTACAGTTGTGCCATATGCTGCAAGATGACCTGCAGGCAACTTTGGATCAGTGTAGAGGTGAAGATTACCACAGCTCGAAGCTTTTATGTTACCAGATTCATCTAAGCATCTTAGGGACCGTGTACGACAGTGTCTGACAAGTGACAGATGCTGCTTTAGCAAGGAGCTCTCATCGGAACAGGAATTACATATAATTTTACAGTGCAGAAACAGGCCCGTCAGCCCAACATTGTTGTTCTATGTCGATGTTTATGCTCCACACAAATCTCCTCCCATCTTACTTCATGTGGCCCTATCAACATATCCTTCTATTCCTTTCTCCCTCATGTACCAATCTAGCTTCTCCTTAAATTCATCTGTGCTATTCGCCTCGACTAGTCTATGGGGTAGCAAATTCCAAATTCTCACCGCTCTCTGGCACAAAGCTTTCAGTGGGTGGTAGGCATTTCTTGTTTGGAAGATGGCATCCATGTGGCATCAGGATTCCTTGTATCAACCCTATGTTCTACACGTAAAGAAAGGATTTGCACTTAATTATTGATATCTGGCCACATAAAATTGCAGGGCTATGGTGAAAGAGCAGGGAGTGCGACTAATCAGATAGCTCTTTCAACGAGCCGACACAGGCACGGAATCATACAGCACAGGAGGCGGCCATTCGGCCCATCGTACCCGTGCCGGCATAATGGGCCGAATGGCTTCCTTCTGTGCTATAAGATTCTATGGTTCTAAGAAATATAATTATGCATGTTAATGTCAAATACCAAGGAAGCAGCCATGATGCCATTAGAAAGCAGCATCACAGTGGTCATTTTTGGAAGACACACTGCGGAGAAGGCAATGGCTCATAGAAAGCCAGAGTTAATCACCTCAATCCATGGCTGCTGAGCTATGTGAGAAACCCCCTAACAGCAGAGAAGGCCCTCAGGCTGCAAGCTCGAGTGTGCTGTCCCACAACTGCCACCTACAAGAGAAGTCTGCCACCCAGCTTTGACACGATGTGTGCAAAAGGTCAATGATTTGTACAATTTTTAAAATGCTACCACCCGGAAGGCGCATGAGTGTCCTTCTTAGGGTTGCAACATCCTTGATGCGCCCCACACGTAATAGCACAGCCTTCCTGCTGGAGGCCTGACTGACTTCATGGAAATAGTGGATAACTTTTCTTTATGCAACTTGTATCTGTTCTTTTACTGGACGATGGCCATAAGCCCAAAATAGGGCCACCCTCCTTTGAGGCACCTCCTGCATAACGGATGGGACGTTCAACCGAGGCCCCATCTGCACTCTCGGGTGGAAGTAAAAGGTTACAAGACACTATTTCGAAGACGAGGAGAGTTCTTCCTGGTCCCCTGGCCAACATTTATCACTCGACCAACATCACTACATCAGGTTATCTGGGTATTATCACATTGCTGTTTGTGGGAGCTTGCTGTGCGCAAATTGATTGCCAGGTTTTCTACATTACTACAGTGACCACACCTAAAAAAAAAACACTTCATTTTCTGTAAAGCACTTTTGGATGCAAGTCCTTTCCTTTCCTTTTTATCAGGACCTCTAAATCTACATTTTGCCCATTATTATGTCACTGTTGGTTTGGTGCTCTCATAGGCTCATTGTACTCAACCGGTCATCAAAATAAACATTCTGTGATTTGGATTATTGTAAATTTGCTTTAAGACAATTTTGACAAAATACCAAGTAAAACTGATACAGACAATCGCAAATCTACAACATGAAATTGATGGGATTGAAGGCCGATAAATCCCCAGGGCCTGATGGACTGCATCCCAGAGTACTTAAGGAGGTGGCCTTGGAAATAGCGGATGCATTGACAGTCATTTTCCAACATTCCATTGACTCTGGATCAGTTCCTATGGAGTGGAGGGTAGCCAATGTAACCCCACTTTTTAAAAAAGGAGGGAGAGAGAAAACAGGGAATTATAGACCGGTCAGCCTGACATCGGTAGTGGGTAAAATGATGGAATCAATTATTAAGGATGTCATAGCAGTGCATTTGGAAAGAGGTGACATGATAGGTCCAAGTCAGCATGGATTTGTGAAAGGGAAATCATGCTTGACAAATCTTCTGGAATTTTTTGAGGATGTTTCCAGTAGAGTGGATAAGGGAGAACCAGTTGATGTGGTGTATTTGGACTTTCAGAAGGCGTTCGACAAGGTCCCACACAAGAGATTGATGTGCAAAGTTAGAGCACATGGGATTGGGGGTAGTGTACTGACATGGATTGAGAACTGGTTGTCAGACAGGAAGCAAAGAGTAGGAGTAAATGGGTACTTTTCAGAATGGCAGGCAGTGACTAGTGGGGTACCGCAAGGTTCTGTGCTGGGGCCCCAGCTGTTTACACTGTACATTAATGATTTAGATGAGGGGATTAAATGTAGTATCTCCAAATTTGCGGATGACACTAAGTTGGGTGGCAGTGTGAGCTGCGAGGAGGATGCTGTGAGGCTGCAGAGCGACTTGGATAGGTTAGGTGAGTGGGCAAATGCATGGCAGATGAAGTATAATGTGGATAAATGTGAGGTTATCCACTTTGGTGGTAAAAACAGAGAGACAGACTATTATCTGAATGGTGACAGATTAGGAAAAGGGGAGGTGCAAAGAGACCTGGGTGTCATGGTACATCAGTCATTGAAGGTTGGCATGCAGGTGCAGCAGGCGGTTAAGAAAGCAAATGGCATGTTGGCCTTCATAGCAAGGGGATTTGAGTACAGGGGCAGGGAGGTGTTGCTACAGTTGTACAGGGCATTGGTGAGGCCACACCTGGAGTATTGTGTACAGTTTTGGTCTCCTAACCTGAGGAAGGACATTCTTGCTATTGAGGGAGTGCAGCGAAGGTTCACCAGACTGATTCCCGGGATGGCGGGACTGACCTATCAAGAAAGACTGGATCAACTGGGCTTGTATTCACTGGAGTTCAGAAGAATGAGAGGGGACCTCATAGAAACATATAAAATTCTGACGGGGTTAGACAGGTTAGATGCAGGAAGAATGTTCCCAATGTTGGGGAAGTCCAGAACCAGGGGTCACAGTCTAAGGATAAGGGGTAAGCCATTTAGGACCGAGATGCGGAGGAACTTCTTCACCCAGAGAGTGGTGAACCTGTGGAATTCTCTACCACAGAAAGTTGTTGAGGCCAATTCACTAAATATATTCAAAAAGGAGTTAGATGAGGTCCTTACTGCTAGGGGGATCAAGGGGTATGGCGAGAAAGCAGGAATGGGGTACTGAAGTTGAATGTTCAGCCATGAACTCATTGAATGGCGGTGCAGGCTAGAAGGGCCGAATGGCCTACTCCTGCACCTATTTTCTATGTTTCTATGTTTCTATGTAGCTGCAGACATCTTAGGCACCAATTGCATGTGACAATGCATTTAAAATCTAGGTCTGGGAGGTGGGGGTGAAGGGGAGAGGTGGGGGGGGGGGTTTACATTTGTTGAAAATGAATCAAAGACTTCACCCCATGCCCAGAGAATGAATGCAACTTGATTCAAGTGAGCTTTAAAAAAAAAGAACAGAAAAATATACATTTTTAAAAATACCATAGATTTTAAAAAGTAAATCTTTTGAAGTTTTATAGAATTTTCAGATTCAGAAAAGCATCTCATCCATGTATGTATTGTGAAAGTAAAAAGATCAAAGCAAGAAGAAACTGGAAAAAAAGGCAGCGTCTGCACTGCGTTTTCCATTCAAAGTGCTTGACTTCAACACTTAACGGTAATCCTTAAATTGTAAATTCCATGTCTCAAAGAACAAAGTGACTGTGAAATGTTGACAGTGTTCTGCATACTGCAATGCTCCACGACCGAAAATTCTTCATGACAGATAATCCGAAATTATGTGATTTATACAATGTTTATCAATAGTTTGCAAATGGCTTGGAGCTGTCAGCACATGGATACAAGTCGGAGAATATCGTTTATCCATTTTGGACATGCCTGTAGTTCCGGCACAACTTGTTTCAAATGTATGTTATATAAAAAAAAACAGGAAAAAGTGTTAAAAAATAGAAATGGTTATGTATCGTTGAACGACTGACGTATTTTTAAAGTATTTGTTTCTTTTTTTTTGCTTACTGTGGCTCATGTGAGGCACTTGCAGTTAAACAGCTGCTTCTCGGATGAAATGAAAAGCACAAAAATGGGAGCGGTGCTGAAAGATGTTAAGGTCTATTGATGTAACATACTACAAACCATCCGTCCCCCAGATACAGCTGCAGTGAAGATGAATAAAAGTAAAAGAATGCCGTAAGTACAGAATGTGCCGCGATCAGACATTCTTTGCCTCCATTATTCTCCATGAGACAAGTTAACCAATCTCAGTTGGACCATCACGGGCAGAGGGAAGCTGCTCCCCACAAAATAAAACAAACTGGGAGTCAAGTCAGTTGCTCTCCTGCCTCACTTAGTGGCTGCTTGATGAACAGCAGTGGCAGTGGCCATGGAGCAAGCGCTGTTTGGTTGGGAAATGGTGCACAGTGCCAAAGATCAACAGAGGGGAAAAAAAACAAAGAGGTTACAAAAAAACACAGGTAGTGACAGCCTGCGTCCCCAAAAAATCACATATAGCAAAACTGTAAGATGTGACACGCCTGTTAGTGAGGAAGCTTTGCAGAATGGTGGAGATGTTCAACAGCAAAACATATGGAAGATGTGCCAGTATGCCTTCAAACATAAGCCTTTTATACTGTGGAAAATAAACATATCTGCAATTACCAAACATCTGTTTAATGACTAACTGCAGAGGAATCAGCCACAAGCCCCTCACTGCAAGTCTATAATAGTGTTATGATTTAAGCCTTTCCAATAACTGTACTTTTTCCCTTGCCCAATACAAAAGCCAGCTCCCATAGGCTTGCCTGCACTTTCTATGACCTGAAGCGAGACTGTGTGTGCAAAGTAATCTGGGACAGTGTGCCCATTTAGCCCCAGTGGATTTGCACAATGCCCACATCACTTCAATAGACAATTACCTCCTCCTGCCCAACAATCCTCCAAATCTGGCCTCTAGTGGATTCAAGATTTCATTTTGCTCCTCCGTTGGCGGCCGTGCCTTCAGCTGCCAAGCCCTTAAGCTCTGGAATTCCCTCCCTAAACCTCTCCGCCTCTCTTTCCTCCTTAAGACACTCCTTAAAACCTACCCCTTTGACCAAGCCTCTCCTAATATCTCCTTATATGGCTCAGTGTCAAATTTAGTCTGATTATGCTTCCATGAAGTGCCTTGGGATGTATTACTATGTTAAAGGTGCTATATAAATGCACGTTGTTGTTATGTGTCACACTGAACACTTTTATAACAGTTTAAACTACGAAGCAGGTTTATTCTTAGGTAGAATCATTCACGGCAATAAGGAGTAACATACGGCTGTTGAAGTTAGTTCAAATAACACTAACTAAAAACACCAGTTGATGAAAGGATTAAACATTTGAATGGCTTTCTTTGCATATCTTTCAAACAATGGATGGAAAAATATTTCTTAAAGAGAAAGTAAACACTTGATTCCTGTCAGTTACACCTCTTAAGAGTTATGTAGGTGTCTCACCCATTAGTATATCAAAAATTACACAGGATTACAGAGGATTTACAGCACAGAAACAGACCATTCCGCCCAACCAGTCCATGCCAGCTCCTGTCTTTACACATCTAACCCTATCAGCACAACCCTCTATTCCCTTCTCCCTCATGTGCTTATTTAATTGCTCCTTAAATGCATCTATACTACAGGTGGAGTGTCCGAAATCCGGAAACCTCAGGACCGAGGCCGTTCCGGATTTCGAGTATTTCCGGATTTCGGAATGTCTTTCCGACGTCCCGAGTCCGGAAACGCCTGGGCCGAGGTAAGGAGGTGGGGTGGGGGGGGGGGGGAACCTGGGGAGTCCTTTTCTGATAGGTCTACCCTCACATTTTTGGTATCATCCTTGTAAATTTTCTCTGCACTGCCTCCCGTGACTCTATATCCTTTTTATAATATGGTGACCAGAATTGTACACAGTAGTCCAAGTGTGGTCTAACCAAGGTTCAATACAAATTTAGCAAAACGTCACTAAAATGTAATTTTTAGATCTATAAAACTCTTTGGAAAAAAGTCTCTGTAATGAAGGGGCTCCTCTCTTGATCTATAAACAAGAAACTTTATAATACATAAACTAAACATTCTGATGGCCAGCTGGTGTCTATGCTGGGGGTTATTTTGATTGTATTAAGTCCTGGCTTTTAATAACTAGATGATACTTTCCAGCTCTTGGACACGTGCATATGTTAGTAATCAATAGTACTGGCAAGTGTTGCTTCTTGCTAATAGGCATCACATACAACCAAAGGAATAGAAGCCCATTTGCCCAACATGGAATTACATACAGCACTTTGAGAGTGGTATAAATGTCCAAGGGGCCAGTGTCAGACCCCAGTGTAACTCCAGTGGGAGTCCAGTGGAAGCTACTGGAAAATGGCAGGGACCTGGCTCCACTGGATCTGCTATTTCTGGATTTTTGTGAGCTGCCTTACAAGGGATAGAGCCACCACCCATCTCTCACATCACCCGGTGGCTGCAGGAGCTCCTGCTTCTCCAACTCAGTTGGGCCTTGACAAGACGAGGCGTGCTGGCTTCCAGATGGGGAGCTCGGAGCTCCGAAAACTGAAGAATTAATAAAAAAAGGATCGTTCTCTCTTCCGTGCGGCTGGGGGGTGGAAAGAGAAGTACAGGCGGTTTATTGGGGGCAGGGGTGTCTTAGGAAATCCTTCCCCAAAGGCAGCCAGGCTCTGGATTTTCTGGCTGCAAGGGGCAGGCGTGTCTGTAGTGACACATGTGCCCATCTGCCCCATGTAAATTAGATGCCCATCTGCTGACCCCACAAACTCTAGATCCTGGTGCAACCATTGAGGTTGCGCACCTAGGTTTTCTGGATCCCTGTTTTTAAACTAGAGGTATGGTCCATAAGCGATGGACAACATATTCCATTTTCATCACATAGAATACTTCCCCATAAAACCACTTTGCACAATAAGCTGATAGGATTCACAATATGGTTGCAAGAACTGGAGACAGAAAATTTGTGGCCCTTCAACGACAACAACTTGTATTTATATAGCACCTTTAACGTAATGAAACGTCCCGAGGCGCTTTACGGGAGTATTATGACACAACAAATTTAACACTGAGCCACAAAAGGAGAAATTAGGGCAGGTGATCAAAAACTTGGTCAAAGAGGTAGGTTTTAAGGAGCATCTTGAAGGAGGAAAGAGATAGAGAGGCAGAGAGGTTTGGAGAGGGAGTTCCAGAGCTTAGGGCTGAGACAACAGAAGGCACGGCCACCAATGGTTGAGCGATTATAGTCAGGGATGCTCAAGAGGGCAGAATTAGAGGAGTGCAGACATCTCAGGAAGGAGATTACAGAGATAGGGAGGAGTGAGGCCATGGAGGGATTTGAAAACATAGATGAGAATTTTGAAATCGAGGTGTTGCTTAACGTAGGTTTATTTCGGATGGGTGGAGGTGTTGCCCTAATAAGGTTCCATGGTTGTGACGGGTTCTACCAGACCCCAACGTTTCTGGTTTCCAGCCCGCCTGCCATACTCCCACTGGATTTGCAGCCGGAATGCTTTGACTCCCGGTGGGAGTGTGGCAGGCGGGCTGGAAACCAGAAACATTGGCATCTGGTAGGACCAGTCACAATCCACGGGACCTTATTGGGGTAGAGCCTCCACCCACCTGAAATAAACTCACCTGTGGCCACAGTGTGGTGATCATCCAAAAGTGTCATCTTTGCTGGGTTAGTGCATTCTAAGAAGCTATATGCAGCCTCCAACACCAGCAATAGAACCCAATCCCTACGAGGCCTCAAATAAATCTCAGCAGTAAATGAGTGGGGAACACTGAGTTTGATGTCTGAGAGGCTGTGCTACACTGCTGCCAAAACCCACTAACTGCTCTCCAACACTACTGACACGCACCTGCTACCTACATGCAACCATCAGCAGCTACCCTATCATAGAATCAGAGAATGGGTACGGCACAGAAAGAGCCCGTGTCGGCTCTCTGCAAGAGCACTTCAGCCAGTCCCACTCCCCCGCCCTTTCCCCGTAGCCCTGCAAATTTTTTTCTTCAGGTATTTATCCAATTCCCTTTTGAAAGCCACGATTGAGTCTGCCTCCACCACCCTTTCAGGCCGTGCATTCGCGATCCTAACCACTCGCTGCGTAAAAAAGCTTTTCCTTTGGCTCTTCTGCCAATCACCTTAAACATGTGTCCTCTGGTTCTCGACCCTTCCGCCAATGGGAACAGTTTCTCTCTATCTATCCTGTCTAGACCCCTCATGATTTTGAACACCTCAATCAAATCTCCTCTCAACCTTCTCTGCTCTAAGAAGAACAACCCCGGCTTCTCCAGTCTATCCATGTAACTGAAATCCCTCATCCCTGGAGCCATTCTCGTAAATCTTTTCTGCACCCTCTCGAAGGCCTTCAAATCCTTCCCCAGAATAGGACACAATACTCCAGTTGAGGTTAGATAAACGTTCATCATAACTATGATCTTTACTGTTTATCCTGGGCTTGAAGAACAGCAAGAGATTAAAAAAAAGTACATCGTTAAAGAAATGTACAATAAAAGTAAAATCTACTCTCTGATAGTTTTCAAAGAATAACAGACAAAGTCACAGAATTAGATCACCAGGAATATCACCAGAACAAAAGTGGAATTGACTTGTCAGGGCAAATCAATAGCCCCGATAATACATTGTACATTGCATGACATGAAATCTGTACTTTAATAAAATAGCTCAACTCTAACTCATTGCAAGCAATGCCATGGAGGAGTTGCTAATAGATAAATCAAAGTCTTGCTTATACCATGCACCTGACTCCATCATAACCCAGGCACCACCATTGATATGCAAGGTATGTATTGCACTTCCACTTGATTTTCTCAAATTTTATTGAAGTAAAACAGCATCACATCACAGTTAAGGAGGTTGGGACACCAATAAGCAAAAGGAATGCAAATTACCAATCGTTAAATTCAAAAACTATCAAACAAAAGTAGGTTGTGTGTAAACAATTACCATTAATTAAGCAAAGAGTGGAATCAAATTTTTACAGCCATTAAATTAAAAAGTAGGACCTCAAAAGTAGTAATCTCAGGATTGCTACCAGTGCCACGTGCTAGTCAGAGTAGGAATCGCAGGATAGAGCAGATGAATACGTGGCTTGAGCAGTGGTGCAGCAGGGAGGGATTCAAATTCCTGGGGCATTGGAACCGGTGCTGGGGGAGGTGGGACCAGTACAAACCGGACGGTCTGCACCTAGGCAGGATCGGAACCAATGTCCTAGTCCCCCTAGTGTTTGCTAGTGCTGTTGGGGAGGAGTTAAACTAATATGGCAGGGGGATGGGAACCAATGCAGGGAGATAGAAGGAAACAAAATGGAGACAGAAGCAAAAGACAGAAAGGAGATGAGTAAAAGTGGAGGACAGAGGAACCCAAGGCAAAAAACAAAAAGGGCCACTGTACAGCAAAATTCTAAAGGATCAAAGTGTAATAAAAAGGCAAGCCTGAAAGCTCGGTGCCTCAAATCGAGGAGTATTCGGAACCCAGGCGAGGGCTCTCAGCTAGTTAGAGTGGGTGAGAGCGCAGATGAACAGGACCCCAAGAAAGAATGCAAAAGGCAGGAGGCAACAGAGCAGAGTAGCACGGGGTAAGTGCAAACCACAAGGTGATAGGAAGGGACAATATGTATGAATATAAAGGGGCTGCAGGAGGGGTCAAAACTAAAAATCATGGTTTAAAAACTAGTATTAAAACACTCTACCTAAACGCACGCAGCACTTGAAATAAAGTAAATGAGTTGACGGCACAAATCATTACAAATGGGTATGATTTGGTGGCCATTACAGAAACGTGGTTGCAGGGTGGCCAAGACTGGGAATTAAACATACAGGGGTATCTGACAATTTGGAAGGATAGACAAGAAGGGAAAGGAGGTAGGGTAGCTCTGTTAATAAAGGATGATATCAAGGCAGTTGTGAGAGATGATATTGGCTCTAATGAACAAAATGTTGAATCATTGTGGGTGGAGATTAGAGATAGTAAGGGGAAAAAGTCACTGGTGGGCGTAGTTTATAGGCCCCCAAATAATAGCTTCACGGTGGGGCGGACAATAATCAAGGGAATAATGGAGGCATGTGAAAAAGGAACGGCAGTAATCATGGGGGATTTTAACCTACATATCGATTGGTCAAATCAAATCGCACAGGGTAGCCTGGAGGAGGAATTCATAGAATGCACATGGGATTGTTTCTTAGAACAGTATGTTACAGAACCTACAAGGGAGCAAGCCATCTTAGATCTGGTCCTGTGTAATGAGACAGGAATAATAAACGATCTCCTAGTAAAAGATCCTCTCGGAATGAGTGATCATAGTATGGTTGAATTTGTAATACAGATTGAGGATGAAGAAGTAGTGTCTCAAACGAGCGTACTGTGCTTAAACAAAGGGGACTACAGTGGGATGAGGGCAGAGTTGGCTAAAGTAGACTGGAAACACAGACTAAACGGTGGCACAATTGAGGAACAGTGGAGGACTTTTAAGGAGCTCTTTCATAGTGCTCAACAAAAATATATTCCAGTGAAAAAGAAGGGCGGTAAGAGAAGGGATAACCAGCCGTGGATAACCAAGGAAATAAAGGAGAGTATCAAATTAAAAAACAATGTGTATAAGGTGGCCAAGGTTAGTGGGAAACTAGAAGATTGGGAAAGTTTTAAACGACAGCAAAGAATGACTAAGAAAGCAATAAAGAAAGAAAAGATAGATTACGAAAGTAAACTTGCGCAAAACACAAAAACAGATAGTAAAAGCTTTTACCGATATATAAAACGGAAGAGAGTGAATGTTGGTCCCTTAGAAGATGAGAAGGGGGATTTAATAATGGGAAATGTGGAAATGGCTGAGACCTTAAACAATTATTTTGCTTCGGTCTTCACAGTGGAAGACACAAAAACCATGCCAAAAATTGCTGGTCACAGGAATGTGGGAAGGGAGGACCTTGAGACAATCACTATCACTGGGGAGGTAGTGCTGGACAGGCTAATGGGACTCAAGGTAGACAAGTCCCCTGGTCCTGATGAAATGCATCCCAGGGTATTAAAAGAGATGGCGGAAGTTATAGCAGATGCATTCGTTATAATCTACCAAAATTCTCTGGGCTCTGGGGAGGTACCAGCGGATTGGAAAGCAGCTAATGTAACGCCTCTGTTTAAAAAAAGGGGCAGACAAAAGGCAGGTAACTATAGACCGGTTAGTTTAACATCTGTAGTGGGGAAAATGCTTGAAGCTATCATTAAGGAAGAAATAGCGGGACATCTAGATAGGAATAGTGCAATCAAGCAGACACAACATGGATTCATGAAGGGGAAATCATGTTTAACTAATTTACTGGAATTCTTTGAGGATATAACGAGCATGGTGGATAAAGGTGTACCGATGGATGTGGTGTATTTAGATTTCCAAAAGGCATTCGAAAGGTGCCACACAAAAGGTTACTGCAGAAGATAAAGGTACGTGGAGTCAGAGGAAATGTATTAGCATGGATAGAGAATTGGCTGGCTAACAGAAAGCAGAGAGTCGGGATAAATGGGTCCTTTTCGGGTTGGAAATCGGTGGTTAGTGGTGTGCTACAGGGATCGGTGCTGGAACCACAACTGTTTACAATATACATAGATGACCTGGAAGAGGGGACAGAGTGTAGTGTAACAAAATTTGCAGATGACACAAAGATTAGTGGGAAAGCGGGTTGTGTAGAGGACACAGAGAGGCTGCAAAGGGATTTGGATAGGTTAAGCGAATGGGCTAAGGTTTGGCAGATGGAATACAATGTCGGAAAATGTGAGGTCATCCACCTTGGAAAAAAAAACAGTAAAAGGGAATATTATTTGAATGGGGAGAAATTACAACATGCTGCGGGGTGCAGAGGGATCTGGAGGTCCTTGTGCATGAATCCCAAAAAGTTAGTTTGCAGGTGCAGCAGGTAATCAGGAAGGCGAATGGAATGTTGGCCTTCATTGCGAGAGGGATGGGGTACAAAAGCAGGGAGGTCCTTCTGCAACTATATAGGGTATTGGTGAGGCCGCACCTGGAGTACTGCGTGCAGTTTTGGTCACCTTACTTAAGGAAGGATATACTAGCTTTGGAGGGGGTACAGAGACGATTCACTAGGCTGATTCCGGAGATGAGGGGGTTACCTTATGATGATAGATTGAGTAGACTGGGTCTTTACTTGTTGGAGTTCAGAAGGATGAGGGGTGAGCTTATAGAAACATTCAAAATAATGAAAGGGATAGACAAGATAGAGGCAGAGAGGTTGTTTCCACTGGTCGGGGAGACTAGAACGAGGGGGCACAGCCTCAAAATACGGGGGAGCCAATTTAAAACCGAGTTGAGAAATAATTTCTTCTCCCAGAGGGCTGTGAAATTCTCTGCCCAAGGAAGCAGTTGAGGCTAGCTCATTGAATGTATTCAAATCACAGATAGACAGATTTTTAACCAATAAGGGAATTAAGGGTTATGGGGAGCGGGCGGGTCCACAGCCAGATCAGCCATGATCTTGTTGAATGGCGGAGCAGGCTCGAGGGGCTACATGGCCTACTCCTGTTCCTAATTCTTATGTTCTTATGTATTCAACTCATTGCTGAAAGAGCAATCCACTTAGGCCTTTTCCCCAAACCTTACTAAATGTGGACTTCTCAAATATTTATCCACATCCCTATTATGGATTCTGCTTCTAGTAGGTCACTCCATGTCCCAGCAATCCTTTCCCTTTATTCTTTTGGTGATGATCTTAAATTTATGTCCCATAATTATTGTCTCAATGCCCAATGGAGATAGCTTTTTTGATTTACTCTATCAAAACCTTTGATCATTTCCAACATTGCTGTCAGATTGCTTAGATCCTGGTTAGATTAAAAACATAGCGATGCAGAAAGAAGTCCTGCTCACTTTGTACAAACCCCTCTGCCCCTTTGCATTACTTTTATCTTTATCTGTCTTTGGATAATTAACATCGCCCATTATTATAGACCAGTCAGCCATGCATTTTTCTCCAATTTGTTTATATATCTCTTCCTGAATCACCTTTCCACTGTTTCTGCGGTCTAAAATATATTCTCAATAGAGTAACTGTTCTCATCCTATTACTTAATTCTAATCAAATAGATTCTGCTTTGCACCATCCATTATATCATTCCTACGACTCTGTACTGTGTTTGGCAGCTTTGCTTAATCCTTTTTTTCTTGTTTCTATCTCTCCTGACGGAGATGAGGAACCAATGAAATGACTACAAACATTTTTGAAAATTCTTGTGTATAATTATTTTCATCATCTTTCTTGCACGTTGCCTTGTCACTAACCTCTCGAATACAGCAACGACTTCTAAATAAATTCATATCTGTGAAAGGTGCTATATAAATTAAAACTCTTTCTTTCTTTGACATAATAAACATATAAAAGTACACAAACTGCAAGAAAATGATTGAACATTACTATACAACTGAAATCTTACACTGTTCCAATGAAGCTCAACGTAATAGAAACATAAGAACATAAGAAATAGGAGCAGGAATAGGCCATTCGGCCCCTCGAGCCTGCTCCGCC
Organism: Pristiophorus japonicus; assembly: GCF_044704955.1. Taxonomy (NCBI): domain Eukaryota; kingdom Metazoa; phylum Chordata; class Chondrichthyes; family Pristiophoridae; genus Pristiophorus; species Pristiophorus japonicus. The sequence goes on along the minus strand of NC_091992.1, from coordinate 132,092,162 downwards.
ATTCAATAAGATCATGGCTGATCTGATCATGGACTCAGCTCCACTTCCCCACCCGCTCCCCATAACCCCTTATCTCCTTATCGTTTAAGAAACTGTCTATTTCTGTCTTAAATTTATTAAATGTCCCAGCTTCCACAGCTCTCTGAGGCAGCAAATTTCACAGATTTACAACCCTCAGAGAGAAGAAATTTCTCCTCATCTCTGTTTTAAATGGACAACCCCTTATTCTAAGATCATGCCCTCTAGTTCTAGCCTCCCCCATCAGTGGAAACATCCTCTCTGCATCCACCTTGTCAAGCCCCCTCATAATCTTATTCGATAAAATTCGATATTTTGACATTTCGATAAAATCGCCTCTCTTCTTCTGAACTCCAATGAGTAGAGGCCCAACCTACTCAACCTTTCCTCATAAGTCAACCCCCTCATCCCCGGAATTAACCTAGTGAGCCTTCTCTGAACTGCCTCCAAAGCAAGCATATCCTTTCATCAGCTGCAGGTCAGGGCCATAAAAGGAGCGGCGTGCGGCCCAGGGAGCAGCGTGGAGGCATGCTACAACAAGGTACAGCGCGAGCTGGTGCAGGAGGGCAACGGCAGTGAAGAGTGACGTCAGCAAGGTCCAGGATGGTGATTGGAGCGTGGGCAGATACAGTAGGAGCGGCGAGAGACTGTGGAGGGATGTGATCGGGGCCCAGGGGTGGCGTGAGTTCGGGGCCAGGGACCCAGGGGCAGCACGGGCCAGCCCACACTGCGATATGTGTGCACACTAGGTCCGTGCAGCAGAGCAGGTTTCCTGTTGACTTGGGTAATCCTTGCCACTGGACCAAGACCTAGCTCTGTCATGCCCGTGTGGTGGCTGGTGTGCAACGGCCACCACACTTTAAAAAAAATCCACGCACAGGCATCTTCCACCCTTCAGGATGTAGTTTGGCTTCTTCATTCGAAACACCTATGAACTCATCCCTTTTTTTTTGGCGTGGAGGCAAGTCATCCTCAATTCGAGGGACTGCCTTTGATGATCCTTTCGTAAATATGGTAACCAAAACTGCACGCAGTATTCCAAGTGTGGCCTCACCAAAACCTTGTACAGTTGTAGCAAGACTTCCCTGCTTTTATACTCCATCCCCTTTGCAATAAAGGCCAACATACCATTGGCCTTCCTGATCACTTGCTGTACCTGCATACTATCCTTTTGTGTTTCATGCACAAGTACCCCCAGGTTCCGCTGTACTGCAGCAATTTGCAATCTTTCTCCATTTAAATAATAACTTGCTCTTTGATTTTTTCTGCCAAAGTGCATGACCTCACACTTTCCAACATTATACTCCATCTGCCAAATTTCTGCCTACTCACTTAGCCTGTCTATGTCCTTTTGCAGATTTTTTGTGTCCTCCTCACACATTGCTTTTCCTCCCATCTTTGTATCATCAGCAAACTTGGCTACGTTACACTCAATCCCTTCTTCCAAGTCGTTAATATAGATTGTAAATAGTTGGGGTCCCAGCACTGATCCCTGCGGCACCCTACTAGTTACTGGTTGCCAACCCGAGAATGAACCAGTTATCCCAACTCTCTGTTCTCTGTTAGTTAGCCAATCCTCTATTCATGCAAATATATTACCCCCAACCCCATGAAAGTTTATCTTTTATCTCGAGGAACAGCACCTCATCTTTCCATTCGGCACTTTCCGGACTCAACACTGAGTTCAGCAATTTCAGATCATAACCTCTGCCACTATTCTCTCAAACGGCTGCTGTTGCTGATGATTCTGCTGTTTCCATTTACACCTCCTCCAGACCCATCTTTTGTTTCTTTTCTTGTCCCATTAGCATCTCATTTCGCCTCGCACCATCATCCCTTTTGGCATTTTATCTCTCCTACCTTCCACCCTCTCTCAGGCCTTCCCCTTTTGTTCTTTCCTCCCCTCCCCGCTTCAGCTTCAGGTTGTTTATCTTCTTAGGCTAACGGACACCCCAAATTGGAGCTGCGGAACACCGCACCACATGGCGTCACTGAGGGGGGGACAGGACCCTCCATGAGTGGGACTGCACCATGTGGCACTCCCAGGAGGGGGATTGCACCATGTGGCACTCCCACGAGGGGGACTGCACCATGTGGCACTCCCAGGAGGGGGACTGCACCATGTGGCACTCCCAGGAGGGGGACTGCACCATGTGGCACTCCCAGGAGGGGGACTGCACCATGTGGCACTCCCAGGAGGGGGACTGCACCATGTGGCACTCACTGGAGGGGGGCTGCACCATGTGGCACTCACTGGGGGGGGGGGCTGCACCGTGTGGCACCCCCAGGAGGGAGTATACCTCAATAAATGTTGGGCATGTGGACTGCGATTTTCCATTCACTCATTTTAGTTCACTCCCTAAGCCTACGCACAAAGTATGGGCCACTGAGGAAAGCAGCTGTGGGCTTCCAGCAAACATGGGGATCATGCTGTAGCATCATCACCTTGAGGGAGAAAATTGTAAAAGTAAAGTATTGCCATCAAAGACGTTATCCCATCATCTCTCTTTGGCCTCTAAGCTTGTCCACCATTAGCTCAAACACAGATACAGACTTCTCTACAATGCCCACCAATGTTGCTGCATATTAGGCAGCATGGTACAGAGTTTGCGAGGAATGCAAGCAAAGATCAGTTCCACTTTTAATGCTGGCTCTTCCTCCACCACTACAGTGCACTCTGCCTAGCAGCCTGGCCAATCAACTTCAAATGACAGTGGACATTGAGAAGTCAGTACTGCTAGAACTGTGGGTTGGTCTCAACTTATGACTGTGCAAGGGACAACAAAAGTAATACAATAACCATGCGATGTAATTATTTGTACTGCACTTTTTTTGACAGACATGCGACAAGCCCCCCCCCTGCCCCCGACCCCACCGAATCATTCCCTCCACGTGGTGCCGAGAAGCAGGACCTGAGGCTCCGACTCTCTCCCCCCGCAACGGCCTGTGGCCGAGAGCGGAGGGCGTAAGGCCTGGGACTAAGAGCGGAGGGCCTGGGGCCGAGAGCGGAGGATGTAAGGCCTGGGACCGAGAGCAGAGGGTCTGGAGCCGAGAGCCTGGGGCCGAGAGCGGAGGACGTAAGGCCATGAGCGGAGGGCCTGGGGCCGAGAGTGAGAGAGGCTGGGGGGAGAGTGAGAGAGGGTGGGGGGGTTGAGAGAGGCTGGGGAGGTGGTGAGAGAGGCTGGGGGGGGGGGGGGGGTGAGAGAGGCTGGGGGGGGGGGTAGTGATAGAGGCGCGGGGGGGTGAGAGAGGCGGGGGGGTGAGAGAGGCTGGGGGTGGGGTGAGAGAGGCTGGTGGGGGGTGAGAGAGGCTGGTGGGGGGTGAGAGAGGCTGGTGGGGGGTGAGAGAGGCTGGTGGGGGGTGAGAGAGGCGCGAGGGGGTGAGAGAGGTGCGAGGGGGTGAGAGAGGCGGGGGGGGGCGGTGAGAGACAGTGGCTTGGGGGAGAGAGAGGCTGGTGAGAGTGAGAGGCGCTGATGGAGAGACACGGGTGGGGGGGGGTGGGGGAAACAGATCACATTCTTCCAACCCCCTACAAGGGACATCGTTGGAGTGGATGACATCCAGAAGTCACAATACTATTCACTTCATACCCAATAAACCTGTTAACAATCCGTACACAATGCCTGCCCTATCTATGGTGGGGTGGGGGTGGGGGGGAGGGGAAGCATGCACTTGGACTGGGGTAAGGCACTGTGGCTGGGGGCGGCATACACTTGGACTGGGGTAACGCACTTTAGTTGGCCCTTGCTTTCTTCTGGGGAGCTCTGTCCTCTGTCGCTTCAGGAAGTCAAAGTGGATCAAGTTACAATTTGCGAAGTCAGTGAGACCTTGGGATGGGCGGTTCCAGTTACACATTCCAGTGAAACTTCAGGGTGTGGCTTATCCTCCAAGGGGACCAATCATAGACAAAGGATGGAGCATGGTGGCCATTTTGGCAGCACAAATAAGCACGTTCATAATCACGGAGGACTTTAATCTACATATAGTCTGGGCAAACCAAATCTGCAGTAATAGTGTGGAGGACGAATTCATGGAATGCATACAAGATGGTTTTCTAGATCAGTATGTTGAGGAACCAACTAGAGAACAGGCTATTTTAGATCTAGTATTGTGCAATGAGAAAGGGTTAATTCATAACCTTGTAGTAAAGAGGTCCTTAGGGAAGAGTGACCATAATATGATAGAATTTTACATTAAGTTTGAAAGTGATTTAGTTAAATCCGAAACTAGGGTCTTAAATCTAAACAAAGGAAGCTATGTAGATGTGAGGGGTGAGTCAGCAAAGCTAGATTGGGAAACTACATTAAAAGGTATGATGGTAGACAAGCAATAGCTAGCATTTAAAGAATACATAATTTACAACAAACATACAATCCTTTAAGGCACAAAAACCCCACAGGAAACGTGGTCCAACCATGGCTAACAACAGAAGTTAAAGATAGTATAAGGAAGAGGCTTATAATGTTGCCAAAAAGAGCAGTAAGCCTGAGGATTGGGAGGATTTTAGAATTCAGCAAAGGAGGACCAAGAAATTGATAAAGAAAGGGAAAATAGAACATGAGAGTAAACTAGCGAGAAACATAAAAACAGACTCCAACAGCTTCTATAGGTAAAAAGGAAAAGATTAGCAAAAGTAAATTGGGTCCCTTACAGGCTGAGACAGGAGAAATTACAATGGGGAATAAGGAAATGGCAGAGAAATTGATCGGTCCAAGTCAGCATGGATTTATGAAAGGGAAATCATGCTTGACCAATCTTCTGGAATTTGTTGAGGATGTAACTAGTCAAGTGGACAAGGGAGAACCAGTGGATGTGGTGTAATTGGACTTTCAAAAGGCCTTTGACAAGGTACCACATAAGAGATTGGTGTGCAAGATCAAGGCACATGGTATTGGGGGTAATGTACTGGCATGGATAGAGAATTGGTTGGCAGGCAGGAAGCAGAGCGTAGGGATAAACAGGTCCTTTTCGGAATGGGAGGCAGTAACTAGTGGAGCACCGCAGGGCTCAGTGCTGGGACCCCAGCTCTTCACAATATACATTAATGATTTGGATGAAGGAATTGAGGGTAATATCTCCAAGTTTGCAGATGACACTAAGCTGGGTGGCAGTGTGAGCTGTGAGGAGGATGCTAAGAGGCTGCAGGGTGATTTGGACAGGTTAGGAGAGTGGGCAAATGCATGGCAGATGCAGTATAATGTGGATAAATGTGAGGTTATCCACTTTGGTGGCAAAAACACGAAGGCAGAATATTATCTGAATTGCGGCAGATTAGGAAAAGGGGAGGTGCAACGAGACCTGGGTGTCATGGTTCATCAGTCATTGAAAATTGGCATGCAGGTACAGCAGGCGGTGAAGAAGGCAAATGGCATGTTGGCCTTCATAGCTAGGGGATTTGAGTATAGGAGCAGGAAGGTCTTACTGCAATTGTACAGGGCCTTGGTGAGGTCTCACCTGGAATATTGTGTTCAGTTTTGGTCTCCTAATCTGAGGAAGGACGTTCTTGCTATTGAGGGACTGCAGCGAAGGTTCACTAGACTGATTCCAGGGATGGCTGGGCTGACATATGAGGAAAGACTGGATCAACTGGGCCTTCATACACTGGAGTTTAGAAGGATGAGAGGGGATCTCATAGAAACATAAAAGATTCTGACGGGGCGGGACAGGTCAGATGCGGGAAGAATGTTCCCGATGTTGGGGAAGTCCAGAAGCAGGGGACACAATCTTAGGATAAGGGGTAGGCCATTTAGGACTGAGATGGGGAGAAACTTCTTCACTCAGAGAGTTGTTAACCTGTGGAATTCCCTGCCGCAGAGAGTCGTTGATGCCAGTTCATTGGATATATTCAAGAGGGAGTTAGATGTGGCCCTTATGGCTAAAGGGATCAAGGGGTATGGAGAGAAAGCAGGAAAGGGGTGCTGAGGTGAATGATCAGCCATGATCATATTGAATGGTGGTACAGGCTCGAAGGGCCGAATGGCCTACTCCTGCACCTATTTTCTATGTTAATACTTTGTGTCTATCTTCATGGAAGAATTTGCAAAAAACCTCCCTGAAATAGTGGAGAACCAAGGGTCTAGCGAGAATGCGGAACTGAAAGAAATTAGTATTAGTAAAAGAATAGTACTGGAGAAATTAATGGGACTGAAAGACGATAAATCCCCTGGACCTAATGGTCTACATCCTAGGGTTTTGAAAGAGGTGGCTATAGAGATAGTGGATGCATTGGTTGTCATCTTCCAAACTTCCATAGATTCTTGAATGGTTACCGCAGTTTGGAAGGTAGCAAATGTAACCTGGCTATTTAGGAAAGGAAAGAGGGAAAAAACGGGGAACTACAGACCAGTTAACCTGACATAAGAACATAAGAAATAGGAGCAGGAGAAGGCCATTTGGCCACTCGAGCCTGCTCCATCATTTAATAAATTCATGGCTGATCTGATCATGGACTCAGCTCCACTTCCCTGCCCGCTCCCCATAATCCTTTATTTCCTTATCGCTCAAAAATCTGTCTCTCTCTGTCTTAAATATATTTAATGACCCAGCTTCCACAGCTCTCTGGGGCAGAGAATTCCATAGATTTACAACCCTCAGAGGAGAAATTCCACCTCATCTCAGTTTTAAATGGGCGGACCCTTATTCCGAGACTATGCTCCCTAGTCTTAGTTTCCCCTATGAGTGGAAATATCCTCTCTGCATCCACCTTGTCGAGCCCCCTCATTATCTTATATGTTTTGATAAGATCACCTATCATTCTTCTGAACTCCAATGAGTATAGGCCCAGTTTAAGTAGCATGTTTCTTTAGATACCCACGTTGAAAAGCCTTAACCCTACTTTGCTAAATGCATCGATTTGAAGCTTTAATCATTTTAATCTTAGAAATCGCACCGGGAGGCCACTCGGCTAGGGCTAGGGGCGGGCGGGCAGCACAACTGATAGTGCTCCTGCCTGGATGATTTCTATCAGTTCTCCTGCCCGCCCCTATCCCAGGCTAAATGGCCTCCGATGTACCTACCTGCACTAATTTCTTAATTCTCCGCAAGGATTTTCTGAAGTGGCTACATACGCTGGCCTAAGTAGATTTGGAGTAACTATTAGCTGGCCAAAGTGGCCTAAATGGGCAGAACTGGCGTAGGTGGCTGGTAACGCCCCCTTTTAAGAAAAAAAACGAAACGAAAAAAATCGTAACTAACTCACTGACACTGTGGAAAATGGGGATTTTTAAGTTACACCAGAAAAACCAATTAACTCCAAAAAACCGGAGCAACTCCTGGCCAAAATTGAGCCAATAACGTGGAGAAGTGTGAAGAAATAGAAAAGCAGAGTACAGGTACAGCGTCGAGAATCTGGAAGCCCCGAAACCGAGGCCGCTCCGGATTCTGTGTATTTCCGGACTTCGGAACGTCTTTATGACGTCTCGAATCCAGAAACGCCCGAGCCCAGGTTTGTGTAATTCCGGACTTCGTTCGGAAATGCCTGAGCCAAGGTAGGTAGGTAGGTAGGTAGGCGAGGTCGACGACAGCCCGAGGTGGGGGAGAGGTCGGCGGCAGCCCGAGGCGGGGGAGAGATCGGCGGTGGCCTGAGGCAGGGGAGAGGTCGGAGGTGGCCCGAGACGGGTGAATCTTTGGAATTCTCTACCCCAGAGGCCTGAGGAGGCTCAGTCTTTGAGTATATTCAAGACAGAGATTGATAGATTTTTGGATATTGGGAATCAAGGGATATGGGGATAGGGCAAGAAAGTGGAGTTGAGGTAGAAGATCAGCCATGATCTTATTGAATTGCAGAGAAAGCTCGAAGAGCTGAATGGCCTACTCCTGCTACTAATTTTTATGTTCTTATGCAACTCCCCTGCCTTTCTTCAAAATAGTGCCATGGGATATTTTACGTCCACTTGAGAACGCATACAGGGCCTCGGTTTAACATCTCATTCAAAATATGGCGCTCCCTCAGTTCTGCACTGGAGTGTCAGCCTAGATTTTCTGCTCAAATCTCTGGAGTAGGACTTGAACCCACGACCTTCTGACTCAGAGACAAGAGTGCTACCTACTGAGCCACGGCTGACTACTTATATAGGTAACATTACCGAGGTGAACGCAGACTGCAGGAGACCCGTGCTGTGGGGGCTAGCAGCCAAAGAAAAATATAAAAGAGCCATGAACTCGGCTGGCATTTTGTGTCTGGAGTGGATGTACCATGACGAAGTGTGAGTTACTGCAGTGTATTATATACTGTGCTTGCCTTTACAGTGCAGTACGGCTCTCCCCATACTGAGAATGCTATACTATAATATTTTATTGTATTGTTCGCCATGCCCCACTCTGCTGCGGCTATCGGGCTGATAATGCAGTGATGATGACCCGATACACTAAAGCACGTCTCATAGTATCTGCCCGCTCCTCTCAATACAGGCAGCGAATGCAAAGGGTGGTGAGGAGCTGACTCTCATTCAAGTTAAGCAGGTGCTGATGGTGCAATATTAAAATCAGATTCATGGCCACCCACTGCCTCCCAGGAGAAAATCACCAGCAGCACAATGGGCAGGTAGCAGCCCTTCACTGAGCACTGATGCCTGGCCGTTCAGTCCTGCTACTCCTGGCACTGCCTGAGTGATGTACCAGGCGCACCACAACATTATACGAATGAGCTGATCTGGTGCATCTGGCAAGGTTGGTTCATTTGTGTGGAGGTGCACAGAGCACCCACCCAGCAGCAGCGGCACTGTGTAGGCCATATTACCATCCTCCAGACTTATGTTGCAACGGCATCGCCCATTTACAATGGATTCCTTCACCCAGACCAGACAGGAACTAATGAGAATAGAAACAGCATGGTATGCAAATATCAGGGATTTTGTCCTTCAACACTGAATATTTCAGTACTCTGCTTCATGTGGGAGATAAAAGCCCTGATACACATATACCTTGTGGCTTATTATTACCTAATCACTGCTCACTAAAAGACCTCAGTCTTCACAGTCCAAGAGTCCATTTAATTACTGAAATGGATAAAAAACCTTCATTTTAAAAATGCATAGTTTTAATACATTGTCAGGTATTCAGTCCTGACACTCTGACATAGTCTTCTTTTACCAGCTCCTCAATAATGAAAAACCCATAGAAAATGTCCCCTCGATAACACACATTATGTAGGGCTCTTAAACACAGCACTTAAAGGAGGGACGTTGGTATAATTATTGCTAAAGCCATCTATAAAAGTATAAAAAGTCAAGACTTGTTGGCATTCCTTTACTTTCCTGAAGTTATTGTCTCCCAAAAAGCTAGCTAATTCAACACAGCTTCTTTGCAAGGGCACGGGATTAAAAGAAAGTTTAAGAAAGGATCAAAAATCTCTCTCTGTAGAAGCCCCAGGGGTGCTTTGGGATCTGCTACATTTCCAATATTCGACTTGTGAGGTGCATAAAAGGTTTAAGTAGATATTGAGTTTATTTTATGTTGAGCAGAGTGTCCCGTTGCTGAATCATAAACTTTATGTACCCACCTTCCATACTATGAGGACATTTGTTATGGAAAATCTAATTTAAGACAAAAAAGTACAATTGCCAAAAACAATTAGAAGATACCATATAATTAAAATTATACAGATTATTTCCTGAAGATCAAAGGGTTCAAATCGTGGGAAGGTTAAGATAGAGAATTCATCATGTGGCGAACTGGAGGTTTGTGCATGTCTCCAATTCATGCTGCCACCGTGCTCCCTGCTGTGGACCAATCTCCACCCTATTAGATATCTTGCACAGTGCCTTTTTTGAGAGCTCACTCTTCCAACGTCCATTTAATTACTAATAAAATAACCAATTGTGAGCAGGGTTTCATCCCAATGAGCTTGTTTGTTTTCTTTGGAACATGGAGGCTGAGGGGAGACCTTATTGAGGTGTATAAAATTCTGAGGGGATAGGAAGGACCTATTTCCCTTAGCAGAGGGGTCAATAACCAGGGGGCATAGATTTAAAGTAACTGGTAGGAGGTTTAGAGGGGATTTTAGGAGAATTCTTTTCACCCAGAGGGTGGTGGGGGTCTGGAACTCACTGCCTGAAAGGGTGGTAGAGGCAGAAATCCTCACCACATTTAACAAATACTTGGACGTGCACTTGAAGTACCGTAACTTACAAGGCTACGGACCAAGAGGTGGAAAGTGGGATTAGGCTGGATAGCTTTTTGTTGGTCGGCGCGGACACGATGGGCCGAAATGACCTCCTTCTGTGCTGTAAATTATGATTCCAGAGACTTGAGCACAAAAATGTAGGTTGACATTGAGGGAGTGCTGCACTATTGGAGATGCTTTCGGATGAGACATTAAAACCGTCTGGTCTCTCAGGTGGACGCAAAAGATCCCATGGCACTATTTCAAAGAAGAGCAGGGGAGCTCTCCCCAATGTCTTGGCCAATATTTATCCCTCAATCAACATCACCAGAAACAGATTATCTGGTCTTTATCACATTGCTGTTTGTGGGAGCTTGCTGTGCACAAATTGGTTGCCACGTTTCCCACACTACTACAGTGACTACACTTCAAAAGTACTTCATTGGCTGTAAAGCGCGTTGGGACGTCCTATTTAAATGCAAGTCTTTCTTTTTTCAACTCGATATCTGACCAACTGAACAAAAAAGCAGCAAAAAATGTTTTGCTGATTATACTACTGGAGTTAAAAGGGTCACAGCTCACCAGAAGCAATACACACTGGATATTAATCCCTTGGTTCCAGTGTGGTGACACAGGAACTCCAGTCACTGAATAGCATATAATTACAGCATTGCAATATTACACATGGGGCCACAGATTGCTGCCATGAAAGAAGTAACAAAAGCAGCAGCAAGTGCTGTTTCTCTTTGATCCTTGCTATGCAAGTACATCTGACAGAAAATCAGTCTCGCCCTATCTTTTAAGGGTTCAGTTGAAGGAATTAACAAGTAAGTTGTGGTGAAGTTTCATGCTCTTGGCTGAGAACTGGATCTGTACATCATACACTATATAAGGAAGAAATATTTCAGCAACATTAACATTTGAACATTTGAAACTGGAGCTTAAGCACAGCAGTGTGAACTGATTCCAAGCCCCCCCCCCCCCAACTAAATCAGAAAGATTGATATCCATTACCTCCCTCCCCAATCACCTATACACCATGACTGTCAGGAAAACAGACAGATTATGCTATCACTGGTCTATTGGGGGTCAGATGACTGCAATCAGACCACCAGCCATGAAAAACACCAAAACAATTTTAAAGAAAAAACTTCAAAGCTCCAGTTAAAACTCAGGACACTGAATGCTGCAAAAAATTCAAATCTTCACAGGACTGACTGTGCAATGGCGCCAGTGCAGCGAGGAGAATGGCATTGTGCATGCACAATTTCACTCTCATGTGACAGCACATCTTTGAAGAGAAAACCCAAAGATGTCCAAAGACTGTTTCAGAAATAGAACCAAAATGGCTCGACACTGGCTACCTCGCATTTCAAACTTGCTCGTTCCTTGTCCTTACAACGCAGCTGCATTCTTATTACTGCCTAAACTTTCTTGAAATTTGAAAATCTGTCACATAAAATTCCTTGCCCTGTCTAAATTCCTTGAATTTTTTAAAATGGAAATTCATGCCGAAAGAAAATTTACCTTCCTCATATTGGGCTCCAACAATACAATTACCGTCAATGATGTGTAATGAGAAAGGACTAATTAGCAATCTTGTTGTGCGAGGCCCCTTGGGGAAGAGTGACCACAACATGGTAGAATTCTCTATCAAGATGGAGAGTGACACAGTTAATTCAGAAACTAGGGTCCTGAACTTAAGGAAAGTTAACTTCGATGGTTTGAGGTGTGAATTGGCTAGAATAGACTGGCAAATGATACTTAAAGGGTTGACAGTGGATAGGCAATGGCAGACATTTATAGATCACATGGATGAACTTCAGCAATTGTACATCCCTGTCTGGAGTAAAAATAAAACGGGGAAGGTGGCTCAACCGTGGCTAACAAGGGAAATTAAGGATAGTGTTAAATTCAAGGAAGAGGCATATAAATTGGCCAGAAAAAGCAACAAACCTGAGGACTGGGAGAAATTTAGAATTCAGCAAAGGAGCACAAAGGATTTAATTAGAAGGGGGAAAATAAAGTACGAGAAGAAGCTTGCCGGGAACATAAAAACTGACTGCAAAAGCTTCTATAGATATATGAAGAGAAAAAGATTAATGAAGACAAACGCAGGTCCCTTGCAGTTGGACTCAGGTGAATTTATAATGGGGAGCAATGAAATGGAAGACCAATTGAACAAATACTTTGGTTCTGTCTTCACGAAGAGACTAGTGAGAAGGAGGAACTGAAGGATATCCTTATTAGGCGGGAAATTGTGTTAGGGAAATTGACTCGATTGAAGGCCGATAAATCCCCGGGGCCTGATAGTCTGCATCCCAGAGTACTTAAGGAAGTGGCCCTAGAAATAGTGGGTGCATTGGTGATCATTTTCCAACTGTTTATCGACTCTGGATCCTATGGACTGGAGGGTAGCTAATGTAACACCACTTTTAAAAAGGGAGCGAGAGAGAAAGCGGGTAATTATAGACCAGTTAGCCTGACATCAGTAGTGGGGAAAATGTTGGAATCAATGATTAAAAACGAAATAGCAGTGCATTTGGAAAGCAGTGACAGGATCGGTCCAAGTCAGCATAGATTTATGAAGGGGAAATCATGCTTGACAAATCTTCTGGAATTTTTTGAGGATGTAACTAGTAGAGTGGACAAGGGAGAACCAGTGGATGTGGTGTATTTGGACTTTCAAAAGGCTTTTGACAAGGTCCCACACAAGAGATTGGTGTGCAAAATCAAAGCACATGGTATTGGGGGTAATATACTGATGTGGATAGAGAACTGGTTGGCAGACAGGAAGCAGAGAGTTGGGATTAACGGGTCCTTTTCAGAATGGCAGGCAGTGACTAGTGGAGTGTCGCAGGGCTCAGTGCTGGGACCCCAGCTCTTTACACTATACATCAATGATTTGGATGAAGGAATTGAGTTTAATATCTCCAAGTTTGCAGATGACACTAAATTGGGTGGCGGTGTGAGCTGTGAGGGGGACACTAGGAAGCTGCAGGGTGACTTGGACAGGTTAGGTGAGTGGGCAAATGCATGGCAGATGCAGTATAATGTGGATAAATGTGAGGTTATCCACTTTGGGGGCAAAAACGCGAAGACAGAATATTATCTGAATGGCGGCAGATTAGTAAAAGGGGAGGTGCAACAAGACCTGGGTGTCATGGTTCATCAGTCATTGAAAGTTGGCATGCAGGTACAGCAGGCGGTGAAGGCGGCAAATGGTATGTTGGCCTTCATAGCTAGGGGATTTGAGTATTGGAGCAGGGAGGTCTTACTGCAGTTGTACAGGGCCTTGGTGAGGCCTCACCTGGAATATTGTGTTCAGTTTTGGCCTCCTAATCTGAGGAAGGACGTTCTTGCTATTGAGGGAGTGCAGCGAAGGTTCACCAGACTGATTCCCGGGATGTCAGGACTGACATATGAGGAGAGACTGGATCAACTGGGCCTTTATACATTGGAGTTTAGAAGGATGAGAGGGGATCTCATAGAAATATATAAAATTCTGCCGGGACGGGACAGGTTAGATGCGGGTTGAATATTCCCGATGTTGGGCAAGTCCAGAATCAGGGGACACAGTCTTAGGATAAGGCGTAGACCATTTATGACTGAGATGAGGAGAAACTTCTTCACTCAGAGTTGTTAACCTGTGGAATTCCCTGCCGCAGAGAGTTGTTGATGTCAGTTCATTGGATATATTCAAGAGGGAGTTAGATATGGCCCTTACGGCTAAGGGGATCAAGGGGTATGGAGAGAAAGCAGGAAAGGGGTACTGAGGGAATGATCAGCCATGATCTTATTGAATGGTGGTGCAGGCTCGAAGGGCCGAATGGCCTACTCCTGCACCTATTTTCTAGGTTTCTATGTAATGTCATTCAGATGGGAAAAAAAATAAACTTGTATTTATTTTGTGTATTTCACAATCTCAGGGCACCCCAAAGTTGGACCTCCCTTGTCCGGCACCACCCCGCGTCCGGCATGATTCTGGCGGCCGGGGGGGCGCATGCGCAGAATGCGGCCGACCTCCACCCCGGCTTTGGGGCCATGCCGACATCCGGCCCGCTGGGGCCGCACCGACACTTCCTTCGCAGCCCGCTCCCACCGACATTTCCTTCGCGGCCCGCCGACAGAGCGCCGACGTCCTCCTCCCCTCCCCCCCCACCGGGCAACTGACCTCCACCGGGCAACTGACCTTCCCCATCCGGTAAAATCCCATTCAGCACAGGCCAGGTCCCAAGGGTTCCGGATAAGGGAGGTTGAACCTGTACTTGCGAAATATACTCACTGCTGTAATGCAAGAAACGCGGCAGCCAATTTCCACACAGCAAGCTTCCACAAACAGCAATGTGATGATGACCAAATAATCTGTTGTTAGTGATGTTGATTGAGGAATAAATATTGGCCAGGACACCGGGGATTACTTCCCTGCTTTTATTCGATATAGTGCTATGGGATCTTTTACGTCCACCCGAGAGAGTAGAAGGGGCCTCGGTTTAATGTCTCATCTGAAAGACGGCACCTCTGACAGCGCAGCACTCCCTCAGTACTGTGCTGAGAGTGTCAGCTTAGAAATTTGTGGTCAGGTCCCTGGAGTGGGAACTTGAACTCACAACCTTCTAACTGAGCAGCAGTAGCTTTCTGTAAGGAATATACACAACAAAAATCAGAAAACAAATCACAACATAAAATGTAATTTTGTTTTGTAGGAGTGATGGTGTAGCCAGAACAAGTGAAGCAATCTGACAGACAGTCTATGGGTGGTGAGGTTTCAGGACACACATTGCAAAGCCACAAGGAGCCCCATTCCCACCTCAGTCTGGTAAAGCACCTAGTTCACTTTGCTCCAGCAACAGCAGGCGATCCACTTATTGCAATAAAACCCGACTGGGTCCAGGTAGCGTACGCTAATGTTCCACTTTATTACTTCTCTGTCACGTTTCATTAGTGAGAGCGGAGACATCATGTAAATTAAAGACTAATTTGGACAATGTGCACACATGTGGTATGCAGCAAGAAAGGCGCGACTCAACAGACACATACCTAAATAATCTGCAACAGATGTTCTTCAAAGAATGCATCTCCCTGATATATTTGGTGTAATGAACAGTGCTCAGTTTAACTGCTAAAATCATTCACCTTGCTCCTGTATAAACCTCATCACAAAATCTGGAGAGCTGGCAGTGGAGAAACTCTGGTCACACACAGAGGGGCATTAGCATCCACACCCTGCAAACATGATTTGGATCATCAGTTGTTAGTCAGGTCTCTGGAGGCAAGCTTTCCATGTGCAGCAACATTATAAATGTGTTGAGAACGAGCATGTTTAGGATTTTGCTATATTCAATGCACAGAAGAAATCTTCACCTGAGGAAATCCACACAACTTTAAGGAGATATCATCAAGCACCTTTTTGTAAAAACTCAGGAACAAAGAATTAAAATGAATTTTAATTTATTTTCTGTTTATGTTTGGAATAAATATAATCCACGAGCTTATCATGGATGATTGCATCGACATCTTGGCCCTGACGGAAACTTGGCTGAGGGGTGATGACACCATACCTTAAACGAAGCCTCCCCGCCTGGCGATACCTTCCACCAATTGCCCTGCCCAGACTGCCGTGGTGGCTCTCATCACCAAATCACATCTTGCTCTGACCCCTTATTTCTCTGGCACATTCTTCTCCTTTGAACATCGCATCTTATTGCACCACTCTCATCTCTCATTTAAAATTCTCCTTCTCTACTGCCCCGCCAAGTATGAAGAAAATGTTATCACGGAGATATCTTCACTGCTTTCCTCCCTCAGCCCCTGTACCGAGCGACTTCTCACCCTCGGTGAGTTCAACCTCCCTCTCCGTTGAGTTTACTACCCTCCTATCCTCCCTTAATCTCTCCCTCCATGTGACTTCCTCAACCCATATTCATGCCCACCCCCTTGACCTTGTCATCTCTCGTGGCCTCACTATTCCTACCGTGTCAATTACAGATAAGGCCATCTCTGACCATTCCCTTGTACTGCCCTGCATCCACAGCTCTCTTCCCCCACCCAACCTTACCTCCTTCTGTATCCGCCCCTGGAAAAATCTCTCTCCAAACTCTTACAATTGCACTTATCAACTCCAAACTGTCCAACCGTTGGCCCTCCTTTCACCATGTCATTTCTGCAGGCACACCCTCACCACCTTTGATAAGAACATAAGAAATAGGAGCAGGAGTAGGCCATATGGCCCTCGAGCCTGCTCCGCCATTCAATAAGATCATGGCTGATCTGATCATGGACTCAGCTCCACTTCCCCACCCGCTCCCCATAACCCTTTATCCCCTTATCGTTTAAGAAACTGTCTATTTCTGTCTTAAATTTATTCAATGTCCCAGTTTCCACGGCTCTCTGAGGCAGCGAATTCCACAGATTTACAACCCTCAGAGAAGAAATTTCTCCTCATCTCTATTTTAAATGGGCGGCCCCTTATTCTAAGATCATGCCCTCTAGTTCTAGTCTCCCCCATCAGTGGAAACATCCTCTCTGCATCCACCTCGTCAAGCCCCCTCATAAGTTTCGATAAGATCACCTCTCAGTCTTCTGAATTCCAATGAGTAGAGGCCCAACCTGCTCAACCTTTCCTCATAAGTCAACCCCCTCATCCCCGGAATCAACCTAGTGAACCCCCAAAGCAAGTATATCCTTTCGTAAATATGGAAACCAAAACTGCACGCAGTATTCCAGATGTGACCTCACCAATACCTTATATAGCTGTAGCAAGACTTCCCTGCTTTTATACTCGATCCCCTTTGCAATAAAGGCCAAGATACCATTGGCCTTCCTGATCACTTGCTGTACCTGCATACTATTCTTTTGTGTTTCATGCACAAGTACCCCCAGGTCCTGCTGTACTGCGGCACTTTGCAATCTTTCTCCATTTAAATAATAACTTGCTCTTTGATTTTTTTTCTGCCAAAGTGATGCCCTAGTCCCTATTAAAACCATTACTCTCTCTCACCCAGGCCGTTCCCCCGAGTACAGCCCTCATCTTCGCTCCCTCAAGTCCAAGGGGCGTAGACTTGAACGGATGTGGTGGACACAGGTTTAGCCATTCACCGTCAGGTCTGGCTGGACCACATAAAGCATTATCGTGTCCTACTCTTGTCTGCAAAAACAGCTCACTATTCCAGAACCATTCTGGATTGCAAAGATAACCCCGGCTACTATTCTCTACTGCTAACTGTCTTCTTAAACCCCTCTCCCCTGTCTCCACCACAGTCACCTCCGACAACGTGTGAGGAGCTTTGTCTCAAAGATCGAGACCATCCGATCATCTGCGTCTTCCAGTTCCCTTCCTTCGCCTAGCCCATGGGGGCAAAGTTCCTCTGAGGTTCCCCCTTGCCCTAGTTCGGAACTCGCAGCTTTCTCTAGTTTCTCTCTGATCTCCCCTCTTGACCTCGCCACACTCATCTTGTCTATGAGACCCACTTCCTGCTCCCTTGACACTATACTCACTAAACTGCTGACCACCCAACTTCCTATTCTGGCTCCCATGTTAGCTGACATTGTTAACGGTTCTTTCTTCTCAAGTACTGTCCCCCTCTCCTTCAAATCTGCGGTCATCACCCCTCTCCTCAAAAAAAAACCCTTGACCCCACTGTGGTTGCTAACTACCGCCTCATCTCCAACCTCCCTTTCCTCTCCAAAGTCCTTGAACGTGTTGTCGCGTCAGAAAATCATGCCCATCTTTCCTGAAACTCCATGTCTGAATCCCTTCAATCTGGTTTCCACCCCTGCCACAATAACGAAACGGCTCTCGTCAAAGTCACAAATGACATCCTTTGTGACAGTGACAAAGGTAAATTATCCCTCCTCATCCTCCTCAACCTGTCTGCAACCTTTGACACAGTTGACCACTTCATCCTCCTCCAACGTCTTTCCACCATCATCCAGCTGGGTGGGACTGCACTCGCCTGGTTCCATTCCTATCTATCTAATCGTAGCCAGAGAATCAGCTGCAATGGTTTCTCTTCCTGCTCCCGCATCGTTACCTCTGGTGGCCCCCAAGGATCGATCCTTGGCCCCCTCCTATTTCTCATCTATATGCTGCCTCTTGGTGACATCATCTGAAAACACATGTACGCTGACGACACCCAGCTCTACCTCTCCACCACTTCTCTCGACCCCTCCACGATCTCTAAGTTGTCAGACTGCTTGTCCGACATCCAGTTCTGGATGAGCAGAAATTTTCTCCAATTAAATATTGGGAAGACCGAAGACATTGTCTTTGGTCCCCACCACAAACTGCGTTCCCTAGCCACTGATTCCATCCCTCTCCCTAGCATCTATAATGAGGCTAAATCAGATTGTTCGCAACCTGGGCGTCATATTTGACCCTGAAATGAGCTTCCTGCCACATATCCGTGGCATAACTAAAACTGTCTATTTCCACCTCCGTAACATTGCCCGCCTCCGCCCCTGCTCATCTGCTGCTGAAGCCCTCATCCATGCCTTTGTTACCTCTAGACTTGACTACTCCAATGCACTCCCATTGGCCTCCCACATTCTACCCTATGTAAACTTGAGGCCATCCAAAACCCGGCAGCCCATGTTCTAACTCGCACCAAGTCCCGATCACCCATCACCCCTATGTTCGCTGACCTACATTGGCTCCAAGTTAAGCAATGTCTCGATTTCAAAATTCTCAGTCTTGTTTACAAATCACTCCATGGCCTTGCCCCTCTCTATCGCTGTAATCTCCTCCAGTCCCACAACCCCACGAGATGGCTGCGTTCCTCAAATTCTTCCCTCTTGAGCATCCCTGATTATAACTGCTCAACCATCAGTGGCCGTGTCTTCACCTGACTGGGCCCAAGGTTCTGGAACTCCCTCCCTAAACTGCTCCACCTCTACCTTTCTTTCCTCCTTTAAGACGCTCCTTAAAGCCTACCTCTTCGACCAAGCTTTTGGTCATCTGCTGTAATTTCTTTTTATGTGGCTTGGTGTCAAATTTATTTGTTTTGTCTTATAACACTGCTGTGAAGCGCCTTGGGATGTTTTATGACGTTCAAGGTGCTATATAAATAAAAGTTGTTGTTGTTGGAATACCTTTGTTCAAGCAACAAGTGCCAAGACCATCATCAGTGGAATGCTATTGGTGGAGTTACTGAGCCTGATAATGCGAGCTGAATTAACATACTCACAGTTGAAGACACAATCGTAGAAGCAGCTTGGGTTAGTGACCATATCTGTACGAACTGGGCTCCCTAACAGTATAGCAGATCATTTTAGTACTCCATGCTGCCAACAGGGCACCCACCTATAAACTGGAAATTCATCACATAATCCAGGTTGTCCCAGTGCAGTACTGAGGGAGTGCTGCACTTCCGGAGGTGCTGTCGTTTGGACGAGACATTAAACAGGGGCCCTGTCTACTCTGGAGGACGTAAAAGATCCCATATCACTATTTCAAAGAAGTGCAGGGGATTTCTCCCTCAACCAACGTCACTAAATAAGATTATCTGGTCACTACCACATTGCTGTTTTTGGGAGCTTGCTGTGCACAAATGGGCTGTTGAGTTTCCTACATTACAACAGTGACTACACTTCAAAAATACTGTACAATGCTTTGGGACTTCAAGGTTGTGAAAGGCGCTATCTAAATGCAAATTCTTTCCTTCGTTTCCACATTCAGCTGTGTACTGGCCATAATTTTTCTAACCATTCAGTTTACACTTACTGGTTGGAGAATCATGGACAGTACACACACACCTTGCTGATTTGCTCTGCTGGTGGGCGAGGCTCGGGACTGGCAGAACGCACTCAAAGTGACCCTACATAACTCCATAATGTCACCGCCATCGCTCATTGCTTCGGGAAAAATAGAAAGTCTATACCAAAATCATAATGGATCGTAAAGTTGAGCGTAATTCTTTATATCATACCAAATTAAAACTGGCTGAGGATTGTTCTCACTGATGTACAAATCACACTCCACAGTTTCAGGCCATGAAACCCTGTGCAATGCAACAAACAATTTAGATTATATAGCAATGACCTCACAGAAACAAGCCCAACCAGAACGTGCTGGTGTTTATCTTCCACATGAGCAGTCGTCCCAACACCATGTGCCCGCCCTGTTTCCATAGTCCTTTATTCCACTGTCCTTCAAGCACCAATCTAACCTATTTTTAAATGTAGACATGATCTTTACTTCAATGACTACCTCTGGTAGTGCATCACACAGCCTCACAAACCTCAGTGTAAAAATAGTTTCTCCTGCTCATTGCCCCAAATCTCATGCATTTATTCTTACATCTATGTCCCCTCATTCACTGGAAACAATTGTTCGACCCACTCTGTCCAATCCCTTCAATCTTTTAAACACCTCAATCAAATCACCTTGTAATCCCCTCTGCTCTAAGGAAATTTTTCAAGTCTTTCATCGTATTTGTATTTCTTCACACCAGGCAGCATCCTTTTGATTCACAGTGCTACTTCTGCAGCTGCTGGTTTGTTAAACCACTCCCTCCCTACCATGTTTCACGTCCATGTTACCAAAAGAACTTTAAACTCTCCCATCTTGATCAATCTTCCTAGGATGGCCCCATCTTCACTATCTCAACTACAAGGGACACAGCCATCAAGTGTATCTGGTGCACAATTGGTTTAGCCATCCATCATCAAATCTGTCTGGACCACATTAGGTGCAATTAGGCCTCACTCTCCTCTGCCAAAATCACCCACTACTTGCTTCTTTTCTCCACAAGCATCTCCTTAAAATCCTTTCTCCTGCTTCCTCCACCCCCACCTCCAACAAGTGCCAGGAGCTCATGGACTTCCTTGTTGCTAAGATTAAGACCACCTATTCAGCAAGCTCCCTTCTGTTTCCACTCTTTCTCCTTTTTAAACAAGCCAAACCTCCCTCCGGGGCCCTAGCCCTGTACCCATGTCTCCCTCGAGTTCCATCTCCCCGAATGCCCTCTCCGAGCTCATCTCATCCAAGAGACCCATCGCCTGCTCCCTTGAACCCATTCCCTCCAAACTGCTGAGAGAGCAACTTTCCTTCCTGATCCCCATGTTCTCTGTCCTCAGGTACTTAACTCCTACTCTCCTGTTTCCTTCTAACCAGGTTTTAATCCAATTTTCTGCCCTCCCCCTGTCGATACCCCTTAAACTTTTCCAGCAGTCTGCAATATGGTAACGGGTCAAGGATTTTCTGATACTTCATGTACACATCTGTTAATTTTTCCCCATTCCATTTAATTTTCTTTTCTGAAAACTGTGTTGGCTGCATCTAATTATTTTCTCTCATAGATAATTAATTTGATCTTTCAATAAGGTTTACAAAATTTTCCCTACCACATATATCAAACTAACTGGCCTGTAATTACCTGCGTCGTTTTCTGAAAATAGGTTGTACATTGGCCATTCTCCTGTCCTCTGCCACACATCCACTCTCACTAGAACCCTAAAATAAAATTTCTAGGGCCGCCACTATTTCTTCTCCCATTTCCTTCAGGATCCTTTGATGTATCCCATCAGGTCCCGGCACTTTGTCCTGCTTTAGCTGAACTAACTTCTCTAATATTTTCCTCTTATTCATGATAGTATCTCTCATCGTCCTTTCAACCAATTCAGGATTTACCTCCTCCCCAATATCCTTCTCTTTTGTTTCATTTATTGTTTGATATCTTTAAAGTGGTCCTGACTGCAAGACGCCATCCATCTTGACCCACAGTAAATTGTCACTGCTGTCAGCATTACCACAAAAAAGGTTAACCTATAGAAACAGTTTGAAAAGGATTGAATAATACATGCAGAAACTGTGCAAATTGTACTACATTCTGCAAGAAAATCTCACAAATGTACTGCATCACAAGATGTTTAAAATCAATTGGAAATATTACAAATTTATAATTATCAGACGCACATGAATGCTTCTGTTGCAAACTACACCAGTGAATAAACCTTAGTACACTGTGATTGGATGGCGGAGTATATTGGAGCAGCAGGCAGTGGGAAACACGGGTTTTTCATCCTATAACACTGTGGGTTAGTGATTTTTCCCAAGCTGAGGGAAAGGGGCGAGAAAAACAACAAGAAAACAACATATCGCCTCGTGGACGATTCACAGTGACATTGTTGGAGGCTGGCGACAAGTTCCACTCATCCATTGGACTAGAATGCATTAGGATGACTAACAGAAAAATAATCTGACTCCTCCTTTCCACACTTTTATACTTACCAATGTATTTTTCTAACAGTGTCTAGTTAGCTAGTGAAATGATGTTCTCATTCTTTCCCTCGGTCAGTAAAACACTACTCAGCATTTCTCATCACGGACCCATTAACTTCATGGCTACTTCCAACTCCAATATATTTGTTTACAGCTTCATATAGAACACGATATACAAAACACTTCAATCAGATTTACTTTGAAATATCTTCAAGTGGTTAGACTTTTCTCATGAGAAAAGATTCTCATTGCCTATTGACACATGACTTCAACCCATCAGCTTCTAAACGATTTCTTCTGCCAGATAAATCACTCAACTCCGACAAAAATAAATTCTTGATACATTCACATGATATCTTCTATTGCAAAACACTGAAGTCATGCCAGGAAGACTCAAAATTTGAAGCTTTGGGGACTAAAATTAGCTACGGTCATGCCACTTTATAGTGAACCCTGTAGGCTTCTTAAGACACTCAGGTCAGAATGCCCTTTACTGTTCCTATTTGGGGTGTCATTACTAAACAATAGCTTCATTGGCCATTTCAAGTTGCAAAGATAATTGTGCTCTAGTGCTCTGTTTGCACACGACTTGACTGTTGCATAGAAAATGCATCAGAATATCAGAACACTGCAAGCGCATGACATTTAAAGTTTGATGATTGCAGAACTAAATCAGGCTCAACTTTGTGACTTTTTCAAATGAATAATCTATTTAAGTGAATTTCACAGATGGAGCATAAAGCTGGGTACAATCAGAGACTTGTCAGTCTCTGCTTTATCAGTCCTTGGGAAAAGGCAGATAAGAAAGAATAATCATTCAATATAGACAATTAAAAATTCTTGGAGTGGAAATTTGGTCTTCTGCTGCCCCTCTTTGCATCCCGGAGGGGCGACAATGCTGGCGGAAAGCAGTTGCGCCCGGGAGGCCAGATTCCAGAGCCCCGCCGGGATATTCGGTGCCGGTATCGACGGGGTGGGTGGGGTGGGGTGGCGGAGCAGAACCGCCTGGGAGAGGCGAACCGGTGTGCAACATTTCTGGTTGCAACACCGGCTCGATATTTGACTGCTGCCAACTCTTTGCGCTCCGTTGCGCGCCCTGGTGGGAATGCCTATGAAAGTGGGGGTTCTAAGCTGTAGCAGCTGCAGTGAAGTCATGTCGACTTCAGGTAAGTGTGATTGTTTAAAACATGTTTTTTTGGCAATTTATGTTGTGGTGGCATGAGCCATGTATTGAGAATGTTTTTTCTTCCGGTTTCCGGTCCCCTGAGTCCTCTGTTAGGGCGCTCCAAGGCTGGCTCTTGAGCTTGAGATTGTCCCTTGCTCAGCCAGCCTAGCGCCCTAAAAGGTGTGCAAGGCCTCCCTGAGCACCCCGCTCCAAACCCCGGGCCCAGCTGATGAAGTTTGCAGCGGCAGATGCAAACCATTTTCGGACGCAAAATTTACCGCTCGGCCTGGGACATCACCCCAACTGTGGCACGAGCGATTTTCCACCCCCTTGTCTTTCCCTTCTTATATTATTCTGAGTCACTTGACCAAAAAACGAAATGGATTCCTTTAACAGTGTACAGCATCATTAATGTAAGCTATTCCTATCCTGTAATATGGTATTCTAATAACTGAAATCTACTGATAAAAATGACTATTTACATGATCCAAAATGTATCTAAGCTCTGAAATTCCCTTCCAAAACCTCTCCGCTTCTCTACCTTTCTGTCCTTCTTTAAGATTCTCCTGAAAGCCTACCTCTTTGACTCCACCTGTCCTAATATCTCATGATGTGGCTCGGTGTCAAATTTAGTTTCATAAACGCACCTGTGAAGTGCCTTGGGACATTTTACTATGTTAAAGATGCATGTTGTTGCAAAGGTTTATTTTTTAATCGCGCCAGGTATATCTTGTACCATCTGCTCCATTTATTTATGTATAAACTGGCCCATTTACTATGTTCACTGTATGTGGAAAACACAAACACAGGAACAAACAGCCTACCTTTTCGACAGTATGTTCCATTTCAGCAGCATTTGTCTTCTGCAACTCCAACTTCATCCTTTCCATCTCAGCTTTCAGCTTGTTGACGGCAGCTTCGTGATCACGCAAAACGTTCTGCTTCTCCTCCTCGCGCAGCAGCCCCAACTCAACCAGCTGCTGCTTTCGCTGTGAGTTGACCTGGATAAGTTCTTCGCGCAGCTGGTGGACCTGGCTCTCCAGCTCTGCAATAGTCTGTGAAAGTAGCAACAGTCCATTTTAAATATTGCATTCGGTCACAAATTTACATTTGATGGCACAATCTCATTAAAAGTGGCAAGACTAAAACTGTTATTCGTTGGTTTGGGAACTACTTCTGGACGTAGTGTTCAAATAATTAAAAAGCAAATGCAGCTCGCTGTAGTAATTCTCGTTTCTCCACACACGGCACTCTTGAGTTTTAATCTCCCTTGGACTGCCTATGATGATGATGCCTCAGACCATGTTTTAAAAAAAATTTTGGATCCACCATTCGAGCAGAGATTAAACCATCTGAGACAGCACTGCCTACATAAAGCACACTCACAAGAGTCCTTCAGAAAGATGCATAAGCTAGAATATAATAAAATAAAGTATTTAAAGGATTTAGAAATGGGGAAGATAAGCCGTTCAATCTTCTATGTATAGAAGACCATTCTTGAAAGAAGCTAAAGTTAGTCAGGTCTCACATACACTGACCCTCACCTACCATGTAGACTCCCTAAGCAAAGTTGTTAAGGAGTAGGCTTGTGATATAATCTAGGTTGCCACTCCAGTATTAAGGAGGTCCTGCACTGTCGGAGGTGACATCTTTTGGATGAGACGTTAAACTGAAACCCCATCTGCACTCGGAGGCTGACGGGAAAGATCCCACAGCACTATTCGAAGAGCAGGGGAGTTCTTCCAATGCACTGGCCAACATTAATCTCTCAACTAGCCTCACTAAAACAAATTATTTGGTCATTCAACTCGTTGGTGTTTGTGGGTTTTGGCAGTGTGCAATTTGACTGCCACTTTTGCCAATAAAAAGTACTTGATTGGCTGTGAAGCACTTTGGGACGTCCTGACATTGTGAAAGTTCCTTCTTTCACTGGAAATGATTCAGTCCTCACAGGAACTGTCCCCTCTCCACAGGAACTGTTCCCCACCCCACAGGAACTGTCGCCCTCCCCACAGGAGGTATCCCCCTCCCCACAGGAACTGTCCCCCTCCCCACAGGAACTGTCCCCCTCCCCACAGGAACCGTCCCCTCCCCACAGGAGCCGTCCCCCTCCCCACAGGAGCCGTCCCCCTCCCCACAGGAACTGTATCCCTCCCCACAGATACTGTCCCCCTCCCCACAGGAACCGTCCCCTCCCCACAGGAACCGTCCCCCTCCCCACAGGAACCGTCCCCCTCCCCACAGGAGCCGTCCCCCTCCCCACAGGAACCGCCCCCCTCACCACAGGAACCGTCCCCCTCCCCACAGGAACTGTATCCCTCCCCACAGATACTGTCCCCCTCCCCACAGGAACCGCCCCCCTCCCCACAGGAACCGCCCCCCTCCCCACAGGAACCGTCCCCCTCCCCACAGGAACTGTATCCCTCCCCACAGGAACTGTCCCCCTCCCCACAGGAGGTATACCCCTCCCCACAGGAGCCGTCCCCCTCCCCACAGGAGCCGTCCCCCTCCCTACAGGAACTGTCCCCCTCCCCACAGGAACTGTATCCCTCCCCACAGATACTGTCCCCCTCCCCACAGGAGCATTCCCCCACCCCACAGGAACTGTCCCCCTCCCCACAGGAACTGTATCCCTCCCCACAGGAACCGTCCCCCTCCCCACAGGAACCGTCCCCCTCCCCACAGGAGCCGTCCCCCTCCCCACAGGAGCCGTCCCCCTCCCCACAGGAGCCGTCCCCCTCCCCACAGGAACTGTATCCCTCCCCACAGATACTGTCCCCCTCCCCACAGGAACCGTCCCCCTCCCCACAGGAACCGCCCCCCTCCCCACAGGAACTATATCCCTCCCCACAGATACTGTCCCCCTCCCCACAGGAACTGTCCCCCTCCCCTACAAAACCGGCATCATCACCTTCTCCTCAAAAATGCCTTTCTTGACCCCTCTGTCCTTGAAAATTTCTACTCCATCTCCAACTTCCCTTTCGTCTCCAAAGTCCTTAAATGTACTGTTTGTCTCAAAGCCGTGCCCATCTTTCTTGCAACTCCATGCTTCACGGAATGGTTATAGCACAGGCGGCCATCCAGTCCGTTATGCATGTGCCAGGATGTTTGAACCTCTTCAATCTGATTTCCACCCTGCCACAGCACTGAAAAGGCCCTAATCAAAGTCACAAATTACATTCTCTGTGACCGTGGTGCACTATCCCTCTTGGTCCTTCTCAATCTCTCTGCAGCTCTGCTCCTCTACCCTGTTGTCCAGCTCAACAGGATGGCCCTCGCTCACCAATCTTACCTATCCAATCATAGCCAGAGCATCTCCAGCAATGGCTTCTCTTCCCACCCCACACTCTTCTCTCTGGAATTCCACAAGGACCTAACTTTGGATTCCTCCTCTTCTTCATCTACATGCTCCTTCGTGACATTATTCAAAGACATAGGGTCAGGTTCCTAATGTACGCAGATGCATGCTATCTAAATCTACCTCTCCCCCATCTCTTCAATGGCTCTGTGTTGTCAGACTGCTCCAGTCTTGGCTGAGGTGCAGTTTCCTCCCGTTAAACATTGGAAAGACTGAAGTTATCATCTTTGGTGCCTGTCACAAACTCAAACCCTCGCCACCGATTCCATTTCCCTCCTCAGGTGCTGTCTCGGGTTTAACCAGACTGTTAGCAATCTTGGCACACTATTTGATTCTGAGCTTAGCTTCTGACACAATATCTTCTTCATGACAGAACCATCTCATTTCCACCTCTGTATCATCGCCCACCTCCGCCCCTGCCACAGCCATGCCTTTGTCACCTCCAGGTTCGACTAAAGCTGGTCTCCCATCCTCTACTTTCATAAACATAAGCTCATCCAAAACACTGTGGCCCATATCCGATGCTGCACCATGTCCCGCTTGCCCATTACCCCCTCTGCTCGCTGACTGATGTTGGCTCGCGGTTTTCCAACATCTCAAATTTAAAATTCTCATTCTGGTGTCAGGACTTTATCCCTCACATCACTGTAACCGTCTCCAAATCTATAACCCTACAAAAACTCTGCATTTTTCCAATTCTGGCCTCTTGTGGCATTACCCTGCCCTTCGCCCCATTATTGTTGATAATGGCTTTAGCCAACTAGGTTCTACGCTCTGGAATTCCCTCCCTGAACACCTCTGCCTCACCAAGTCCCTTTCCACTTTTAAGAACATCCTCATAACCCACCCCTTTGGTCACCTTTGCTAATATCATTTTCTTTGTTTCAGCGTCCATTTTTGTCTGATAACGCCCCTGTAAAGTGTCTTGGAACGTTTTTCTCAGGTAAATGCACAAGAGAAATGTATGTTGCTGTTGTTATTGAGTAAATGTACACCCAAGGGAGACAAGCCAGGAGAAAAAGAAAACTCCAATGAAGACTAAGCCCTGGTTAAATGTTTGATGACTTTGAGAATGTTGGTTGTTAGTTGAACAATATAAATGACGAATCAATTGTTGCCCTGAGAAAGTGGTAGCGGTGAGCCATCTTCTTGAACCAGTGCAGTCCATGTGCTAATGGTGCTCCTACAATGGTGTTAGTTAGGGAGATCCAGGACCCTTGGTCCAGCGACAATGAAGAAATGGCGATATATGTCCAAGTCAGGATGATGTTTGACTTGGAAGGAAATTTGGGAGGTGTTGGTGTTCCCATGCACCTGCTGCCCTTGTAGTTCGAGGTGGTGGAGGTCTTAAGGAGAAGTCTTAACTATGAAATCAAGTTTCAGTGTTGATAGTGATATCAATCTTGATGCTCTTGTCAAAGATTTTACTACCATTAACGTTCAGTTTGACATTGACACTACGGCATGAATGGAGGCAGCTGACGAGGACAAAATAAACTCTTAGAATCAAGGGATTCATGGAAATCAGCTTCAACTACAAGTCATGCATGTCTAAGAATGAGTTGACTTGAAGAATCTCCAGAAACACTCACATAAAGTTCCTTAGACCTTTCATGGGATGACAAAACAATAAAATACTCTCCAACTTTCAAGATTTTTCTCAGGGCTCCTTGTTCTTTGATCAATTTAGTAGCGAAGCATTTTTGTCCAGTTGAAGAGGTGGGAGTGAAGACTAACTTTGGTCTACAGTGCCAATAAGTAGGAGTACAGGATTGTTGCCAGCAATTTACATATTCCAAAGCCATTGCAGGTGACTGAGTGCCTGGAATCATTTTGGTGAAGGTCAGAGAGACTGGACATTTCTTTGGAAGATGGTGGGCATTTGTGCAGGTGAATAATTCATCATGGAGGTTTTGTGGTTGGTGCTTGGAACCAGAACATCAGTATGCATAGAATCTAGTCAGCTTGTGGAGCTATGGTACAGAGCAGACACTGTACCTATGAAGAAAGGGAAAAAAAACAAATACAGAAAAAAGCAAGAATGTTAAAAATGAAAAGAAGCCCCATCTACATTGCTGGGAGGCGAAATGGCTCATATAAACAGTACAACTATTATGAAGAATTCTAAAAGTGCACATTCTAGCTAGCTGTACGTGAGGTGGTATGACAGAGACTGTAAACATCTTCAGAAACAGAGCCTTTCTTTTAGACACAGTGGAGGTGTTTTGCTAGTGTTGCAATTTGAAAAAAGAATCTTCCAATTAGCTACACAAGAACAGATCAAAACCCCAGATTGCGTGCGTGCGAGGGGAACAGCCGATTTGAAGCAGAACAGCATTTAATCATGTTTTATTGACTGGCTATTAATATCATGAAAGGCGATCTCAATTTCCCACAATCAATTCAAGGCCAATACAACAGATTTCCAAGTGGTCCAAGTGGTACTGAGGTAGGATACTGGTCTGGGTTCATGTATCGTAAAGATCCCAGATCAGTACCCCTTCGGGATAAGAGAATAAATTGAACAGCAATACCCTTGCCACATTTTTTTTTGAAGTGATACATGAAAGGCACATTGACTTTACAGGCTGTTGTTCGCTTTATTAAATATTTTACAGTGGTTTTAGGAGAATTCTTATTGCAGAGGATGATTCTTGTAGGGCACAGCCTAATTATGATAATTTCAGAAATATTCAACTATCATTAATTTATTTGGTGAAATTTAAAGAAGGTAGTTAGAACAGTTTCTGGCTTAGTATATAAGTGAACCAGTTGTCCTGTGTTTGCACATCCTGCAGTGACATGTACAGTGAATACAAATTAGAAGCTGAACCTTCTATCTGTGTTGCAGTTCTCATTTTCGATTCGAAAACTGTACCGCAATCTTAAGTCTCAGGTGGATGAAAGGGAAGCATCTCTCTGAATATTAGCTAATGCCACATTTGCAAGTCTTGAAAAAATCAGTGTGCATAAGATCATTTCTAGCAAGCAATATGTGAATTGCTTTGTACTGTTCCACTGATGGAAACTATTCCTGGTCTGGGATTAAACCCTTTTCATCATAAAGCCCCATCTGGTCCTAGGTCCACGTCAGTCAAACCTTTCCCTTTAAACTTACTGCTTTGATTCCAGATCAATTTATTCAACTGCATTTGTGTGACTCAATGAAAGGACAGCATCATTTAAACCAAAAGTATTTCCTTCATGTAACGGCCATAATTAAAAACAATGGTTATGAAGGAATAAAAACAGGCTAATATTTTTGATAGTGCTTCAAAGGCTGACAGCTGTCAGTGGCTTTGAAGATGCTAATCAGAAACGGAGCAAGAAGTTTCCGTTAAGGGCTGTGTCTAGGAAACAAGTCAGCTTATAATGAACTAAACCGCCTCAGAGACATCCTTGTGTTTGCAATCTGTCAGGGTATGTATTTTCCTGTTTATTGCGTTCTATGGTAATTCTTCAGCAGATAACATTTTTGCAAACAGGCACCAAAGGAATGCTTTGATATTATATTATTCTATAGCAATTACATTATATATATGTTATTCTATATCATTCTATTTAATTAACTCTGATAGAGGGAAGGAACACAATGAAAATCAAGATCTTCTGATGCACAGTATACCATGCTCAATCGAAGAAGACTGCAGAGGATTGCAGGATAGATTTGGTTGGTTAAAATATTTAAAAATCAACAAAAAAAAATTCAAGGTATCTGAGTTATCAAGAGAGTAGAGGTATCACAAAATCTAAAATGCCAAGGAGCTGTTGACTTCTGCAGATGTTTTATTACGATACCGATTATGTCTGCATCAGAGGGTCGGTGCAGGCTGCACAGCTCAGGAGAGGGTGGCCCTGATGGTCTTGGGAAGTGAAATGACGGTATCTCAGTAAATACTACAATCAGCTCAGATTAGGAACAGCTTGTGTCAATGATATGGAAAGTGCCATGGATACAAAACTAGGGTAATTTTGGGCCCTCCAGAAAAAATTGCAATGACGCAGAAAAATATTCATTATAATAACAGCGAGGAGAAATATATAATAAAAATTATAATTCTATCTGTATGACATCATAATGACAGAGTCAAATCACAACGCAACATATTTTCCCATGAAATGGTACAGGTGTTAGAAAAAAATGTGTCGTAGCCAGGCCTGTGATCTAGTTAACGCCACCTGTCAGACCAGAACCCACCTCTGATTCCTTCAGTAATGAATGATATGGTCACCCATACTGGTGGAAATATGCATCATCTCACACTGCTGTTTATAAACCATGAGAAAACAACTTCCATGATGATATATTTAACATTAAAATAGTTAGGGAAAGCCAATAAACTTTGAAACTCCATTTACCAGTTTTGTCAATCTACAATCTCATGAGGTGCGCGGCACAGTGCATGGCATGACACTCATGAGATATGATTTTTCCCACACAATTTCCTCCCACATGCAACTTCACACCATACAGCAATAATTCACTGGTAATTCAGCAATAGTTATTTTTATAATTGCTTTTTTCACCAATGTAATACATCTTTAAACATGGTTTTCTATTTGTTACCATTGGAGAAGATATTTCTTCAACAGATGCAGACATACAAATGTCATAACATACTTGTGAATACACCCAATAGAAATCTCACAATTCTTTATGTAACAAGCTGGGGTTGAATTATAAAGAAAATATAATTCATGGAATTATGTGATAACTCACGGTTGTCATAGTAACAAGTGAGTTTCGTCATCCCACTGGTAAGATTAATCTTCATATCTCACCTAATATAGCATTCTGATTACCTTCCAATAGCAAGTCACTTCTTCATATTTACAGATCTAATCACTTTTTCAGTTTATTAACATTATAGCAATTCTGAACTGTATTACTACCTTTTACTGCAGTGCATCATGAGAAATTCTCCACAATATTTAAAGATATATTTTAGGATTAATATTTGCCAATTGCTGGGATGTTCAGTGGTTACTATATCAAATTACTCACAGCAAGCATCTGGCCCATAATGAGAGTCTGGCAAAATAAGCGTGCAGGCAGGAAACAGAGTCTGCGGTCAAGCGATAGAGCAGCGCACACCCAAATCATTTGTTTGGTGATTGTTTCATGCAGCGACACCTCCAATTAGCCAATTAGGGTTTTCCTATTTGGTAATTCAGGGTACCATCTTCTGAGGGCAGCAGTACAACATTCCTGGCAAAAGTTGTCAGCCAGAGGTTAACATTGTGTACAGTACTCACAGAAACCCTGGATGGATGCGGAATAAGGTGGCACATCTTAAGGTGGCTGCCAAGGTAATACTACCCAACAGGCCCACTTACCAGGGAGACACACCAAGTATGCATTCTTGTCTGTCAAACTGTTCCAGATTTACTGTTGGCCCATGCCAAGCCCTCACACATCCACCTATCTCTTTATTTGCTTATCATACATGCAGAAACTCCATCCGAGGATATATTCAAGTTGAAGCTTACAAATTATATCTTTAACACATTCACATCTTTCAAGGATTCACATATACAATCACTGTAACATAACCTACCTGCATGATGCACAGTTACATACTGCCACACAGCATGCACTGCAGGATGGTCATTTAGCTGCCATCAATGACCCCTCTACTTTGAGAAATGCAGCAGTATCATGACATTGGCAGCCATCTTATGCTGTTGTTGTTACTTAATAGGAAAGGAAATGAAAGTGTTGGCGAACCTGACCTATGATATCTGTTTGATATAAACGCGGGCAGCACATTGGCTGATACTGCAGGTCATTTTAATCTAGCCTGGAACGTGGTAGAGGCAAAAAAGTTGGAGGGGGGGGGGGAGGCGGCAGGGAGGTGGTTTTTGGTTCTTCTGTTGTCCCCATGTGGTAGATTGGCTGCAGGTGCCCTTATAGCAGCTGACCTGGAGCCTGCACAGCCAGCTTCCTACGGTCATTGCCAGGCACACATGCCAGGTCCTGCAAATATGGTTGGTGGTGTAATGCAGTCTGGGTCTTGTGCCTACTGATCCCCTTGGCATGCTTTCTACCATCCTGTAGCACTTCAATCATGATATATTTTGTTTATGAAGTTTTCAAACCAACCCGTCAGGGGAGAAAATAATGATCCCCAGCTGCACACATACACTGCATGCTGGCTAGTTTGAGATGGTATTGGGAGAGACCGGAAAACAGCATGCCAAACTCTCTTTTCAGCTATGTGGGGAGATGAATAAATGGTAGTGGGGAAAATACCTTAAAAGATACAATATTATGAGACAAATGGCACATCTAACACACTTCAAATATCATTCTCAACTTCAAAGGAAAGTATAAAGAAACAAAGGAATTTTCCAGGAAGCCAAATTTCAGAGCCACAATAACTGCAGCCACTTAATTGACATCTAACTTGCCCAATTTTTTTTAAACCACCAACAGATTTTTAATTGAGCTCTATCAACTCACTGCTTAATAGAAATTAAATTCTGTAGTCTGAACACAAACCTATTCATTAGCAGCAGAATAATACATTGTGCACTGCATGATATGGAGTTCCTGTCTTTATAAAACAGCATATCCTCTGACTCATTGTGAACAGTGCCACAGGAAATTTGCTGAAATATTATACAATGAGTAGATAGGAGTAATTATGGGCAATAATCTTGACCAGATTAACGCATGCCGTTATTAATGCGCAAATCGGCCAGCGGGTTCAAGCGAAGAAGATATACGCTTTAAGTTGCGAATCTCCAGAACTTGTTGGTCGATTTACGCCACTCCGTCATTTGCTTCGCACAAACGACATCTTGCCCTCAACTTCCCCGTTATTTTTAAGAATTTGCTGCATTTGCATACTAGTTGCCCATTAAACTCGCTGCAGAAAGTTAAGAGCTGGTACTTAATAGCGCAAGTACCCTTTCAATAACGGGATAATTGTTAATGCAATGCTGATCAACCGCTACAGCCCAGAAAGGAACAATTGTTGGGACGCATTCTTGCATGTAGCAAATTCATGTTAGAGACTTAAAAAAATTCAAATTTCAAATGTTTTTTCTTACTTTTCCTTTGTCTCTTTCGTCTCTCTCTTAATCCAATCTTTCTTTATTTCTCTTTCTGTACCTGATTTGACTCACATTCACCCACTGTAATACACCCTTATTCTCTGTCGTTCATTTGTTTCTTTATTACTCCTTAAAACCCATTGGTTAAGGTGATAGTGAACAGTGGGACGAACAGTCTAAGGTCCCAGAGGCTCCATTGCCCTCGTTGCGCCATTATCAGCTCGCACTTCAAGAAACTTACAGTGCAAAAATATTTCGAGCTGAAGGGTGCAGGACGACCATCGAACGCCACACGCTGCGATATGTCCTGCTCCAGCAAGATTTGGCTTCACATA
This sequence comes from Pristiophorus japonicus, assembly GCF_044704955.1. Taxonomy (NCBI): domain Eukaryota; kingdom Metazoa; phylum Chordata; class Chondrichthyes; family Pristiophoridae; genus Pristiophorus; species Pristiophorus japonicus. Next base: position 132,057,905 of record NC_091992.1, on the reverse strand, counting down.
TGTGAACTCCACGGGGAGAATGCCATAAGGCACAGCAGAACATTGATAGTCCAAGCAGGATAAACTCATGAAAATGGTATTATCAATGGAATCCGGATTTACAGTTTTCTTGATGATCGAAGAGTTCCCCTTTGCAGTCACTACAGGACTGTTTGTTCCAATATTTCTTCTTTGCGTTTGGAAATTTCCTGCTGGTGTTACTTTGTTGACAAGTGGACCGTTGTTTACATAGATCACTGAATCCTTACCATGTTTAAAAAAGCAGCATTAACAAGCGATAAAAGTAGTACTCCTAGAACGAGCTTAACTGTTACAGCCCAGTTGTTACCTCACAAATGGTGGTAGTCCTTCATACTCAAAGGTGAAGGCGCTTGTTGGAAAGGGAATCAATCTTGACACATGTGCTGACTATTACAAATGATACAGAGAGACAAACTCTCCTGGATGTTTCACAGAGTAAAATAGCCAGTCTAGGATCAACAGCCTGCTGCAGTTCATATTTTCCTTCTCCTTCAGGAGATCTACACGCTGCTGCTTGGAACATCTGACGCGGCCATGTATTGTTGCTTAGCAGCTCATGTCACCAGCCATTAGTTTTTCTCAGTTATCGACATTGATATTACATAGTTTGAAGTTATGCCAGGCGTGTCCTTGTATCTTATCTGCAGCTCACCTTGCTTCTACGTGTCCTGTTCCAGTTTGCTAACCACATATTCGTGACCATAATGAATATTCCATTGTGTAGTTGGGCGACTGTGACCAAATTTAAGCATGAAGTACAGGCTCTCCAGCCCCACACCAGCACAACAAACACTTCACAAAGTACTTCATTGACTGTAAAGTGCTTTGGGACGTCCAGTGGTCGTGACAGGCGCTATATAAACGCAAATCTTTCTTTTTAACGTTCATTATAATTAAATAAAGTTTCCTTTATCACAAATGTTTCCAAACTGTCAAAATCCCAAATAATATTTGGTTTGGATTTAAAAGGATGAGTAGTTTACTCTCAATTACTCAACCTGTCCAATTCCTACCTCCTTAGTTGCATTCGGAGGTCAGGATTAGTGTTTGATAATGAAGACATCCTATTTTAAACCTCTGAGATTGACTTTTATATACTAAAAGCAGCAGATTTCCAAACCAGGAAGGGTACCACTATCAAAGTAAAGCAGCTTTAAAATTCCCTGACAGCATGCAAATAGTTTAATTAAAGACACTACCCTACATCTGCTGACAGCTGGCACGGAATGAGCAATGTAGCATGGAAAAAAACCTCTGTGGACCAAGAAATACCTTTTCTCTATAGCCTTAATGGATCAAAAAGTTAAATGTAGATTGTTCAAGGCCAATGTGAGCAATAAGTGACACATACATATAGACGTGTCAAATTGAGGATACACACAATTGAAGGACAAACCCAAATGCTGACCGTATTGATCTTCAAACCAACACTCAACCTTTGGCAGCAATGCTTAACTGGCACATTACTTACTTCATTGTTGCTTTTCAATCCCACCATTAAGAGATTTTTTTCTATACTTCATATCAATTTTTAAAAAACTCTTCTTCAACAAATGTACCATAACATCATCAAGCTACCCTGCAATCAAGCTCAACCATAATCAACTGAAGTTATTCTTCATCCAGTTACATTTCAATATTTAATTGAGGGATGATCAAATGGATCTTACTGAAAGTTTGAAAGATCCTCCCATACTGTTCGATTCCTGGAGGGAAACACAACCAGCTTGGGAAGGTGCAAACCAGGATTTTTTTTTAATACTTATTTTAATTCAATATTTTACTGCAATGCACTGTTTTTATAAGATTAAATAAAACCACATCATTTGATGGACAGTTGATTTTTCTTGTGGCAATACATCATGAAACCAAAAGCCAATACCATTCAAAAACACCCGCTGGAAATAGCGCAACTCCTTTACTTGTGCCCCGCTAGCTTCATACAGCCAAACAAGGGATGAGATGGCATCTCGGGGACAAATGACCATTAGCTCGCGGGCAGAATGGAATAAAGATCTCCTCACGCCAAAATTTACACTGGAGACTGTGGTCCAAATGAAATGTCTTGGCTTCACGGCGTGTTCCCTTATCAAATTGCTTCTCCATCAAACAATCAAGCTTGTTTAGTGCTGGTCACAATACACTTCACTAAAGTATGTAATTGATACTATAAAAAAAAACATGCATGCCTAATACATCTGAAAATGTATTAATTTTGTCAACGTTCTGTCGTTGCACCCCTGCCCCCTCAAAAATACTGAAGAAACTGGGATTTCGTTGGGGTTTCAGTCTTTTCAAAATGGTCTATTTACAAATGTTGATGGTCACCAGCTCTAACGGAGCACTATAAGCAGACTGGCATGGCCAGAGGCAATGGTTTTGTGAGCTTAAATTATGTAAATAAAAAACAACCGTTGGAAAATTCCACTCATGTGCCGTAATGGGTTTAAAATAATGGAGCAGTTGTTTGAGTAATCTTCTCCCCGTAAATGCGTAACAAAATCAGATGTACGTAAAAACCAATAGAAGAAGCCTTTGCAAGAAATTGAGTATGGAACCCAGGATTCTTCACAAGCTTCCAGTTCCTCAGCCAACGCAAAACAATCGTTCAGCACAGCAGACCCGCCCTTGCTCTGTGCACTGGGTTTTATTTTTCTTTTGTTGGAAACCATTTCATATTCATGTTTTGTACCAAACGACCGTGGGTCACTGAAGTTATGGTTCATTTATTTTTTTTCTTCTAAAATTACCTTTTTAAAAAAAAATGAAGATAATGTACCGTGCTGTGTGGACGACTTCGGGTAGAATGAACGGGCACCATGTTAACAGCGCCAACTCATTATGGACAGACTGATCGGGCCAAAACAACCCTCCCGCTCACATTTTAGGGTGCTAACAACTTAAACCTGTTTTTGTTGCTTTTCTGTGGTAAGGAATTCAATGTTCGAAGAAACAGTAAAACATTTTAGGTCGCTTCCGATACATTCATTTGTCCTTCTTCGACTCAGTATTCTTCAGACATCGACCCAAAAATGTTAATATCATTTGAGGCTATTTTTGTGCCGGTTTTACCGTACACGCCGGCGATGCAGTCATCGAGCTTTATCTCACCGCATTCCCTTAATCTTTCTGCAGTGGTTTAAGGCAGGCCTCTTCCCTTCCTGCTGATAGAATTGGGTTTACAGCTCAAAAACACAATGCATCTGAAAGTTTGTTTCTTATAAAAAAGCTCAGAACTAATCTAAATCATTTTCCATGCTGACAATGCACATTTCATCCGTAAGTTTGATGATTCAAATGTGTCCACAGCTGGGGGTTATTCTGTCAAATGGCTTCCAACAGTGACTGTTAAGTTCAAGGATTGGGGAAAAAAAAACAACAAAAAAAAAAACTCTAGGGGGAGAGCAATGTGTCGAAACCTCACAAATTCAAGAGCGCTCACAGTCAGGATATCCAGTAGTACAAAAATGAGGGATTTTGGGGAGGGGGTGGGAATAAAAATGATGTGTGGCTTCCCACAGAGCAAAATAAAAATAAATGATAAAACGCGAACATTCGACTCACGCGTATCACAAAGACCAAGTGCATTTCCCAGTTTACGGAAGAAATCCAAAATAATGGAACCGTGACTCCAGGTGAAAGTGAAAGGCCAAATTGTATCACATCAGGGGACATTTTAAAGCTGGCAACCTGCAGTTTCTGCAGATTAAGCTTTATTTATCCCTATCCGGCATTAGAAGACTCATACGCGAAAGGCTGCACGCCCCCCCCAGTAATTCGGCGATTAGGCATACAATTCCAACGCTCCCAAAAACGTATTGTTTTACAACCATGCTTGCAAACATTTAAAGTAAATTTTTTTTTTTATTTAGAAGAAAAATAAACAAAAAAAAATGTCAGCCATTTTCACCTGCGAGTCTCGCCTCCTCCATTCCTGAGTCTGGTTTTCATGCTCTACTATGGCGGCGCGAAGCTGTTTCTCTAAGTTATCTATCTCACGTTCGTGCTCTCGGACCAGGCTGTCTTTTTCCGCGTTGTGCTGCTGGAATAGGTGCGTCTTCTCCTGCTCATGCTCCAGCTTCGATTCGACTATCTGATTGGACAAGGAAGAGTACTGTTCATCAATACCACATCACCGTTACCATGACAACAATTCTTCGGCTGCATTTTTCCCTCTCCTAATTCCTCTTAAATTGATCAATTTGTCAAAAAATGTTCCTTTCTTTTTTACCCCAACGCAAAACAAAATTCCTACGTCATTGTGACAACGCCCCTCTGCAGGTGCTAAAACACTCCATTGAATTTGCTCATTATATACATCGGGCGCTCACTCTTAACCAACCCTCCCATCCCACTTTTGCAAATTGATTATTTTTCCAGTTCTTTCCACAATAACTATGAACAGAAAAACAATAAATCCACCAATATCTTTTGCAGAAGTTGTGATTATATTTATATATTTTAATTTTTTCTTTCTCTGTTGCAGCAATAACTGGCCCCAAACTATATTTCTATAAAACTGCAAAACCTAATCCTTACTATGTGAACCGTTAGATGCCGATTTCTGCAGCTATTCAAATTAGAAATGAGGTTTCAATGAAAGCACGCACAAAGGTTTTTTTTCCCCTTAAATCTTTAGAGAATGGAATTTGGATTTTGTTTTTGTGGAAAAATCAGCAGGTTACAATTCTACAGTTCCATTTCCATGCAGACAAAATCAACCAATTTACAGTCGTTTTTACATGAAAGCCGGAGCATTATCCCGCTGTCAGCTACGTGATTCTGAAATAAACAGACTTACGTGTTCAGCAGGACGCCTGCTGTGCTGGTAGCTCGCTATGATTACACATAAAGCAGTCTATTCCCCAATATTCTGTTCTCAGTCCCTACCAAGCTGGATACTGTGACCTTGGCCAATCCTCAGCTCTTCTCACTAGATCTGAATGGTAGTATGAAACCGAGGCCTACTCTCTACTGCTTTGATACTAATCCTCCCAGACTGTGCACAATGGCACCCTACCTGGCCTTCTGACTATAGGCAGCTAGGCTGGCTTTGAAGCAGGTGATGAATAGGGGCCTGCAGGATGCCAGATTTCCAGCAAATGCCAGGCCACACAGCTGCTAGGAACAGTCACTTACATTTTTCTTCAGTTTTGGTTGATTTTTGTCGAGATGGCGTTCGGACCAAAAGATATAAGCTCATTTTAAGCACAGACATTCTCTTGTCTAACAGCTGATGGCTAGATCACTCTCAAATGCTTCTGCATGCGCAGGGCATTCTAAGAGCACTTAACCCTTAGGCAACTTTCAAACTGAAACCAATTAATAAATTTTACCCCAAGGGGCGTCTCGACTTGAACTTTCTTTACACGTTTAACTAAAGACATACTCAATCTTGAAAACGGTAATGCTTTCCCTCCCTCCCCTCCGCACGCAAACAATAAAACCACGACTTTGCTCGTGTATCACGACATTACAAACCCGCATTGTGAAGCGCTGCTCTAATATTCATCAGTTTAGCTTTCACTGGCCTGTACTGAACTGATGCAATGCTGCTCGCATTCACATCGCAGTCCCGACATATTTCAATTATTTATTATTTCAAAAAGAAAAATGCCTTAAAAAATTTAAAGAGAGAACAGGCATGCAATAGAAGACAAAGTGAAAAGCAATGTCGGACAACATTTTAAGATTAGGATTTTTGAGCTCGTCAGTGAGGGAAACAAGAGCCGTAATTGTAAAGCAAAACTGATGTACTGGAAAGGCATTTATAGTTACTGCTAATTAATAATAAATACATTCTTTCAATTTTATAACCTGCTGTGTAAAATTGCATCTCATTTTCTTTTCTCTTCTCCCCCACCCTCTCAAAAAGGAAGAAGGATTAAGCAGTAACCCTTGTTGCATCTTCTTCAGACGTCATGATGCAAAACGACATTTTTCACAGCAAATGCTTCCTCTGCTGGCTTGGTCAGCAATGAATGGGAGGTGGGTTCAATCGACTTGGAGCAGTGCAGTGATGCACCGGGACAGGACTCTGCACCTCTTTACTGTAATAAATACACCTTGCCCTCATTCTTCCTTTCATTCTCCCCTTGCCATCTTCCTTATAAGGCAACTAGATCTTGGCTCCCATTTTATTTCCCTCAAGTCCTATTTAATGCAGTGTTCCTGGTCACTCTGTGCAACACTTGAATGCTAACATGCTTGGTTCCCAAGGACCCTGGTATAATGAGTGCAGAGTAAAGATAATGTGGCACAATCAAAATCACTATTGTTTTAGACTGAATCCCCCAGTGACCAAAATTATTCAAAGCATTTCCTGTAAAGACAGAAAATCTTTGTTTCCATAAAAGTAAAAAAGGAATCTGATTATATGTACCTGTTGTTCATATCGTTGCTTGAGTTCCTCCAACTGCCAAGAGAATTCTTTTGATTGCTTCTCTCGGACAGATTTTGATCTACTTAGATCTGCCTCAACCTTCTCCATCTATGCAATGCAAAAAAAGAGAATTTTTGATTTGACACTGTAGTCATAGAGACAAAAATCTATAACGATTTCACTACACCAAATACAGTTTCAAACACGGTGAGTCTAGGATGGATTAAACAGTGATTATGTTTGAGCAGCTATTTTTGTTTTCTATTTAAACAAAATCAAGAAATATTCTTGACTGCTCAGCTTGTCAAAATACCAGAAGTTAAAAAAAATTATAAATTAAAAAAGAACAAAGTTTAAAAAAAACCGATGACAAAGTAAATCAATCAAATCAGGATCAGAAGCAAACTTCAAATACATTTGCCACTTTCCTTTGCATAAAGGCCTCTTCCAGTTACAGATTCTGTCCCCAAGCCATCAGCAGACTGATCTGAGCAATATGAATTATACAGTGAAAACTGAAACTATCAAAGCAGCAGATTAACCCGTTGTGGAGTTGGTAATGGATGGTTCCAAGACACGTGGCTGGGTTGAAACGGTGCTTGTCCTGTACTGTGTTTTCAATAACTTGCTGGTAACACTGACACTGGCAGGCAGATAGTGGATGTTGAAGATGTCGGCCAGCTTTTTTATTCCAAATCTTGTGAGTCTGTTTAGTAATTTCACTGCCTATGGGAATGATATGCAAGATGTATGAAAATCCCAAATGTTAACTCTCACTATTTGCAGCCGTGTACCAAATTCTTAAACCCATTTGAAGATGTTCTTGACAATTGAATATTAGCGCACAAATGACAGGACAGCAGCACGGTTTAGTGCTCCAATGGACTACTCTACGGCGTGGCAGGATGCAGGTCTACTCCTGTGAGTCCCCCCACAGTAAGTTGGTAATCTCACCCAGGCCACCGGAGAGAGGTCCTCGGGACGGATTCAATGTTTTGCCAAGTAGGGTGGGACAGGTCATGGGGGGGGAAAACAACATTCTCATGTAGCTCCTGGGAGCACTGAACTCTTCCAGGCTACCGGATGGGGTGGTTTTCTTTTGGAGAGACCCAAATAATGACCACAATAAAAAAGAAAATAGTTTTCAATGTTCTTTCACTCATAATTTCCCAACAGCGATTGCACTTGTAAACCAAATATTCCTCATCCACACCATGATTGACATGCCAATACTCACCATCAATGCTAGAAAGACCATCTGTATTCCACAACTGTCTTTGCCCATATTAAAGTAGTTTTTCACCATCTATTCCCTCATTATAGGCTGTTACCAAGCTCCCTTTAGTCAAGTTGTGAGGCTATCAGACACCAGTTACAATCATCCTACAGGAGATGTGGTTCTGTGCAATGGGTCTGATTCCATGACCGCTACTTCCCCACTACATGGGCAAACCTGGCAAGTATCAATCACAGCACTGACCATCACTCCATTCTGGTCTGAAAATGCAGCCTGTTACTGACAGCTCCAGGTATTTAAGTGGGTTTGAGGTCCTTGTCACTCACGCCAGTCATACACATCACTCCATACCTTCCCACAATGGTGACAACTCTGTCAAGGCCAAAGACAAGTGGGCTTGAAAGTCTGTCAAAGATCCTCACCGCACTGAAAGTTAGGAGTCTCATCCTCTGCCTTGCCATCAGAAATTAATACCTCAGCTAAATGCTTCCTTTCGATATTAAGAATTACAAATTTAAACCATGCCAGTATATGTTAATGGAATTTTTCATCTTTCACAGTATAACCAGCTCACTCAAAACTGCTGCCTCTGAAAGATCAGATATCTAAAGTTCACAAAATCCAGTGAAGGAAAGGAAAGGAAATTAATCTGGTTCTGTTTAAAATGATGTCTCATTGTACCAAGTGGTACAACCAGTGGTTACAACACAAGTCTGAGACCTAGCGCACAAGATCAGCTGTGAGAAGCATTATCCATTCCCAGCCAGCAGTTTGGTTGATGCAGCCCATTGGGGTAAGAGAGAGTCGCCACTGTCCACCATGCCTTGAGACAAGTTCGCCTTCCTAGTACAATTCTACAAATATGGCCAACCCTCTGGGGCCCAAGACCAAGCAGGGTGCTCTGGCTGCTGAATGAGCATAGCCATGAGAACAACGTCAATGGGACCCAATCAAAGGAAGAGGCAACTCCAGAATAAATGTGCACTTGCATATAAACACTTTTGAATTCGAAAAATACAGACTATCTGCATGGCTCTTCACAGAAATAAATGACAGGGTTTTGTTCTACCACAGGGGGCGGGGGGAGGGGGAGGGGCGGGGAGGGAGGAAAGAAGAGCATGGGAAATGTAAATAGAGTTCTTACGGTTTAAAAAAAATGCTAATCTTAATTCTTCTATATTAATGATCATTTTGTGCTTCCTCCCCAACTATTTCTCTTGTTTTTGTTTTGGTGTCAGCTCCATTGGGATGAGGAGAAATTGAGAGTAAGAGGGCATATATTCCCTCCAGTTTAGAAGAATGCAAAGTGATCGCATTGAAACAAATAAAATTCAAAGGGGACTTAACAGGGTAGATGCTGGGAGAATGTTTCCCCTGGCTAGGGAGTCTAGAACCAGGGGGCAGTCTCAGAATAAGAGGTCGGCCATTTAGGACTGAGATGAGGAGAAATGTCTTCACTCAAAGGGTTATGAATCTTCGGAATCCTCTACCCCAGATAGCTGTGGATGCTCAGTCGTTGAGTATATTCAAGATAGAGATTGATAGATTTTTGGATACTAAGGGAATCAAGGGATATGGGGATAATACGGGAAGGTGGAGTTGAGGGTCTTATTGAATGGTGGAGCGGCATCAAAGGACCGAATGCCCTACTCCGGCTCCTATCCTTATGTTCTCATGTTCTATTGCACTTTCAAGCTCAGTGAATCATCCTAATCAGCTTCCTAATAGAAGTGAAGAAAATCAATAAAAACATCTCGTACATGGCAAAACCTGGGAGATATTCCCCATTTTGATGTTGTAACGGCAACCTGCTGGAGATCCATCACCTCAGGTCTCCTGGACAGTAAAGACTCACTTGTTTGACGTAACCAGCTGTTCTGTCATCAGCTAGCTGCCTGGGAATCTGCTTCTTTGCAAGTCCTGGAAACTTGTGCTTCAGCTCAAACCCAACTAAACATTTGGCAGCAGCTGTGGCTCTGGTTTCTGGTGCGAGGCATAAACAGTGACATGGCGGCTTTACTAACTTTCTTTACAGTTGAAAGTTTTGCACAAGCTAAGTACCCTGTAAATGTATTTATAAACCACCCAACCATCTGAAAATAGCTTGTGAAAACAAATCAAGCTAGACCTTCTCCTTAAGTTGGAGCATCTTCATAAATATGCCTCACCCAAAGCTGAATAGAAACATAGAAAGTAGGTGCAGGAGTAGGCCATTCGGCCCTTCGAGCCTGCACCACCATTCAATAAGATATGGACCAACACTTCTCAAATTCCACGAAATCCCGGCACAGAAATCACACAGCGTCAAGCTTCTAATGGCTGAGGATCAGTGTACAATATCTGAAAATTTAGTATTTGATTTATCTGATGTTGAGATGCCCAACAACTATGATACATGAAAGTGAGTGCTTTCCAGCCAAATATTTCCACATGTCAAAAAAAAATCTGTTTTGAAAAACTCTATTTTTCTTGCAGCCTGTCACATAATTTTCACTCATAATCACCAGATGGCGCTGCATTGTGCGCTGGGAAATAACGTGTTAATGGCAGCAGTTTACTCCGCCAAAAGCACGATCGGAATAACAAACTCTGCTCAGGAACAAGCTTACTCCATAAACTGATATCCCCAATACAGTTTAATTTCCAATATTCAGTCAACTCCAAACACAGACCGTGTTGACAAGAAAACTGGTGCTGAGTGTAACTGCTAACTATCAAACAGATTTAGTTGCTGGTCTGAAAGTTACTGTGTTGGACTTCATAGCTTTCCTCACTTCAAAGCATGTCATTTGGAAGCAATCTATTCTTATGCATCAGTGCTGGGATCAATTAGTAACAGTGGAAAACTGAATTCCTTACAAGAGTGTTTCCTGATTTGAAGCTAAAAATTTTTTCCCTTGGCAAAATGAACTTGTCCTTAGGAGCCAAAAGTGCTGCAGGGATTATGCAACCCACAAAATCCACACTTCCAAAGTAATTACACGGTCAACTTTCAGTGTGATTTCAGGATGAGCATGAGGTGCCGCCAAAAAAGAACAGCCTGAAGGTATCGGAGTTGCTGAGGGTTCAGACCTCCTGTCACCACCAGGGGCCATAGCATTCCTCTCATCCCTAATTTTAAGGAAAAATTAAACTGCGTAAACAGTGGTGCAATACAAGGAGACGGCACTCGTGGACTGATCCGAGTCTTTAGCACTGCTCTGAAGATTGCTCCTGTTCAGAAACATGTTTAAAAGAAGAAAGCAATTGCATTTATATTGCGTGGTTCATGACCTCAGGATATCCCAAAGCCCTTCACGGCCAATGAAGGACCTTTTGAAGTGTAGCCACTGTTGTAATGGAGGGAAATGCAGCAGCTAATCTGCACGCAGCAAGGTTTCACAAGCAGTAAGGGGATAATCATTTTTTTTTTTGTAAATGATGTGGGTTGAGGGATAAATATTGATTTGGACACCAAGGGAAATCCCAGGTGCCGAAATTGCCCTCCACTCCAAATGGGGCTCACAATTCGAATTAAATGATTATTCTCCGCCCCATGGATTTTGCCCTCTTTTCCTCTGTGATTTCCTTGGAGCGGTGTTTCGGGCGGCTGCAGGGCGGTGCTCGCAGCGCCACACTGGTGTGTAGCAATGTCCCTCCCCTTTAGTTAAAGGGGAGGGCCGCTGCGAGCTCTGCAGCAACATTAGTGGCGCCCACTGGGCCACCAGGGAGGGCTTCGGCCGAACCCGTGGCCGCCATTGACTTCCTGCTGGGAAAAGCTGTCGAGGGCACTGAGCGGTGGCCGTTCCGCTCCTGAGGGGCAATTTCCCTCGTAGGGCAGAAAGGGGTTGTCGCGGAGCGGTAAGGGATTGTCGCCGGGCAATAAGGGGTCGTCACCGGGCGGTAAGGGATTGTCGCCGGGCAATAAGGGGTCGTCGCCGGGCGGTAAGGGGTCGTCGCCGGGAGGTAAGGGGTCGTCACCGGGCGGTAAGGGGTCGTCGCCGGGAGGTAAGGGGTCGTCGCCGGGAGGTAAGGGGTCGTCACCGGGCGGTAAGGGATCGTCGCCGGGCAATAAGGGGTCGTCGCCGGGAGGTAAGGGGTCGGCGCTGGGCGGTAAGGGGTCGTCACCGGGCGGTAAGGGATTGTCGCCGGGCAATAAGGGGTCGTCGCCGGGCGGTAAGGGGTCGTCGCCGGGCGGTAAGGGGTCGGCGCCGGGAGGTAAGGGGTCGGCGCCGGGAGGTAAGGGGTCGGCGGCGGGTGGTAAGGGGTCGGCGCTGGGCGGTAAGGGGTTGGCGGCGGGTGGTAAGGGGTCGTCGCCGGGCGGTAAGGGGTCGTCGCCGGGCGGTAAGGGGTCGTCGCCGGGAGGTAAGGGGTCGTCGCCGGGCGGTAAGGGGTCGGCGGCGGGTGGTAAGGGGTCGTCACCGGGCGGTAAGGGGTCGGCGTGTGCCCAACGGGCGGGGCGGAAACCCGATTCTGCCGCTCCCGGCCCAAGGGCGATTTCAGATGGGTCAGCCCATCGGCCGGCCCCCGGTCGGAAAGCCCTTATTTAAAGGTGGTAATGGACCTTAAGGAGGGGAGCAATTTCGGCCCCCCGGTGTTTTACTTTGAACAGTGGGATATTTTAAACCTACCTCAGTTTTACATCTCACTTGAAAGGCAGCACCTCCGACAGTGCAGCACTCCTTCAGTACTGCACTGAAGTGTCAGCCTAGATTATGAGCTTTAGTGTCTGGAGTGGGACTTTGGAAAATTAGCAAAAAGGAAAAACACAGCTTTTTGCTTATTAAAGTCAAATCATGAGGAACTTGTGTCAAGTTCCATTTGGGGTGGGGGGGGGGGACTTTAAAAAGGTCAAGTGAAAAGTGAACTCAAGGTTGAATTGGCTTTAGTCAATTGAAAGTATTGTTTTGCACACAGCAGGGTTGCATATTTATATAATTGTATCCATTGGTACATCTCGCAGATTTGGGAAGATTTCTCACCCTGGCTTTCAGCGATTTTCAATGCCTTTTTCTGTTTTTATAAAACTGTATTGACTTGCACAGAAACAAAAAAGATTAAGGGTCATATTGCAAAACATATTTCCATCAGCTGAATGATTTCTCCAATCGCCTCTCATCTCCCCAAGTCTGACACCACCTGTGGTCAATTCTGTAGGAAAGCGGGCAAACTGCTCACAGGCCTCTGCAAAGTCACTCTGAACTAACTGCTGGGAGGGATGGGAATGGCCGCCCCTCTGATTCCCCTTCCTCACAGCACAGCAGCGGAGTTCAGGAACGTAGTTGTATGCGACATTAAGCCTGCATCCCTCACTGACATGGTGCAGCGTGATCACGCCTTGTGCTCATCTATTTATCTGTTAGATGAAGCAATTTTATCAAACAAATGATTAAAGCGATGGCCACTACCTTTCTGCTGCCAACCACACCACTTCTTTAATGTGTATTGATAAATTAAAAACAGTTTTACTACAAAGAATAAAAAATAATAATCAGCAGCAGCATCTGGTATGTGGAGATTCTCAAACTCGTTGGAGAGACTCGACCAATACTTTGAAGGCAACGAGCTGGAAGGGGATGAGAACTCGACCAAACGAAGAGCGATCCTCCTAATTGTCTGTGGGGCTACAACCTATGGCGTCATGAAGAATCTCCTGGCCCTGGCAAAACCAACAGAGGAATTCTAGAAGAACTGTGTACGCAGGCCCGGGAGCACCTAAATCCTAAGGAAAGTTTTGATGGCGAGATATCGGTTCTATACGTGTCAATGATCGGAGGGCCAGGAAGTGGTGAGCTTCGTCGCCGAACTAAGGTGCCTTGCAGGACATTGTGAGTTTGAGGGATTCCTAGAGCAAATGCTGAGACTTTTTTGTACTGGGCATCGGACATGAGACAATCCTTCACAATCTGTTGACTGCAGAAACTTCAAATCTGAGTAAAGCTATAACGATAGCCCAGGCATTTATGTCCACCAGCGACAACACCAAGCAGATTTCGCAGAACAAAGAAGTTTCAGCCAGTACTGTGCATAAAGTAACGTCGGTTTTGAGCAGAAGTGTACAGGGCAGAATGTACACACCGGCTGCTGTGGCCCAACCTCAATTGACCCAGAATCCGCCATCATCTGTTAAAGCGAGGCAGTTAACGCCCTGTTGGTGATGCGGGGGTGATCATCGGCCCCATCAATGCCGCTTTAAGCACTGTGCGTGCAATGGTTGCAGAACAACGGGACACCTCCAACGAATGTGCAGGTGAGCTGCAAACCCTGCAAACCACCACATTGCAGAGGAAGATCTGTCCCCAGTGGATCAGACGGAATTGGAAACTTGTACGGAGGAGGCAGAAGTGTAAGGGGTACACATTCACGATGAAATGCCCACCAATAATTTTGAAAGTTGAACTGAACAGTATTCCAGTGTCTATGGAGCTGGACACGGGGGCAAGTCAGTCCATAATGAGTAAAAGGGCCTTCGACAGGCTGTGGGGGAAGAAGACACAGGCCCAAGCTCAGCCCCATTCACACGAAGCTAAGGACTTATACAAAGGAACTAATCCCGGTAATTGGCAGTGCTAAAGTCAAAGTCTCCTATGGTGGAGCAGTACACAAACTCCCGCTGTGGATTGTGCCAGGGGATGGCCCTACATTACTTGGCAGAAGCTGGCTGGGGAAAATCCGCTGGAACTGGGACGACATCTGAGCGCTTTCGTCAGTCGACGACACCGCATGTACCCAGGTTCTAAGCAAGTTCCCATCGTTACTCGAGCTAGGCATTGGAAGTTTCTCGGGGGCAAAAGTGCAGATCCATTTGGTTCTCGGTACGTGACCCATCCACCACAAGGCTCGGACGGTACCGTACATGATGCGTGAAAAAGTGGAAATCGAGCTGGACAGGCTGCAACGTGAAGACATCACCACGCTGGTGGAGTTCAACGACTGGGCCAGTCCGATTGTTCCGGTACTCAAGGAGGATGGTAGTTAGAATTTGCGGTGACTATAAAGTAACAATTAACCAATACCCGCTACCCAAGGCAGACAACCAATTTGTGACCCTGGCTGGAGGGAAGGCGTTCACCAAGCTGGACCTGACCTCAGCCTACATGGCGCAGGAGCTGCAATAGTCTTCACAAGGCCTCACCTGCATCAACACGCACAAGGGTCTATTTATTTACTACTGGTGCCCATTCGGGATTCGGTTGGCTGCAGCCATCTTCCAGCGGAACACGGAAAACCTGCTAAAGTCGGATTCTTGCACAGTGGTCTTCCAGGACGACATATTGGTTACAGGTCGGGACACCATGGAGCACTGGAAGAACCTGGAGGAGGTTCTTAGTCGGTTGGATCGCGTGGGGCTCAGGTTGAAACGCTCGAAATGTGTTAAGCACAGGACGTCGAATTCTTAGGAAGGAGGATCGCAGCAGACGGCATCAGACCCACCAACGCCAGAACGGAGGCCATCAAGAACGCGTCGTGGCCACAGAACGTGATGGAGCTGCGGTCGTTTCTGGAACTCCTGAACTACTTTGGTAATTTCCTACCTGGGTTAAGCACCCTGCTAGAACCCCTGCATGCGCTACTGCGCAAGGGAGACGACTGGATATGGGGAAATTCACAAGAGGCTGCCTTTAAGAAAGCCAGAAATTTACTGTGTTCTAACAAACTGCTTGTCCTGTATAACCCATGTAAACGACGAGTGTTAGCTTGCGATGCTTCATCATATGGGGTCGGGTGTGTGTTACAACAGGCTAATGAATCGGGAATTTTGCAACCAGTTGCATGTGCATCCAGGAGTTTATCCAAGGCCGAAAGGGCCGACAGCATGGTTGAAAAAGCAGCTCCGGTGTACATTTACAGGGTAAAAAAAATGCACCAGTACTTGTTTAGCCTCAAGTTCGAGCTTGAAACAGACCACAAGCCGCTCATATCGCTTTTCTCAGAGAGCAAAGGGATCAATACCAATGCCTCTGCCCGCATCCAAAGATGGGCGCTCATGCTGTCGGCATACAACTATGTAATCCGCCACAGACCGGGCACAGAGAACTGTGCAGATACTCTCAGTCGGCTAACATTGCCCACCACAGGGGTGGAAATGGCACAGCCAGCGGACTTGCTTATGGTCATGGAGGCATTTGAGAATGAGAAATCCCCCGTTACGGCCCGCCAGATCAGGACCTGGACCAGCCAGGATCCTTTAGTGTTCCTGGTAAAAAAACTGTGTCCTCCATGGGAGCTGGTCCAGTGTCCCAGTGGAGATGCAGGAAGCAATTAAGCCATTCCACAGACGCAAAGATGAGCTGTCCCTGCAGGCGGACTGTCTCTTGTGGGGCAACCGTATGGTCTTGCCCAAGAAAGGCAGAGACACATTTATTGGGGAACTACACAGCACCCACCCAGGAATCGTGATGATGAAAGCCATAGCCAGATCCCACGTGTGGTGGCCAGGCATCGACTCAGATTTAGAGTCATGTGTGCGCCAGTGCAACGCTTGCTCTCAGTTGAGCAATGCACCCAGAGAGGTACCGCTAAGTTTATGGTCCTGGCCATCCAAACCGTGATCAAGGATCCGTGTAGACGATGCAGGCCCATTCCTCGGCAAAATGTTTTTGGTTGTCGTGGATGCTTACTCAAAGTGGATTGAATGTGCAATAATGTCTGGAAGCACGTCCACGGCCACCACTGAAAGTCTACGAGCTATGTTTGCCACGCACGGTCTGCCTGATGTCCGAGCCAGCGACAATGGGCCATGCTTCACCAGTGCTGAATTCAAAGAATTCATGACCCGCAACGGGATCAAACATGTACATCTGCGCCGTTCAAGCCCACATCCAACGGCAAGGCAGAATGGGCAGTTCAGACCATCAAGCAAAGCTTGAAACGCGTGTCGGAAGGCTCCCTGCAGACTTGGTTGTCCCAAGTACTGCTCAGTTACCGCATCAGACCCCACTCACTCACAGGGATTCCCCCAGCCAAGCTGCTCATGAAAAAGGCGCTTAAAACAAGGCTCTCTCTGGTCCACCCTGATCTACATGATCACGTGGAGGACAAGCGACATCAACAGAGTGTGTACCATGACCGTGCAAACTTGTCACACGATATTGAGATCAATGATCCTGTGTTTGTGCTCAGTTAGGGCAATGGTCCCAAATGGCTCGCTGGCACGGTCACAGCCAAAGAGGTGAGGAGGGTGTTTCAGGTCAAACTGACCAATGGACAAACACACAGAAAACACTTGGACCAAATTAAACTGCGGTTCACCAACAGCAACGTACAACCTGAAGAGGACACCACCAACTTTGACCTTCCAACACACACACAAGTGGCAACTGACATCACAGTTGACCACGAAACAGAACTCACCATCCCCAGCCGCCGAGCAAGGCCGGCTGCCCAACAGCCCAGTGAAGAACTGACCAACCCAACCACACCAACATTTGTACCGAGACGATCGACAAGGGAGCGCAAAGCCCCAGATCGTCTCACCTTGTAAATAAGTGTATTGTTGACTTCACGGGGGAGTGATGTTATGTATTTAACCCCTTGTAACCTGCATCACAGCTGTCCACCAGAGGGCCTACCTGTTGGAGTCCCAAGGGATCCCAGCATCCCTTGGGAGCACGGTATATAAGCAGGCCACCCACGAGGTACCTGCACTCTGGAACTACAATAATGGAGCTAAGGTCATACTTGCTCATTACACACAGTATTCGGTCTGACCATCTATTATGAGCATGACAGCCATGTCAAGCATTATCGAGCTCTGCTCTCCTCTGCCAAAACTGCTCACTATTCCAGGACCATCCTGAAATGCAAAGGTAACCGCTGGGTTTTTTTCTGCACGACCAACCGTCTCATTAAACCCCTCCGACTTCCAAGTTCACCTCCAACAACAAATGTGAGGAGCGCGTTGACTTCTATGTCACTAAGATTGAGATCATAAGATTGAGGTAAAATGATGGAATCAATTATTAAGGATGTCATAGCAGCGCATTTGGAAAGAGGTGACATGATAGGTCCAAGTCAGCATGGATTTGTGAAAGGGAAATCATGCTTGACAAATCTTCTGGAATTTTTTGAGGATGTTTCCAGTAGAGTGGACAAGGGAGAACCAGTTGATGTGGTATATTTGGACTTTCAGAAGGCTTTCGACAAGGTCCCACACAAGAGATTAATATGCAAAGTTAAAGCACATGGGATTGGGGGTAGTGTGCTGACATGGATTGAGAACTGGTTGTCAGACAGGAAGCAAAGAGTAGGAGTAAATGGGGACTTTTCAGAATGGCAGGCAGTGACTAGTGGGGTACCGCAAGGTTCTATGCTGGGGCCCCAGCTGTTTACACTGTACATTAATGATTTAGACGAGGGGATTAAATGTAGTATCTCCAAATTTGCGGATGACACTAAGTTGGGTGGCAGTGTGAGCTGCGAGGAGGATGCTATGAGGCTGCAGAGTGACTTGGATAGGTTAGGTGAGTGGGCAAATGCATGGCAGATGAAGTATAATGTGGATAAATGTGAGGTTATCCACTTTGGTGGTAAAAACAGAGAGACAGACTATTATCTGAATGGTGACAGATTAGGAAAAGGGGAGGTGCAACGTGACCTGGGTGTCATGGTACATCAGTCATTGAAGGTTGGCATGCAGGTACAGCAGGCGGTTAAGAAAGCAAATGGCATGTTGGCCTTCATAGCGAGGGGATTTGAGTACAGGGGCAGGGAGGTGTTGCTATAGTTGTACAGGGCCTTGGTGAGGCCACACCTGGAGTATTGTGTACAGTTTTGGTCTCCTAACTTGAGGAAGGACATTCTTGCTATTGAGGGAGTGCAGCGAAGGTTCACCAGACTGATTCCCTGAATGGCGGGACTGACATATCAAGAAAGACTGGATCAACTGGGCTTGTATTCACTGGAGTTCAGAAGAATGAGAGGGGATGTCATAGAAACCTTTAAAATTCTGATAGGTTCAGACAGGTTAGATGCAGGAAGAATGTTCCCAATGTTGGGGAAGTCCAGAACCAGGGGTCACAGTCTAAGGATAAGGGGTAAGCCATTTAGGACCGAGATGAGGAGAAACTTCTTCACCCATAGAGTGGTGAACCTGTGGAATTCTCTACCAGAGAAAGTTGTTGAGGCCAATTCACTAAATATATTCAAAAAGGAGTTAGATGAAGTCCTTACTACTAGGGGGATCAAGGGGTATGGCGAGAAAGCAGGAATGAGGTACTGAAGTTGCATGTTCAGCCATGAACTCATTGAATGGCGGTGCAGGCTAGAAGGGCCGAATGGCCTACTCTTGCACCTATTTTCTATGTTTCTATCATTCATTCAGCAGCCTCTGCTGCATACCCCACTTCCCCTTGCCAAACCACTTTTCCAAAGGTTCCCCCCGCCCTAGTTCTGAATGCACAACATTCTCTAGTTTCTCTCCTAACTCCCTGCATTCTCCCTCTGAATTCACCTCATGCATGAGACCCATCTCCTGCTCTCTCTAACCTATTCCCACTAAACTGCTGACCACCCAATTTCCCTTTGCAGACCCCAATGCAAGCTGATGTCACCCCCATGTTTGCTGACCCACGTTGGCTTCCGGTCGGCCAATGCCCCAAGTTAAAAATTTATTTCAAGGGATTGTTCAAATCCCCTTATGTCCTTGCACCTCCCTATCTTTGTAAACTCCTCCAGCCCTACAACCCTCTGGGAACTCTGTGTTTGTCCAGCACTGGCCTCCTACTCATGCCCACTCCTTTTGTTCTATTATTGGCAGAAGTGCCTTAAGCCATCTAGGCCCAAAGCTCTGGAATTCCCTTCCTAAATCTCTCTGCCCTTCTTAAAACCTACCTCTTTGACCAAGCTTTTAGTCATCCCATCTAATATCCCACCTTTGGCTCAATGGCAATTTTTGTCTGATTACACTTCTGTGAAGCGCCTTAGCACATTTTTCTGCCTTAAAAAGATGTTATATAGATGCAAGTTACTGTTGCAGTACACAGCAGGTCAAACAACATATGAAGAGAGAAAGATGGGTTAAATATTACATGTGTTGGACGTCGGCCTGCTATGTACTTCCAGCATATTCAGTTTTGTACTATAGAAAATAACATGCTTCACGATGTGTAATCCCCCACAAATCCATGGGCTTCTGGTCAAGTGTGGGAGAAAATGGAATTTCCAGGCCATATTGTATCACTGTGGTTAAAACATTTGGACCAATAACAATCTGTATTGTTGCCAAAAATACAGTAGTGAAGAATTCCTAGAAATAGCCAACTTGAGCCTGGATGAGGACAGAGAATAAAATGTGCTGTTACCACAGTTATAAGAAAAGGCTTGTTTGAGTTTCAAAGCTGAAGATTTTACTGGTAATACAGCAACATTCTACATCACATTCTTTAAGCACATGCTTGAGAAAGACAAGTAGATTAAAGCCATGTGGATCTCTGATACTCCACACCTAAGTACAGACATTTGTTTTTACAGCTTCAGGGTTTATGCCAGCCTGTTTTCTCTAGTGAGGAGTTTTGGACTGCTTATCTTGCAGGAACACCTTTTTATGCACTTAGCATGGAGAGGTATCACTGCTGGAAAATAGTCCATTTCACCCTTTTTGTACCATGGACTTTAGTACTAACGTGAAGCTGTGCCATAGACTGAAGGGGTGAAGATGGAGCTCCCCATTCCAGTGAGTCTCTGATCTCAGCTGCAACTATGTCGGGAGGTGTTTGGTAGAGGCCAGGTGTCAGTGCTGTGCAGAAGGGAGGAAATTAAACAGCGTCATTGCAGATTCAATCTCAACACTAGGCCAGAAGCCAAAAGCTTTCCCGACTTCTCAGCCAGAACTAGTGCATAGCCTGCAAGACCAGAACAGGGTGAGGGAAAAGATATGTTTGGAAAAAAACAATCTAGCTCACTTAGTTGGGTGATTATAAATTTGGGCCGACCTAACTCGTTTAGTTGGGAAGATGTGCTCAGCCACCAGCTTGCAATGTCATCTCACAAATAGAGTGGTGCATTTTTATATTTAACAAAAGCAAGGAAGACTAATAAAAGATTGAACTGTGAGCTTTTTATTTTAATGCAGGGAAGTGAATGTGGCAAATTGGTCGGCACACCAGCAGGAGTGGGCAGTTAAAGGGAAGTCAGACAGAAACAACCATGGACCATTTATGTTACGTAGCTTGTGGAGAGTCCATTTTTTAATTCCAGTTAACTGCGCTATCCAATAGCAGAAGAAGCTCCGAGAGGACAATGATTTTGACACCGCACGTTCTAGATGTATTTTAAGAAATCAAAACATTTCTTTTTGCTGCGTTGCTATGATTTGAAATGGCTAAAGTGCTTGTTTCTGCCTCCATTGGTTTAATAAAATGCTTAGAGGTATAGCTGATTGTCTAGCTTGTACTTTCCAACAGAAAATGGCCAGCACAAAAGCTTAATAAAACCCTTAGAATCAATGGAAGAAGCCTCACCTGCTGCTTCATTTCAGAATAGACCTTCTCAGAATTCAGCTCCACCTGTCTCTTGAATTCTTCCAGAGCTGCCTCCGCTTTCTGGGCTTGGAATTTCTGCATCTCAGTTACGCTGGTTAGTTGGTCCTCTTTATCACTAAACAAACAGAAATGTTTCAGTAAAAACAATACCTAGGGGCCTTATGTTTAACAGGACAAACCCGCCAGTAAATCTATCTATTTATATAATGAAAAGCCTTGCGTCTGGTGAGATTCACACCAGAGACACTGCACTGCCAGAGTTGCCGTCTTTCAGATGAGACACTGAACCGAGGCCCCATCTGCTCTCTCAGGTGGGCCTTGGAAGATCCCGTGGCACTATTCGAACAAGAGCAGGTAGGTTCTCCAGGTATCCTGGCCAACACATCCCTCAACCAACAACTAAAACAGATTATCTGGGTATTTATCCGCACCTTGCTGCCTGCAAGTTGGCCGCCCTGTTTCCCTACATTTCAAAAGCACTTCATTGGCTGTGAAGCGCTTTGGGACATCCTGAGGTCATGAAAGGTGCTCGAGTTTGTTCTTTTTTCTTTTTTAGTGCCACATTTCAAATCCATAGGTAACAATTTAATAATTGGTTTAAATTACCATTCTGATTCGCTGGTTATGACTGTCAATCACAAATGAAGAATTATCATAAAAGCAACCAATCAAATCTCTCAATTCTTTCAAAACTGTTTTGATGGTCATCTTACCACATGTGGCTCAGTGGGTCGAACTCTCGCTTCTGAGTCAGAAGGTTGTGGGTTTAGAGACTTGAGCACAAAAATCTTGGCTGGCACTCCAGTGCAGTACTGAGGGACTGCTGCATTGTTGGAGGTGCCGTCTTTCGGATGAGACGTTAAACCGAGACCTCGTCTGCCTTCTCAGGTGGACATAAACGATCCCATGGTACTATTTCGAAGAACAGCAGGGGAGCTATCTCCTGTGTCCTGGCCAATATTAATCCCTCGATCAACATCACAAGAAACAGATTATCGGGTCATTATCACATTGCTGTTTGTGGGATCTTCTTGTGTCAAAATTGGCTGCCATATTTCCTACACTAAAACAGTGACTACGGTTCAAAAGTACTTCATTGGCTGTAAAGCGCTTTGGGACGTCCTGAAGTCAATGTCATCCTACTGTGCCTCTCATCACATTCCCGTCACTCTGCCTTCCCTAGCCTACTCCTGTATATCCTTACTCACACCAACTTACCTTGGTCCTCCACCCATCCCTCTCTATCTACATCACATCCCCATCTCAGTAGTCACCCTTCACACTCGGCCTCATCCTGGTGCAATCTTGCCAATAACACATAAGGTAGGCACTTGGATATTTTATACAATGTTCATGTAAAGTTTCTGTTAATGTGGCGTCAAACATTGAAACCTTCATTTTCAACGCTTCGCATTCTTGGACAGATTTGTGTGCACCTTTGGAAGTGGCATAGTGAGCTGCAGTGAATGGTGAGACATAACGGTACCCCCCCACAATGGTCATGTGTGAGAAAGGAATGGCTTGCGCATTGTAGGGTGCTTTTTGGTGTAGGTGTGGGGTGGTGCCAACCTGATGCATCATGTGGCAGCCAGGGTGTACAGCATCAAGTGAAGACAATCTGGCCATGGTGAGGCCATCCCTGGTCTGTCGGGCAGCAATGTGGTCGGATGCTGATGTCCTGTGTGCCGTGCAGCATCAGTTGATTGCGGAGAAGGTTGGTGTTGCTGGTGTGCCTGATGCTGCTGGTGTTGGGACTGATTGTGGTGAGATTCTGAGGACCAAGGTGAGAGAGTATAAAGGGCACCCATGATGATGGAATAGATGGCAGGTAAAGTTGTCAATGGTGAGAGAGTTCGTCCAATGAGATGAGAACGGTTGGAGAGCGGAAAGTGAAAAGTCTGCAGAATGTGTGCTGGAAATGGAGTGAGAAAAAGGTTCTGCCTGAGAAAAGTGAGTATCAGTCAGGTGGGAGCTTTTACTGTACATTTTATGCTGTCAAGTCATCAGCTGGAGCAATGGCCACTAAACTCACGCCTCAGCTTGACAGCCGCGGTCTGCGCACAGTGGGGGATCCCGTGGTCATGAAGTGAAAAAAGGCTGTTAAGCATCTGGCAACTCGATGCTAATCATTTTAATTGGGTCCCCTGCCGCTGTGTATCAGGTCTGCTCAGTGTGGAAAGACATGTGGTGGCGGGTTGACAGCGGATTCCCGACCTGCTGTCAAAAATAAAGCACTTTCCCACCCGACCTGCCACCGATCCCACCCTGCTGACCCCCCCGCCCCGCCCGGAAAATTCCGGCCAAAGTTACTACAGATTTCAGAAATTAAGACGTCTTTTTCCGTTTGAATTAATCAAAAAAACATATTTCTTGTTTCCCAACACTTTCAAAACAACGCTAATGGCTCCTGATCTCGATTCTGCGTACACTTATCTCTGACGCTGCAATTTGCACATAGGAATCTCCAACCTGTGACCTCGGCCTGGGAATGACCAACAGGAACTTGTGAAAGTGTATGGCAACATTTTGTAATGCATATTTGACATAGTTGAGTCTGGCGCTTGAGTGTTACTGTAGCATGTTTAACCATAAAACAGTAAGGAAGAAGTGTTACAAACAGTGGTGGCAAATTTCATCGAGGTTGCTGTGGCCTCCTGCCATAATTCGTTGGAACCAACCAGAAATAGGCAGGCACCTGGCTATTCTGGGTCTCCACGGTTCTCGGTCTGCCTTGTAAAGGACAAAACCTTCGCCTGCCCCTTACAAGGCCAATGATGCCAAGGGGACAGAACTGGGTACCGGGGCTGCCCCTGCATGTGGATTTTCAGGGCAGTACTCTGTATATATCTGGTTGGCGTACCAACTGGACAGAGCTGAGGACAATTATAGCAGGGATAGTGTCTCTCAAATTTGGCTTTGGTGGTTCCTGGTAGTAAGAGAAAAACTTGGGGACAAAATAGCCAACAGGTTTCCTGTAGCATAATGCATATCCCAGGAACCCTGCTCCAACCAGCGATGATTAGCTCTGATCTCAGCCTGCTTAGTGATGGGGCATGACAATTACCATCAGTATCCACAGGGTATTGCGGTCCAATGGCCCTGCAAGAAATGTATCTGGGGACCTAGGCTGAGGACAGGACTGGGCTCAGCTGTAATGGTTCCCACTGTTGAATAATATGTTCGTCACAATCCTTAATGTTATTAGAGGAGTGATCTGAACAACTACTGGTGCTTTTCAGTCATCAGCTATCCCTATGTTTTACAGACTGAAACAGCGGTGCCATTCCTCCTCTCGGTGGCATCATTTACAGGAGCAGTGGGAAGCACTAGCCATGACCATTACCAGCCATTGCCAATGTCGCAGAATTTCAAGAGATCACTGAAGTTCAATTCAGACGAGAGTGGCTTTCCCGCAATGAATGTCCAGTGAGAGGAAATCAATGAGTAATTCAAAGGGTACGTACAACAAAGAGAAGACATGCAAACTGGATTCTTCATTCATGACAGCACTGTTGAAGTTGGTTCTTGCTGTCTTTAATAAGAAATTAATTTGCACACTTCCACTTCTCCAGATTCCTTCCTTGGCCTGACTGTCTGATTTCCTTTTGAAATGCCGTTTCTGCAGGGAAAGGGAATGCTGCTTTGATACATTTTAAATGCAAGTGCTGCTGGCTCTTACAGTTCTGCTGTTGATGTGCCATGTATTCAAATTCAAATAGTGAGATCAAATACTCAGCAGATCAGTCCTGAGGAAGGCATCACAACTCTACGGGGCAGGCTAGATAGACCAGCGGGTCTTTTCTTGTCTATCCGTGCGTAAGGATCTTGGACCTGAAAGGTCAAGTGACTGACTTCTGTTCCTCCACAGTTGCTGTCTGACCTGATGAGTTTTTTTTAAACTCGTGCTCGTTTTGCTTTCAGATTTCCAGCACCTGGAGCATTTTGCATTTTATTCAAATTCAAATACTGTGGCTGTAACTTCAAACAGCTGGGACGTGCACGGTTTGGCTATTGAAATGTCTGTGAGAGTGCTTCTCAGTCTTTTAGATTCAGTACAACTGTAGTGCTCACTAACATCTTGTCAAGAACTCGAGGAATGCCGCAACACACTGAACCCCAAAGTGACAGAATACTGGAATGTAGCTGCACAGTGAGCTCCTGAATTCAAACATGGGGGTTTAGACAAGTGGACTTCCGCCACAGGAAGAAAAATGTAACACTGTTAGTTCCAATTTAATGAGGTTTTGCACTTGCATTGTGTGGAAGTTGGGATAACCCTGCCTTCTAATTGCTCTCCCTTGCTATCTTTTTCTGGAAAGCAAGAAAACAACAACAACTTGTATTTATATAGCACCTTTAATGAAGTGAAATGTCCCAAAGCGCTTCAGAGGAGTGTTATGCGCTAAAAATTTGACACCGAGCTGTATAAGTAGAAATTAGCGCAGGTAGCCTAAAGCTTGGCCAAAGAGGTAGGTATTAAGGAGCGTCTTGAAAGAGAAAAGAGAGGTAGAGAGGCGGAGAGATTTAGACAGGGAGTTCCAGAGCTTAGGGCCCAGGCAACAGAAAGTGCGGCCACCAATGGAGGGAAATAACACAGCATTCCAGGTAGGTCAACATCTCATGGCAACCAGCAGGTCACCAATTGAGGCTTAGAGACAAATGGAGCAACAAGAATGCCGAGGACTGCAAGTGAAGGACGGCCATTTATGACTAACAAAGATTCCCTTAAAAAACAGAACCCATGAACAAGCACCACTACAACTCAAACTATATGGATGAGTGGTACAAACAAATGTCAACATATACATCAATGGCTAATACTAATATTAAACGATTTTATACAGTTATTTTCCATTCTTCAACTTGGTCCAGTATTTGATCTATGATTCACTGCCTAGACTTCTGTCTGAGGCTGAACCAGACTGTTCGCAACCTTGGTGTCATATTTGACCATGAAATGAGCTTTCAACCACATATCCGCAGCATAACTAAGACTGCCTATTTCCACCTCACCCATCACCCCTGTGCTCACTGACCTACATTGGCTCCCAGTTAAGCAATGCCTCGATTTCAAAATTCTCATCCTTGTTTTCAAATCCTTCCATGGCCTCGCCCCTCCCTATTTCTGTAATCTTCTCCAGCCCCACACCCCCCCCCCCCCCCGAGATGTCTACGTTCCTCTAATTTTGCTCTCTTGAGCATCCCTGATTATAATTGCTCAACCATTGGTGGCTGTGCCTTCTAGAATTCCCTGCCTAAACCTCTCCGCCTCGCTACCTCTCTTTCCTCCTTCAAGACGCTCCTTAAAACTTACCTCTTTGACCAAACTTTTGGTCACCTGCTCTAATTTCTCCTTATGTGCCTTGGAGTCAATTTAAAAAAATCTCGTAATACTCCAATACAAGTTGTTGTTGTTGTAGATTTACCCACTGGGACGGAGGAGACTCTGGGCATCAATTCGCCAGCTGCCTGGCTGTGGAATGCTGACCAAGGTGGGATGCGGTATCACTGGGCAGATTATATTATAGTTTTAAGAGCCGCTAACTGCAATGGCACAGTTTAGATGAAAATATATCCCACAGTTTTACCAAAAGACTGTTCAAGACTGATTTAAATAGATTATTCTTGTTTGAATAGTTAGATCTGATGATGCCATTAGGAGACTGGGAGGGAGCTGAATTAACAGGCATTAATCCAGATTGCTTCGGCAATCAGATCATCTTGTCTGTGTTAAATTCAGCTCCTTTGCATTGTAGGGTTCAGTAACTCCTCCAAGCTACTTCCATCCCAACGATATCAGTTCTTATTGTGATCATAATTGTTTCTAACCGTTGCTGTTTAAAAATGGAAAAGAATGGGAAACCTTCCCTTCCTCCCTCTCCTGATGACACTGATTCTTGCTGGGATGCAACTCCACAGGTGGCGAAGTACCTCTGGTACCTCACCCAAACGGGTTATCTTCACTAACTCCACACAGACCAGGAAACAAAACTGCTCCGTATGACTCAGACCTATACTGGGCAGTGCCTTGTTCCTTGAGGCTATCAGGAAAACTGAGATTCCCTCCTTAAAATATTGAGATGGTAAGCTGCCACTTACGAACGTGTGATCCATCGTACAGCTACTTGTGAAAGCAACCCAGTATGTGACTGAGACAACCCAGAATGTGTCCCATGGTGAATTTAGCTATTGAGTTATTAAGTCATCCTCGACTCCGAGGGAGTGCTGAACAAGATGGAGTAAGACAACATTTGTAGCTGTCCCCGCACACTATTTATTCCACACTGCAAAATAACCCAATGTCTGATGATAAAGTCACTGAAAACATGCTAAACATCCAGTGAAGTGTTGTTACTGATGAGATAAGTTAGCGTTCACAGCCCGACGTGCAACAGCCAGTGCCATAATATGTATAAATATATATGTATTTATTGGCAGCTCATGATTGAGCCACCATGTTTTTTGCATTGAATATATTTGGGCAAGACATAATACAACCATTTCAAGTCTTACCTTTTTTGTCATCTACAGTAACTGGAAAATAAAGTAATTCAAACAAAACTGACTGATGTACTAAGCTGGAGCAAGTTCTATGAACAGTAGGCAGCGTATGTGTCAA
This sequence comes from Pristiophorus japonicus, assembly GCF_044704955.1. NCBI lineage: Eukaryota > Metazoa > Chordata > Chondrichthyes > Pristiophoridae > Pristiophorus > Pristiophorus japonicus. Next base: position 132,030,186 of record NC_091992.1, on the reverse strand, counting down.
CATCATAGGCAGTCCCTCGAAATCGAGGAAGACTTGTTTCCACTCAAAACGTGAGTTCTTCGGTGACTGAATAGTCCAATACGGGAATTACAGGCCCCAAGTTTCCACACGCTACAAAACAGGCGCCCCTCAAAGCTGGGCGCCCGTTTTTCACGCCAAAAACGGCGCCTGAAAAAAAACGCGCGATTCTGGAGCGCCCTGCAGCTCCATGGCAGCTTGGCGCGGCGCCCAGGGGGGCGGAGCCTACCACTCGCGCCGATTTTGTAAGTGGGAGGGGGCGGGTACCATTTAAATTAGTTTTTTTCGTGCCGGCAACCCTGCGCGTGCTCGTTGGAGCGTTCGCGCACGCGCAGTGTGAAGGAAACATTGGCACTCGGCCATTTTTGTAGTTCTTTTTAATAAAAGCACATTGCCCTTTTATGATCAGCACTGAGGCTTCTTGCAGCAGTGAGAAGGCTGCAGGAAGCCTCAGAAGTTGAGGCAGCCGTTTCCCGACGGCCTCTCCCCCCACTGCTGTCGGGAATGGCTGCTCAACTTCTGAGGCTTCCTGCAGCCTTCTCACTGCCTCCCCCCCGCTGCGGTCGGTCGGTCGGGCCCTCACTCCCCCTCCCCTGCCCGCCACTGGGAACGGCTGCCTCCTCCCTGCCTCCCGCTCGCGGGAACGACGCCACACCGCTGAGCTGACTGTAAGGCTTCCACCTCAAGTGGAAGGCTGCTTGCTGCCTGCTTACTGCCCGACTGCCCCTCCCTGCCTCCCGTTCGCGGGAACGATGCCACACCGCTGAGCTGACTGAACCTGCCTGAAGCACTTTCACACAGGTAGGAAGATGGTTTATTTAATCTTTTCTTTGCTTATAAATGTTTATTCAGGTTGGATTTATTTGTGTAATATTTGTATAAGTATAAATAAGGATTTATTGTAGAATTTAATGACTTCCCTTCCCCCCCTCCCCCCCCCCCACCTCGTTCTGGACGCCTAGTTTGTAACCTGCGCCTGATTTTTTAATGTGTAGAACAGGTTTTTTCAGTTCTACAAAAATCTTCACTTGCTCCATTCTAAGTTAGTTTGGAGTACGTTTTCACTGTGGAAACTTTGAAATCAGGCGTCAGTGGCCGGACACGCCCCCTTTTGAAGAAAAAATTCTGTTCCAAAGTGAAACTGTTCTAACTGACTAGAACTGCAGAAAAAAAAATGTGGAGAATTGCGATTTCTAAGATAGTCCGTTCTCCACCAGTTGCTCCTAAAAATCAGGCGCAAATCATGTGGAAACTTGGGCCCACAGTCTCCGTATGTCACAGGTGGGACAGACAGTCGTTGAAGGAAAGGGTGGGTGGGGAGTCTGGTTTGCTACATGCTCCTTTCGTTGCCTGAACTTGTTTTCTGCATGCTCTTGGCGACGAGATTCGAGGTGCTCAGTGCCCTCCCAGATGCTCTTCCTCCACTTAGGGCGGTCTTTGGCCAGGGACTCCCAGCTGTCGGTGGGGATTTCGCATTTTAACAAGGAGGCTTTGAGGGTGGCCTTGAAACATTTCCTCTGCCTACCTGGGGTTCGCTTACCGTGTAGGAGTTCCAAGGAGAGCGCTTGCTTTGGGAGTCTTGTGTCAGGCATGCGAACAATGTGGCCTGCCCAATGGATCTGGTCAAATGTGATCAGTGCTTCGATGCTGGGAATGTTGGCCTGATTGAGGACGCTAATGTTGGTGTATCCGTCCTCCCAGGAGATTTGCAGGATCTTGCGCAGGTATCGTTGGTGGTATTTCTCCAGCGATTTGAGGTGTCTACTGTATAAGGCCCACGTCTCTGACCCATACAGGAGGGCGTGTATGTGCAGTGTAACAATATGTACCAATTTTTCTTTGTTGGCATGAAATCCCTTGATTGCCATCCTTTTTCCCCCTCCTGGTGCAGGTCTGACAATACCATGCACGCTTTGTAGCCATAAAAGGAACACTTGTATTTATCAGGCCATTTGGCCCATCGACCCTGTTCTGCCACTCACTGAGATCATGGCTGATCTGTGACCTAACTCTATATATCCACCGTTTCCTCATACAAACAAAAACAACAACTTGTATTTATATAGCACCTTTAACGTAGTTAAATGTCCCAAGGCGCTTCACAGGAGTGTTATACGGCAAAAAAATAAATTTGATCGAGCCAGATAAAAAGAAATTCCAGCAGATGACCAAAAACTTGGTCAAAGAGGTAGGTTTTAAGGAATGTCTTGAAGGAGGAAAGGGAGATAGAGAGGCAGAAAGGTTTAGGGAGGGAGCTCCAGAGCTTAGGGCCTAGGCAGCTGGAGGCCATCGATGGTTGAGCAGTTATAATCAGGGATGCTCAACAGGGCAGAATTTGAGGAGCGCAGATATTTTGGGGGGGGGTTGCGAGGCTGAAGGAGATTACATGGATAGGGAGGGGCGAGGCCATGGAGGGATTTATAAACAAGGATGAGAATTTTGAAATCGAGACGTTGCTTAACAGGGAGCCAATGTAGGTCAGCGAGCACAGGGGTGGTGGGTGAGCGGAACTTGGTGCAAGTTACGACATGGGCTGCCGCATTTTGGATGACCTCATGTTTACGTCGGGTAGAATGTGGGAGCCCATTTAAAACTGAGATGAGGAGAAATTTCTTCTCTCAGAGGGTTGTAGATCTGTGGAATTTGCTGCCTCAGAGAGCTGCGGAAGCGGGGACATTGAATAAATTTAAGACAGAAATAGACAGTTTCTTAAACGATAAGGGAATAAGAGGTTATGGGGAAGGGGCAGGGAAGTGAACCCGAGTCCATGATCGAATCAGCCATGATCGTATTAAATGGCGGAGCAGGCTCGAGGGGCCAAATGGCCTACTCCTGCTCCTATTTCTTATGTTCTTATGTTAAACCCTCATAGCATTTAAAAAGTACTTGGCTATGTACTTGAAGTGCCGTAAACTGCAAGGCTACAGACCAAGAGCTGGAAAATGGGATTAGGCTGGATAGCTCTTTTTCAACTGGTGCAAACATGATGGGCCGAATGGTCTGCTTCTGTGCCGTAAATTTCTATGATTCTATGACAGCAAACTAGGAAGTAAGATGCACTGATTATCCTTCACTTTTTACAAATTTTACAGAGAACGAAATACAGATTCGGACATACACATGGGATTAAAGAAAAAGCTGAATATCATAAACAAACTTAAAAAAAATATTATATTAAAAACCCTTGCCATTTTTTATCATAATGACATTTCACAAATAAAAAATTAGTTTTTCAGGGCCAGAGAGGTTGTTCAGCAGTAGTTACGCTTTAGTGTGACGTTAAAAACCCAGTTACACTTCATTCAAAAGGCTTAAATTTTTCGGGGGGTTTTAACAGGGATATTCCAGCGTAAAAAAGGAAGTTTATGTCAGTTCAAGTGATTGCTGAAGATTGCTGTCTGTGGAGGAGCAGGGAATCACTAACAGCAACTTCTGGATTTCTACGCTTAACTGCGCATATGCGGACGCCAGAAGTTGCTGTCAGCTTCACAAAGTAATGACGGCGAACGCTGACAATTTTGCCGTCATTGCAACCGCAAAATCCTAACCATAGAGTACCTTTCCACCTCATCAATATATCTCAAAGTGCTCACACACTGAATTACTTTTGAAGTAGCACAGCTCTTGTTATGTAGACAAAGACAGAAGCAATGTCATACAAACAGCAAGGTGATGCATGCCTAATTAATCTGAGAGAGGTGGTTGACTTTCTGGCTGATCCCCACCAATGCAGTTCGGTTGAGCACTGGCAGGTTTATGATGGCAGCTTGATGATTATGTGTCCTGCAATGTTTCCTTTTCCTGACAAGAGCACCTCTCCAGAGCAAAGTGACCAAGTTTGGGAGTTCAGCAGAGCCGAGTAATTCAACCTGCAGTCCCTCGACTCTGCGTACAGGCACAATGGCATCCCCATGTATCACTTAAAACAAATAGTACAGATAACATAAGAACATAAGAAATAGGAACAGAAGTAGGCCATACGGCCCCTCGAGCCTGCTCCACCATTCAATATCATGGCTGATCTGATCATGGACTCAGCTCCACTTCCCCACCCACTCCTCATAACCCCTTATCCCCATGTCGTTTAAGAAACTGTCTATTTCTGTCTTAAATTTATTCAATGTCCCAGCTTCCACAGCTCTCTGAGGCAGCGAATTCCACAGATTTACAACCCTCAGAGAAGAAATATCTCCTCATCTCTGTTTTAAATGGGCGGCCCCTTATTCTAAGATCATGCCCTCTAGTTCTAGTCTCCCCATCCGTGGAAACATCTTCTCTGCATCCACTTTGTCAAGCCCCCTCATAATCTTACATGTTTCGATAAGATCACCTCTCATTCTTCTGAATTCCAATGAGTAGAGGCCCAACCTACTTAACCTTTCCTCATAAGTCAACCCCTTAATCCTCGGAATCAACCTAGTGAACCTTCTCTGAACTGCCTCCAAAGCAAGTATATCTTTTCATAAATATGGAAACCAAAACTGCACGCAGTATTCCAGGTGTGGCCTCACCAATACCTTATATAGCTGTAGCAAGACTGCCCTGCTTTTATACTCCATCCCCTTTGCAATTAGGGCCAAGATACCATTGGTCTTCCTGATCACTTGCTGTACCTGCATACTATCCTTTTGCGTTTCATGCACCAGGACCCTCAGGTCCCGCTGTACTGTGGCACTTTGCAATCTTTCTCCATTTAAATAATAACTTGCTCTTTGATTTTTTTCTGCCAAAGTGCATGACCTCACACTTTCCAACATTATACTCCATCTACCAAATTTTTGCCCACTCAAATAGCCTTTTGCAGATTTTTTGTGTCCTCCTCACACATTGCTTTTCCTCCCATCTTTGTATCATCAGCAAACTTGGCTATATTACATTCAGTCCCTTCTTCCAAATCGTTAATATAGATTATAAATAGTTGGGGTCCTTGCGGCACTCCACTAGTTACTGGTTGCCAACCAGAGAATGAACCATTTATCCCTTCTCTCTGTTTTCTGTTAGTTAGCCAATCCTCTATCAATGCTAATATATTACCCCCAACCCCGTGAACGTTTATCTTGTGCAGTAACCTTTTATGTAGCACCTTGTCAAATGCCTTCTGGAAGTCCAAATATACCACATCCACTGGTTCCCCTTTATCCACCCTGTTCGTTACGTCCTCGAAGAACTCCAGCAAATTTGTTAAACATGACTTTCCCTTCATAAATCCATGCTGACTCTGCCTGACCGAATTTTGCTTTTCCAAATGGCCTGCTACTGCTTCTTTAACAATGGACTCCAACATTTTCCCAACCACAGATGTTAGGCTAACTGGTCTATAGTTTCCTGATTTTTGTCTGCCTCCTTTTTTTTAAAAATAGGGGCGTTACATTTGCAGTTTTCCAATCTGCTGGGACCTCTCCAAAATCCAAGGAATTTTGGCAAATTACAACCAAAGCATCCACTATCCCTGCCGCTACTTCTCTAAGACCCTAGGATGCAAGCCATCAGGTCCAGGGGATTTATCTGCCTTTAGTCCCATTATCTTACTGAGTACCACCTCCTTAGTGATTGTGATTGTGTTAAGTTCCTCCCCCGCTATAGCCCCTTGGCTATCCACTGTTGGAATATTGTTAGTATCCTCTACCATAAAGAATGAGATATAAAATATTTCTTCAAAGTTTCTGCCATCTCCATGTTCCCCATTACTAATTCCCCGGTCCCATCCTCTAAGGGACCAACATTTACTTTAGCCACTCTTTTCCTTTTTATATACCTATGGAAACTCTTGCTATCTGTTTTTACATTTTGTGCTAGTTTACTTTCATAGTCTATCTTCCCTTTCTTAATCATTTTTTAGTCGTTCTTGGCTCAGTTGTTGGCAATTATCTCCGAGTAGGAAAGTCATGGGTTTGTGTCTTACTTCAGGACTCACTGATATTCTAGCGCAGTACTGAGGGAGTGGTGAAAGGTGAGATATTAAACTGAGATCCCATTCATTTGATTCAGGTGGGCATTAATGATAACATGCCAGTTCTAATATCCTGGACAACAGTCTCCTCTCAGCCAACACCATTTCATCATCATCATCATCATCATAAGCAGTCCCTCGACGCGAGGATGACTTGCTTCCACGCCAAAAAGGGATGAGTTCACAGGTGTTTCAATGTTCCAGATCCCGAACTAATATTCCAGATCCTGAACTACATCTTGAAGGGTGGAAGATGCCTGTGCGTGGATTTTATCAACGTGTGGTGGCCGTTGCACACCAACCACCACACGGACTTGACTACACCATTTATTAACTAGTCATATATCGCATTCCTATTTGCGACATCTAGCTGTGCACAAACATAATTCTTATGTCTTTAATACTCTTATGAATGACTCCACGAGGTCTAGTATTGTACTTGAGCTGTTGTGACCTTAGTCCCATTTATTGTAACTCCAGAGTGAGACACAAGCATGGTGGGCAGTCTTTTATGCTGGGCCCTGCACACCTATGCAGGTGACCCTCAGGTCTCCCACCACAGTGCCCTCTGGTGGCACACCTAATGTGACTATACAGTTAGTATACATGGTCTACATACATGACATCACTTCCCCCCCAAATCTTTAATGCAAATTGACTTGTACATTGACGGTGACCTGGGCTTTGCTCTTCCTGGTTGACCATTGGAGGGTCACTTCTAGTTTGGGTGGGTTGGCAGTGAAATTTGTTGCCAGTGGAGGTCCCAATTGTTTCTGGTTGTGAGTCCATGACTACTCCATTCTCCTCCCCACACAGAGATCATGCTAATGGCCCGTTACACGCATGTTGCATTCAAGTTCATCACATGGGTTTTACATTTACATCTTGGTACATTTGTTGGGTGGATTACAGGTGCGTTTGTTTTTGTGTGGTACATTTACATGATCAGTACAGGTATATCAGTACAGGTACACAAGGACAGTCTAGTTCCAGCACGGCCAGATGAGATCCGGGTCGTCTGGTGGCGGTGCAGCGCCTCATGCTAGTGGGTCTGTGAGCGAAGTGAGCTCATTTTGCTCAAGCTGCCGGAGCTCAGATCTCTTGCTGTTACTCCTTGTGTTGGGGCAGGCCCAAAGACAGCTGGTATGTCTGTGACCTCCTTATCCTTTTCATTTGCACAATGTCGCTGCTGCTCCCTGGGAAGCGGTCTGAGCGAGTGAGCGTTTCGTCTAAGCGACGGTGGGGCTGCCTCGTCTTGTCTAGCAGTTCACAGGGGACTACTGACTCGCTTTCCTTGAAGGCACCATTGTGAGCAGTCTCCAGATTGGGATCCTGGCTGGTCCAGGTCCCGTTCGGAGGAACCGTTATGGGTGACCCTTCGCTCTTGGGCATTGCCGTGGTGGTGAGTGGGTTTGTGGGCTGCACCTTTTCCACCCGGGTGGTGGGAGACGGTAGCCGACTGCGAGCATAGGCGCAGTTTACTGTTTTTGGCCCGTGGCGGTTTATGCCATCGGGTGCCTGCAATGTTCAACTGTTCTGAGACAGGGTATCGCTACCGGTGCCTCTGCTCTCCGGGGATCGTTTATTCTGCGGCTTGTCGACTTCTGTCAGCTGTGGGAACACTTTGATACATCGTTCTGGTCCCGAGACGCATGCTACAGCATTGGGTAGCCCGCTGGACCTGTATGTGGCCGTTAGGTGTTCACCCGCTACATTGGCTGATTGCAATTTGCACCGAACATCGCTCAACAACATTTTGCTCGTTACAACTGGATTTTTGCATCGGTTATTAATTTCAAGCAGTTCATTCAAAAATGGCAGGTTGCTGGCCTCCTTTAAAATGGCTTTACTACTTTTACCCCAATTGTCTTCCTTGCGTGGAACCACGTGTAGTTGCTCCATTGGCGCTGCACCTTGTGGTTTGGATGCCATCTTTTCCCTGTCCATGATGTCGACTGCCGCGATCTTCTTTCCCAGGGATTCTGCCACTGAAGCTGGGAAGGCGCCTTCGGATCCAATCTTCCTCCCCAGGATTCCTGCCACTGAAACCGGGAAAGTGCATTCGGGCCGTCTCGGCCGGATCATCGCCATGCAGTCGTGATGAGCGGTCTGTGCCTCGGGGGCTGCGCGGATCTGCTCTCCGGTGCCTGATCCAACCGAAGGTGGGGGCTTGTTCTGCCTCTGAGCATGAGAGACGTCGATCGCTGGAGGGATGAAGTCTTCCCTGTTCCATTGAATCTTCCCCATCCACCTTCTTCCAAGTAGCATTGGTCCATCACCTGAAACAATCCACAATGATAAATTGTGCACCACGCCATCATGGGATATACTTATATCCGCACTACCAACAACTGATGTCAGTTCCTTGGTGTAGGTGCGCAACTTTGCCTGAACCGGGACCAGCTAGGGTTGTTCAGCTTGACCGTTCCATAGCCTCTCAAAGGCTTCTTGGCTCATTACTGACTGACTCGCCCCCGTGTCCACTACCATGAAGTCTGGAATGCCATTTATCTCGACTTCCATTATCACTGGAGGACAATGTGTGATGCAGGTATATACTCCATATACTGCGTCCTGGGACTGAGCTGTCTCTCTAGCCATCTCCTCGTAATCCGCGCTGGATTCACAGCCATCTGCTGATTCCTCTTCCACGTGGTGAGTCACAGCTCTTTTGCACATTCGCTGGAGGTTGTCCTTTGTGCTGCAGCCTTTGCAAACATGGTCTCTGAGCCAACACTGATGAGCCCTGTGATTACCTCCACAACGCCAGCATGGTGCTACTCGACTTATGTTTGCACCCCTCAGCGGACTCTGAGTTAAAGGACTCGGGGGCCTGTAACGCTCTGCCCAGGGCAGATTCACGTTCAACAGTTCTGCCTGTGACAGGTGCCAATCTATTTACCTGCCGGGTTTGAGTCCTGAGAGTGAGTCCCCATCTGCTTGGAGCTGCAGCTTGAGGTCATGAACGCCTGGCTGATGCTGATGGCCTTCTGCAGAGTGACGGTGGTTTCGGCAGGCAGTAGCCTGTGAAGAAGGGCCTCACGACCGATGCCAATTACGAAGACATCCCGCAACACATCGGCGAGGGATGCGCCGAATTCACACAGTCCTGTCAGCCTCCTGAGGTCGGCAGCGTACTTCGCGATTTCCTGGCCCGCAGGGCGGCGGTGTGTATAAAATCGATGCCTGGCCGTGAGGATGCTCTCCTTCGGTTTGAGTTGGTCCCAAATTATTTCAGCTCCTCGTATGACTTGGTCGTTGTTTTCTCTGGTGCAAGCAAGTCTCTGACAAGGCCGTAGACCACAGGCCCACAACTGATCAACAGGATAACTCTGCGCTTATCTGCCAGCGTGGCTGGATCATCGTCTACCAGGTCGTTTGCTACAAAATATTGGTCGAGTCGCTCCATAAAGGCTTCCCAATCTTTACCCTCTGAGAATTTTTCTACTGCACCAACGCAAGTCATTTTTGCATGAAAGTTCGTAATCTCGTCGCCAGTTGTTATGTCTTTAATACTCTTATGAATGACTCCATGAGGTCTAGTATTGTACTTGAGCTGTTGTGACCTTAGTCTCATTTATTGTAACTCCAGAGTGAGGCACAAGCATGGTGAGCAGCCTTTTATACTGGGCCCTGTACAACTATGCATGTGACCCTCAGGTCTCCCACCGCAGTGCCCTCTGGTGGCACACCTTATGTGACTATACAGTTAGTATACAAGGTCTGCATACATGACAATAATGTTGGTCACTAAATTTCAAAGTAATTTCAAAAATAATTATGTGAAGCACTTTGGGAGGTTTCTGAGGTGTGAAAAAATGCTAAACAAGTCTTTGCGAATAAAAATAGTAACACAAAATGCTGGAAATAGTCAGCAGGTATATCGGCATCTGAAAGAAGATAGGTGAATAGTTTAGATGGGTCCCTTCAACACCAGAATTTATAAAGTGTGTTCAGGAGAACTTTCTCGATCAGTATGTTTCCGGTCCAACAAGGAAGGAGGCATTACTGGATCTAGTTCTGGGGAATGAGATGGTCAAGGGGAGCAAGTGTCAGTAGGGGAACATTTAGGGAACAGTGATCATAGTATTATAAGGTTTAGATTAGCTATGGAAAAGGACGGGGAGCAATCTACAGTAAAAATATATAATTGGAGGAAAACAAATTTCAGTGGAATGAGAACGGATCTGGCCCGGGTAAATTGGAATCAAAGACTGGCAGGCAAAACTGCAGTCGAGGTACATTCCCACTAGGGGGAAAGGTAGGGCAACTAAAGTCAGAGCTCCCTGGATGACGAAAGAGATAGAAAGTTGAAGCAGAAAAAGAGCGCGTATGACAGATGTCATGTCGAGAATACATCTGAGAATCAGGCTGAATATAGAAAGTTCAGAGAAGTGTAAAAGAAAATAAGAGGGGCAAAGAGAGGGTATGAGAATAGAATGGCAGCTATCATAAAAGGGAATCCAAAAGTCTTCTATAGGCATATAAATAGTGAATGGGTAGTAAGAGGAGGGGTGGGGCTGATTAGGGACCAAAAAGGAGATCTACACATGGAGAGGTACTCAATGAGTACTTTGCATCTGTATTCACCAAGGAAGAGGATGCTGCCATAGACATAGTGAAGGAGGAGGTAGAGGAGATGCTGGATGGGATAAGAATTGATAAAGGTGAGTTACTAAAAAGGCTGGCTGTAGAAAGTAGATAAGTCACCAGGACCGGATGGGATGCATCCTAGGACGCCGAGGGAAGTGAAGGAAGAAATCGCGGAGGTACTGGCCAAAATCTTCCAATCCTTCTTAGATACGGGGGGTGGTGCCAGAGGAGTGGAGAATCGCAAATGTTCACATGCTTGTTCAAAAAAGGGTGTAAAGATAAACCCAGCAACTACAGGCCGGTCAGTTTAACATTGGTAGTGGGGAAGCTTTTAGAGGCAATAATCAGGGACCAAATTAACAGTCACTTGGACAAATGTGGGTTAATGAAGGAAAGCCAGCATGGATTTGTTCAAAGCAAATCATGTTGAACCAACTTGATTGAGTTTTTTGAAGAGGTAACAGAGAGGGTTGATGAGGGCAATGCGGTTGACGTGGTGCACATGGATTTCCAAAAGGTGTTCGACAAAGTGCCACATAATAGGCTTGCCAGCAAAGTTGAAGCCCATGGAATAAAAGGGACAGTGGCAGCATGGATAGAAAATTAGCTAAGTTACAGGAAACAGAGAATAGTGGTGAACAGTTGTTTTTCAGACTAGAGGAAGGTATACAGTGGTGTTCCCCAGGGGTCGGTACGAGGACCACTGCTTTTCTTGATATATATTAATGACTTGGATGTGGGTGTACAGGGCATAATTTCAAAATGTTCAGATGACACAAAACTTGGAAGTATAGTGAACAGTGAGGAGGATAGTGATAGAGTTCAAGAGGACATTGACAGGCTGGTGGAATGGGCAAGTGGCAGATGAAATTTAACGCAGAAAAGTGTGAAGTGATCCATTTTAGGCTAAAGAATGAGAAGAGGAAATATAAACTAAAGGGTACAATCCTAAAGAGGGTGCATGAATAGAGTCCGAGGGGTATATGTGCACAAATCGTTGAAGGTGGCAGGGCAGGTTGAGAAAGCGGTTAAAAAAGCTTACGGAATCCTGGGCTTCATGAATAGGGTACAAAAGTGTGGAAATGATGATGAACCTGTATAAAACACTGGTTCGGCCTCAACAACAATTGGAGTACTGTGTCCAATTCTGGGCACTGCATTTTAGGAAGGATGTGAAGGCTTTGGAGAGGGTGCAGTAAAGATTTAAGAGAATGATTCCAGGGATGAGGGACTTCAGTTACGTGGATAGACTGGAGAAGCTGGGGTTGGTCTCCCTCGAGCAGAGAAGGTTCAGGAGAATTGATCGAGGTGTTCAAAATCATGAGGGGTCTGGTCAGAGAAGATAGAGAGAGCAACTGTTCCCACAGGCGGAACGGTCGAGAACCAGAGGACACAGATTTAAGGTGATTGGCAAAAGAACCAAAGGCGACATAACAAAAAACTTTTTTACACAGCGAGTGGTTAGGATCTGGAATGCACGGCCTGAAAGGGTGGTGGAGGCAGACTCAATCACTGCTTTCAACAGGGGAGTTGGATAAGTACCTGGATAAGTACCTGAAGGAAAGAAGTTTGCAGGTCTACAGGAAAAGGGCGGGGGAGTGGGACTGGCTGAGGTGCTCTTGCAGAAAGCCGGCCCGGGCTCGATGGGCTGAATGGCCCTCCTTCTGTGCTATAACCATTCTGTGATTCTATGAACATAAACCTGGTTATTACAGGACCTATTATGGGTTGCCTTAGTCCATCTGGCTCGACCTCATTAATCATCTTTATTACCCTTTCACTGCTCAGCTAGCCTGCTGCATGATCATAAGAAAAAGAGAGAAAAAAAGGATTATTCAGTGCGTATTACAAAAAGTCACAAATAGCAGAAAGCGAGCTAAAGACAGGGATTGAATTATGGGAGGGGAAGAAGAGGGCAAAGGAAATCTGTTTAAAATAGCTGGAAATACATAGAGAAGGTTTTTAGTGTGCACGGGGCTGATGAAGCAATGATCCGCAACCAGTCTTTTCTGTTTCAGATGCTGACTGAGGTGCCGTATATTTCTAGCATTTTCTGGATTCAGTTTTACCATCCTGTGGATGTTCACAGAGTGGGATTCACCATCGTGCTTGAAGATGGCATCAGAACTACTTGATTGAATTAGTGCCTTGCAATTAACTGCTAGCTACTTGTTATTCTACTTTTCTCTCATGCCCTCTGAGCAATGCTACAAACAGCCCCATAATCATGCCAATTATAAAAGACCAAAAAGAACTTGCTATAAAACATTGATGATATTTTATGTTTTTTTAATCAAAGCTGTTGAATCTTACATCTATTGCAACAGCAAATATTAAATTCTGCCCCCCACCTCCCTGCCCACAGTGCTCCAGCACACGTCTTATCTGACTAGGTTTTGTCTATCCCCATGTGAATTTCTTGTGCTCATCAAGGTATGGGGTGTTACTGTTGGGAATTGGAACACTGTCAGTAGTAAGAACTCCCAGGTCAAGTAAATCACAGGACCTCTCCCCACGAAGCTCCAATAATGTCCCTCAGCTCTAATATCAGACAGAATTTCTTCTGCACCAGTGTGATGTTTTTCTATTTTTTACACCAATCTTCATGTGGGGCTGCCAAGTTGTGGCCAGAATAAGGACAAATTTGAGCTGTCACACCCGCTAAAAAGTGAGTTGAGACTGCAATAACATGTTTAACGTTGGACCCATACACCTGGCAGGCAGCAAGGACTTTCGACTCAGTGATCTGGGCTGGATTTGAATCCAGGTCGCTGAGTTGAGAGGCCACTATCTAACCTGCAACACCAATACTTCGCCCTAGCAAGCTTTTAATGCAGCATGTGCGAAACAGCTGGATGTGTTGGATTTTGAGAAGAATCAATGGCACCATTGCTATGAGGAAAACGCCCCAGAAAAAATATTGACAAATACCTTGTTACGTTAAGTATGATGCATAACCAGGAGAGAGTTCCAGGGAGCATCTAATTCATGGTTACGATGATTTACACATAAAATAATAATACCTTTGAACAACGTCTAGGTGGTAATCTAACAGAGTTCAAAGGACATCTTGAATTGCACCTCAAATCTTGACTAATTTATAATAAGCTATTTGAACCCCTTAATTAGATTACAGATCAGGAATTCTCTCCGATATGGAATATGATTTCAATTTTCTGTGTGCGAAAGAGAGTGAAAACACTAGATTGTTACTTGTTAGGAGACGATGTATATATCCTTTTTGCTGGGTGACATTCACACTTGATTAATAACTGTAGAGACATCATTACAGGTATAGAGGGAAATTATCTGCAGTTGATTACCAGGACTTTCTGCCTGCAGTACATTCTACATAGCTGGAAGTGATTACAAGGCACTGATCTCATCAAGGACTTCAGATTATAATCCACGACAGGAAGGCTGGAGTGGTTTATAATCATTAACTGAACCCCCACCCCCCCAAACCAAATCAAATTATTGCTTTGAAATTACTCCCAGTTTTCTTTCATTTTTGATACCATTAATCAGTATATCTTCCAATGCATAGTTCACGAAACAGCAAAGGCTGATGCACGGCTTCAAGCTGACAAAGCCCCAAAAATGATGGGAGCTGAAAAACAGCCCGCAATTTAAAACACGCAAAAACACAGGGCCCCAAACTGCACCTTTCTATAATGGCCATGACCGGCCACGAATCAGTAAGGAGTCACCACTCGGTCGCGCGGAGCGGCCGCCATTTTGTATATTGCCCTCCCTTAGTTTTGGAGCGGTGTACGGGACTGCCCCACCCGTTTTCCCGCCGCGTCGTGAACGCACCGACTCTTTACCAACCGGCGGCGGCCCCCTCTCGGAGATTTCCCTGTGGGAGCGGCGCTACCGCCGGTACCTTACTTGTGGCTGGGAAGCGCAGCCGCCCTTAAAGGGAAGTCACACTGCCGGCAACCCCATTTCTGTTTTTTATTGTCAGCCGACTGCCAGGTCGGGCCAACAATTATACCCGCGGGTTCGGCCGGGTCGCCAACAGTCAGCCTGGCACTCCCTCTTGGGTGCCAGGCCGCTGGCCCGGTGGCCCAGTGTTTGCCACTAAAGTGGCTGCAGAGTTCGCAGCGGCCCTCCCTTTTAACAAAAGGGGAGGGACGTTGTGATGCGTCGGCCACTTCGACCCGCCCTCACTTCTGCCCCACTAGTGGTGGCGACTCCGATCTGACCACACTTCCGCCCCTCTCCTCAAACCAACACCGCTCCGACTGGAAACATAAACCAAAGAGCTGAAAATCGCCGCAATGTCCGCCCCATGCATTGGGACGGACGGAGCACCTACAAAATGGGAGATGCGCACCGTTTCAGGCAGAGGGCAATTTTGGCGCACAGAGTTACACAGAAAGGGCACTGGGCTTGCCATAGGCTTGTCATAACTTAAACTAAACCCAGTAAGTATAACCAACACTCAGCTACTTTTCTGAGGGAATATACTAACGTATGCTAAATTACAATTTGCAGCAGTGCTGGATGTAGCTATTACTGAAGGATGAGAGTTCAGAAGGCACAAGATTAATTTTATAGAGGAATCTGGGGGGGGGGGGGGGCTCCATTTTCAGAAAGTTTTGATTGTTAACACTTTATTTGATGCATTCGCTGACATTATGGAACCCATTATTGTTATGTATTTAACCCCTTGTAACCTGCATCATAGAAACATAGAAAATAGGTGCAGGAATAGGCCATCCGGCCCTTCGAGCCTGTACCACCATTCAATAAGATCATGGCTGATCATTCACCTCAGTACCCCTTTCCTGCTTTCTCTCCATACCCCTTGATCCCTTGAGCCGTAAGGGCCATATCTAACTCCCTCTTGAATATATCCAATGAACTGGCATCAACAACTCTCTGCGGCAGGGAATTCCACAGGTTAACAACTCTCTGAGTGAAGAAGTTTCTCCTCATCTTAGTCCTAAATGGCCTACCCCTTATCCTAAGACTATGTCCCATGGTTCTGGACTTCCCCAACATCAGGAACATTCTTCCTGCATCCAACCTGTCCAGTCCCGTCAGAATTTTATACGTTTCTATGAGATCCCCTCTCATCCTTCTAAACTCCAGTGAATACAGGCTCAGTCGATCCAGTCTCTCCTCATATGTCAGTCCTACCATCCCGGGAATCAGTCTGGTGAACCTTCGCTGCACTCCCTCAATAGCAAGAACGTCCTTTCTCAGATTAGGAGACCAAAACTGAACACAATATTGCAGGTGAGGCCTCACCAAGGCCCTGTACAACTGCAGTAAGACCTCCCTGCTCCTATACTCAAATCCCCTAGCTATGAAGGCCAACATACCATTTGCCTTCTTCACCGCCTGCTGTACCTGCATGCCAACTTTCAATGACTGACCTTGACACCCAGGTCTCGTTGCACCTCCCCTTTTCCTAATCTGCCGCCATTCAGATAATATTTTGCCTTCGTGTTTTTGCCACCAAAGTGGATAACCTCACATTTATCCATATTATATGGCATCTGCCACGCGTTTGCTCACTCACCTAACCTGTCCAAGTCACCATGCAGCCTTTTAGCGTCCTCCTCACAGCTCACAAGCCTTTTGAAAATCCAAATACACCACATCCACTGGTTCTCCCTTGTCCACTCTACCAGTTACATGCTCAAAAAATTCTAGAAGATTTGTCAAGCAGCATTTCCCTTTCATAAATCCATGCTGACTTGGACCGATCCTGTCACTTCTTTCCAAATGTGCTGCTATTTCATCTTTAATAATTGATTCCAACATTTTCCCCACTACTGATATCAGGCTAACCGGTCTATAATTACCCGTTTTCTCTCTCCCTCCTTTCTCACAAGAGGCTGCCTTTAAGAAAGCCAGAAATTTACTATGTTCTAACAAACTCTTATTCTGTATAAGCCATGTAAACGACTAATGTTAGCTTGCGATGCGTCGTCATACGGGGTCAGGAGTCTGTTACAACAGGCTAATGAATCGGGAATATTGCAACCAGTTGCGTATGCATCCAGGAGTTTGTCCAAGGTCGAAAGGGCCTACAGCATGGTTGAAAAAGAGGCCCTGGCGTGCGTTTACGGGGTAAAAAAAATGCACCAGTACTTGTTTGGCCTCAAATTCGAGCTTGAAACTGACCACAAGCCACTCATATCGCTATTCTTGGAGAGGAAAGGCCTCTGCCCGCATTCAAAGATGGGCGCTCACGCTGTCAGCATACAACTATGTAATTTGCCACAGACCGGGCACAGAGAACTGCACAGATGCTCTCGGCTTCCATTGCCCACCACCAGGGTGGAAATGGCACAGCCAGCGGACTTGCTTATGGTCATGGAGGCATTTGAGAACGAGAAATCCCTCATTACGGCCCGCCAGATCAGGACCTGGACCAGCCAGGATCCTTTACTGTCCCTGGAGATGCAGGAAGCAATTAAGCTATTCCACAGACGCAAAGATGATGACTGCAGGCGGACAGTCTCTTGTGGGGCAATCTTGCCCAAGAAAGGCAGAGACACATTTATTGGGGAATACACAGCACCCACCCAGGAATCGTGATGATGAAAGCCATAGCCAGATCCCATGTGTGGTGGCCAGGCATCGACTCAGATTTAGAGTCATGTGTACGCCAGTGAAACACTTACTCTCTGTTGAGCAATGCACCGCTAAGTTTATGGTCCTAGTCATCCAAACCGTAGTCGAGGATCCATGTAGACTACGCAGGCCCATTCCTAGGCAAAATGTTTTTGGTTGTCGTGGATGCTTACTCAAAGTGGATTGAATGTGCAATAATGTCTGTGAGCACATCCACGGCCACCATTGAAAGTCTACGAGCTATGTTTGCCACGCACAGCCTGCCCGATGTCCTAGTCAGCGACAATGAGCCGTGCTTCACCAGTGCCGAATTCAAAGAATTCATGACCCGCAACGGGATCAAACATGTACATCTGCGCCGTTCAAGCCCACATCCAACGGCCAGGCAGAACGGGCAGTTCAGACCATCAAGCAAAGCTTGAAACGCGTGTCGGAAGGCTCTCTGCAGACCTGATTGTCCCAAATACTGCTCAGCTACCGCACCAGACCCCATTCACTCACAGGGATTCCCCCAGCCGAGCTGCTCATGAAAAGGGCGCTTAAAACAAGGCTCTCTCTGGTCCACCCTGATCTACTTGATCATGTGGAGGACAAGCGACATCAACAGAGTGTGTACCATGACCGCGCAAACTTGTCACGCGATATTGAGATCAATGATCCTGTGTTTGTGCTCAATTATGGACATGGTCCCAAATGGCTTGCTGGCACGGTCACAGCCAAAGAGGTGAGTAGGGTGTTTCAGGTCAAACTGACCAATGGACAAATGCACAGAAAATACTTGGACCAAATTAAACTGCGGTTCACCAACAGCTACGTACAACCTGAAGAGGACACCACCAACTTTGACCTTCCAACACACACACACACAAGTGGCAACTGACATCACAGTTGACCAGGAAACAGAACTCATCATCCCCAGCTGCCCAGCAAGGCCGGCTGCCCAACAGCCCAATGAAAAACTGACCAACCCAACCACACCAACATTTGTACCGAGACGATCGACAAGGGAGCGCAAAGCCCCAGATCGTCTCACCTTGTAAATAAGTATATTGTTGACTACACGGGGGAGTGATGTTATATTTTAACCTCTTGTAACCTTGTAACCTGCATCACACCTGTCCACCAGAGGGCCTACCGGTATATAAGCAGGCCACCCATGAGGTACCTGCACTCTGGAACTACAATAATGGAGCTAAGGTCACACTTGCTCATTACACACAGTACTCGGTCTGACCATTTATTATGAGTATAACAATTATAATTCTACCTTCCACGCCAAAAATAATTTCTCCTGGAGGTTACCGATATTTTAATTATGGAAATGATTGTAGTCATGTGAACTTCAATACTCGGTGACATTTAAATAAACCGGTGAAAATAGAGGATGGAGAAATGTCAACCAAATGCAATAAGTGTCCAGCTACTATTGCTGCCAAAGGTAATTTGTAACGGATTATATTTGCCCCGTCAAAAGATTTATTTTCTTACACTGTAAATAAAAATGATTACACATTGCGATCATTAACAAAAGTACACAAAAACCAGATTTACAAGATGAAGCACAGGGAGCAGAATGTTGTGTCTCAGGCTGCTCTGACTGGGGTCAAGTTTCGGTCTGCGCCTAGAACGGCGCAGCCCCGCGAGCCACGCCTGATTTCCGTGCCGAAAACTTACCTCGGTATTCTCCCCTCCCTCAGGTCCAGGCCCTTGGTGCAGCACAGCACAAGCTGTGGGGGGCGGAGCCAGGTCCCTGCGCTGAAAACAGTGCTGGGACCTCTGCACATGCGCACTACAGTGTGTGCGCATGTGCAGTAGCTCCAGGCACCCGAGGCTGTGTGGGAGGGGCGCAAAGCACGCCACCCCTAGCCCTGGCTGAATGGGCTCACTCGGGCGGCGAAGGTAGGACTGGACTTCCTTCCTTGAGCTCCTGCTCCGGCTCCCCCCCCCCCAGCCGGCTCTCCCCCTTGCCCCAGCTCGGCTTTCTCCCGGACCCTCCTACCCGCCCCCCCCCACCTCACCAGCTCCCGGTCTGGCTCTCTCCCGCACCTTCCCCCCCTCCCCCTCTCCATTCAGCTCCCGCTCCGCTGCCTGCCACTCCCCTCCACCTCCCTTTTTCACGTTTGCGGAGGAGCCCGCCCGCCCGGCATCTTGCTGGGGGCGGGCTCCGCCCAAAGTCTTCAGCCCGGCTTCCTCTCGTCGGACAGGCCCCATTCAGCCTCTCTATTCATACCTCCTCTCCTCCCTCTCCCCCTCCCCTCTTACTCTCTCCCACCCTCCCCTCTCCCCCCTTCCTCCCTCCTCTCTCCCTCTCCGCCCCTCGCTATCAGAATCACAGAGACAGACAGAGAGAGAAACACTGACAGAGACAGAGAGAGATACACACTGGGGGGCCCCATCCCAGCATGCTGTTGGAGGGCTCCCGGTGCTGCAGTCGGTGAGTAGAAACGTAATTTTTTATTTATTGATTTTTAAATTTTTTTTTGGATTGATTTATTGGTTGATTTATTGACTTATTTATCATTTATTATTGATGATGGCTCTTTATTTGTAAAAGTGATGTGTTTCAGGTTTGTAAACATCCTCCCCCCCGCCCCCATCTCTCTTCCTTACGCCTGATTTCCAAGCGTAAGTTTTCGCTGCCTAAACTTGCAAAACAGGCGTAAGTGACCAGATACGTCACCTTTTGAAAAAGAAATCTGTCCTAAAATGAAAGTGTTCCAATTCACTAGAACTGGAGCAAACTAAATGCCGAGAATTGCAATTTCTAAGATACTCCATTCTAAACTAGTTGCTCCAAAAATATAGGAGCAACTCAGGCCGAAACATGACCCCACTGAGTGCCTCCAGTCCAGGATCTATCACACACTTTTTTAATGTCCCTCCTCAAGGGTTCCTGTGGATGTTGACCACTCTACCATGAATGTACAGGCTCTCTCCTCAGTTTCTACACTGAAACAAACTAGAAACTGCTTTCAAAGGGCCCAAGTTTCGAGCCGCGCAGTCCCGACCTGGACGCCCGTTTTTCGTGCCACAAAGTGCGCCTCAAAAAAACCCTCCAGATTCTCCACCTCCCTGCAGGTCTTCTGGCCCTCGGCGCAGCGCAGCAGGAACTGTAGGGGGCGGAGCCAGGGCCCTGCGCTGAAAACAGTGCCGGGACCTCTGCACATGCGCGCTACAGTGCATGTGCAGTAGCTCCAGGTGCCCAAAACTGTGTGGGAGGGGCTGAAGCACGCAGCCCCTAGCCCTGGCCCAATGGTCTCACTTGGGCTGCGTGAATAAGGCTCCTCCCACGGCCAGCACCTGCTTCCTCCCGACCCGACTCGGCTCCCGCTTCCCGCTTCCCGCCTCCGGACCGGGCCCGACCCGACTCCCGCTTCCCCCCCCGTCCCCGGACCGGACACGACCCAACCCCCTGGACTGGACCCGACCCGACTCCCGCTTCCCCCCGACCCGACTCCCGCTTCCCCCCCACCCCCGCCCCTGGACCGGACCGGAGCCGACCCCGACACCGACCCGACTCCCGCTTCCCCGCCCCCGGACCGGACCGGACCCCCCGGACTGGACCCGACCCAACTCCCGCTTCCCCACCCCGCCCTGGATCCGACCTGACCTCCTTCCCTCCCCCTGACCTGACCTCCCTCTCCCTCCCTCCCCCCGACCCGAACCGAACCGACCTCCCTCCCACCACCCCCCCAACCCGCGCTCCCCCCGACCCGACCCAACACCACCTACCTGTAAATCTGGTGCTGGGGACGGGCCCTGCCCGAAGTCTCGGGTCCAGCCGGGCCCGGCCCGTTCAGCCTCCCTCTCCCTTCTCCTTTCCCCCCCCCCATCTCGCCCTCCCCTCCCCCCCTCCTTCTCTCCCCCCTCCCTTCTCCCCCCCTCCCCCCCTCTGCCCTTCTATCCCCCTCCCCTCGCTGTCAGAAACACAGACACTGACAGAGAATGAGAGACACTCACAGACAGAGAGATAGAGACACTGACAGAGACACACTGGGGGGGGGGGGGTGGGGGGGGGGGCATCCCAGCACGCTGTTGGAGGGCTCCCGGTGCTGCAGTCAGTAAGTAGAAAATGTTTTATTTATTGATTTTTTTAAATAAAATATTTCTTATTAATTTTTTTTGATTGATTTATTGGTTGATTTATTGATGTATTTATCATTTATTATTGATGATGGCTCTTTATTTGTAAAACTGAAGTGTTTAATGTTTGTATACTTCCCTTTAAACCCCCCCCCCCACACCTTTCCCTACGCCTGATTTGTAACCTACGCCCGATTTTCTAATTGTAGACAAGGTTTTTTCGAGCGTACAAAAATCTTCACTTACTCCATTCTAAGTTAGTTTGGAGTAAGTTTTCACTGACAAAACTTTGAAAACAGGTGTAAGTGGCCGGACACGCCCCCTTTTGAAAAAAAAATTCTGTTCCAAAGTGAAACTGTTCTAACTGACTAGAACTGGAGCAAACTAAATGGCGAGAATTCCGATTTCTAAGATACTCCGTTCTACACCAGTTGCTCCTAAAAATCAGGAGCAAATCATGTGGAAACTTGGGGCCAAAGTAACAGAATATGACCAGGCACAGTGACTTGCACACAAACTGATCAACAGTCTGCATCACACATCGCAATATTACACTGCGATAAAATCATAAATATGGGAATCTCAGTCTCATTGCTTTTTACTTCAACCACACTTCATATTATTTCCAAACAGTGGTACCCTCACATGTGCAGTGACACTAAAGTTCAAATAAACCCAGCGAATGCTCTCGTATCTTGGAACATCCTCCTTATCTCAAAAAAGCAGCTGTAACAGTTGTGAGGAAAATAAGTCTCACATAAGGGAGAAGCTGGCATCCCAGAAACTCCTATTGAGGAAAGTAAAATATTTTAAATGCTGTACTTTAGCTACTTGTTATAGATAACTATTTTGGGATCAGGTGCTAAGCGACTCTCAGCAACCATCAGTTCACCTTAGATTTATCAGTCTCAAATTTGTGGGGAACCAAAATGTGAAAAATGTAACATCTGATTAATTTGTTCTAATAGTCCTGTACTCTGATTCTAACAACAACTTGTATTTATATAGCACCTTTAACGTACTAAAATGCCCCCAGACGTTTCACAGGAGTGTTATAAAACAAAATTTGACACCGAGCAACGTAAGCGATATTGGGGCAGATGACCAAAAGCTTGGTCAAATCGGTAGGTTTTAAGGAGCGTCTTAAAAGGAGGAAAGAGAGGTAGCGAGGAAAGAGGGGAAGTTCAGGAAGGCAATTCCAAAGCTTGGGGCCCAGGCAGTTGAAGGCACGGCTACCAATGGTTGAGCAGTTATAATCAGGGATGCTCAAGAGTACAGCATTTGAGGAGCGCAGGTATCTTGGAGGGTTATGTGGCTAAAGGAGATTACAGAAATAGGGAGGGGCGAAGGCATAGAGGGATTTGTAAACAAGGATGAGAATTTTGAAATCGAGCTGTTGCTTAACCGGGAGCCAATGTAGGTCATTGAGCACAGGGGTGATGGGTGAACGGGACTTGGTGCGAGTTAGGACATGGGTTGCCGAGTTTTGGATGACCTCAAGTTTACGTCGGGTAGAATGTGACAGACCAGCCAGGAGTGCGTTGGAATAGTCAAATCTAGAGGTAACAAAGGCAAAGGGTTTCAGGAGCAGATGAGCTGAGGCAGGGGCGGAGACGGGCAATGTTAAAGAGGTGGAAATAGGTAGTTTGAGTTATGCCGTGGATATGTGGCCAGAAGCTCATTTCAGGGTCACATATGACACCTGGTTTGCGAACAGTCTGGGTCAGCCTCAGACAGATGCTAGGAAGAGGGATGGAGTATGTGGCTCGGGAACGCAGTTTGTGGCAGGGACCAAAGACAATGCCTTCAATCTTTCCAATATTTAATTGGAGAAAGTTAATGCTCAACTACTGGATTTCGGACAAGCAGTCTGACAATTGAGAGACTGTGGAGGGGTCAAGAGAAGTGGTAGCGAGGTAGAGCTGGGTGTCGTCAGCGACATGTGGAAACTGACAGCGCATTTCCGGATGATGTCACCAAGGGGCAACATGTAGATGAGAAATAGGAGGGGGCCAAGGATCGATCCTTGGGGGACACCAGAGGTAACGATGTGGGAGTGGGAAGAGAAGCCATTGCAAGTGATTTTCTGGCTACAATTAGATAGATAAGAATGGAACCAGGCGAGTGCAGTCCCACCCAGCTGGACGATGGTGGAGAGGCGTTGGAGGAGGATGGAGTGGACAACCGTGTCAAAGGTTGCAGATAGGTCGGGAAGGACGAGGAGGGATAGTTTACACCTTTGTCACAGTCACAAAGGATGTCATTTGTGACTTTAATGAGAGCCGTTTTGGTACCGTGGCAGGGGCAGAAACCATATTGAAGGGATTCAAACATGGAATTCCAGGAAAAATGGGCACGGATTTGGGAGGCAACAACATTCAAGGATTTTGGAGAGGAAGGCGTTAGCTTGCAAACACATTAGGGTCCAGGGTTGGTTTTTTGAGGACAGGGGTGATGACGGCAAATTTGAAGGTGAGGGGGACGGTACCTGAGGAGAAAGAACCGAGACTCCAGAATGGTATGTTGCCTCCCTGGTGCAAGGGTCAAGGATGTCTCGGAGCGGGTGCAGGGCATTCTGAAAAGGGAGGGTGAACAGCCAGTTGTCGTGATGCATATGGGTACCAACGATATAGGAAAAAAAAAGGGATGAGGTCCTACAAGACGTATTTATGGAGCTAGGAGTTAAATTAAAAAGTAGGACCTCAAAAGTAGTAATCTCAGGATTGCTACCAGTGGCACGTGCGAGTCAGAGTAGGAATCGCAGGATAGCTCAGATGAATACGTGGCTTGAGGAGTGGTGCAGAAGGGAGGGATTCAAATTCCTGGGACATTGGAACCGGTTCTGGGGGAGGTGGGACCAGTACAAACCAGACGGTCTGCACCTGGGCAGGACAGGAACCAATGTCCTAGGGGGAGTGTTTGCTAGTGCTGTTGGGGAGGAGTTAAATTAATATGGCAGGGGGAAGGGAACCTATGCAGGGAGACAAAGGGAAGTAAAATAGGGGGAGAAACAAAAGATAGAAAGAAGAAAAGTAAAAGTGGAGGGCAGAGAAACCCAAGGCAAAAAGCAAAAAGGGCCACATTACACCAAAATTCTAAAAGGGCAAAGTGAGTTAGAAAGACAAGCCTGAAGGCTCTGTGCTTCAATGCGAGGAGTATTCAGAATAAGGTGGACGAATTAACTGCAGATAGCAGTTAACGGGTATGATGCAATTGGCATCACGGAGACATGGCTCCAGGGTGACCAAGGCTCGGAATTCAACATCCAGGGGTATTCAACATTTAGGAAGGATAGACAGAAAGGAAAAGGAGGCAGGGTGGCATTGCTGGTTAAAGAGGAAAGTAATGCAATAGTAAGAAAGGACATTAGCTTGGATGATGTGGAATCGGTATGGGTGGAGCTACGGAATACAAAGGGGCAGAAAATACTAGTGGGAGTTGTATACAGACCACCAAACAGTAGTAGTAAGGTTGGGGACAGCATCTAACAAGAAATTAGGGATGCATGCAATAAAGGTACAGCAGTTATCATGGGTGACTTTAATCTACATATTGATTGGGCTAACCAAACTGGTAGCAATGCAATGGAGGAGGATTTCTTGGAATGTATTAGGGATGGTTTTCTCGACCAATATGTCGAGGAACCAACGAGGGAGCTGGCCATCCTAGACTGGGTGATGTGTAATGAGAAAGGACTAATTAGCAATCTTGTTGTGCGAGGCCTCTTGGGGAAGAGTGACCATAACATGGTAGAATTCTTTACTAAGATGGAGAGTGACACAGTTAATTCAGAAACTAGGGTCCTGAACTTAAGGAAAGGTAACTTCGATGGTTTGAGGCGTGAATTGGCTAGAATACACTGGCAAATGATACTTAAAGGGTTGACGGTGGATAGGCAATGGCAAACATCTAAAGATCACATGGATGAACTTCAGCAATTGTATATCCCTGTCTGGAGTAAAAATAAAACGGAGAAGGTGGCTCACCCGTGGCTAACAAGGGAAATTAAGGATAGTGTTAAATTCAAGGAAGAGGCATATAAATTGGCCAGAAAAAGCAACAAACCTGAGGACTGGGAGAAATTTAGAATTCAGCAGAGGAGGACAAAGGGTTTAATTAAGAGGGAGAAAATAGAGTACGAGAAGAAGCTTGCCAGGAACATAAAAACTGACTGCAAAAGCTTCTATAGATATGTGAAGAGAAAAAGATTAGTGAAGACAAACGTAGGTCACTTGCAGTCTGATTCAGGTGAAATTATGACGGGGAACAAAGAAATGGCAGACCAATTGAACAAATACTTTGGTTTTGAGTTCACGAAGGAAGACACAAATAACCTTCCGGAAATACTAGGGGACCGAGGGTCTAGTGAGAAGGAGGAACTGAAGGATATCCTTATTAGGCGGGAAATTGTGTTAGGGAAATTGATGGGACTGAAGGCCGATAAATCCTCGGGGCCTGATAGTCTGCATCCCAGAGTACTTAAGGAAGTGGCCCTAGAAATAGTAGATGCATTGGTGATCATTTTCCAACAGTCTATCGACTCTGGATTAGTTCCTATGGACTGGAGGGTAACAAATGTAACACCACTTTTTAAAAAGGGAGAGAGAAAGCGGGTAATTATAGAACGGTTGGCCTGACATCAGTAGTGGGGAAAATGTTGGAATCAATTATTAAGGACGAAATAGCAGCGCATTTGGAAAGCAGTGACAGGATCGGTCCAAGTCAGCATGGATTTATGAAAGGGAAATCATGCTTGACAAATCTTCTGGAATTTTTTGAGGATGTAACTAGTAGAGTGGACAAAGGAGAACCAGTAGATGTCGTGTATTTGGACTTTCAAAAGGCTTTTGACAAGGGCCCACACAAGAGATTGGTGTGCAAAAGTAAAGCACATGGTATTGGGGGTAATATACTGATGTGGATCGAGAACTGGTTGGCAGACAGGAAGCAGAGAGCCGGGATAAACGGGTCCTTTTCAGAATGGCAGGCAGTGATTAGTGGAGTGCCGCAGGACTCAGTGCTGGGACCCCAGCTCTTTACAATATACATTAATAATTTGGATGAAGGAATTGAGTGTAATATGTCCAAGTTTGCAGATGACACTAAACTGGGTGGTGGGCTATGAGGGGGACGCTAGAAAGCTGCAGGGTGACTTGGACAGGTTAGGTGAGTGGGAAAATGCATGGCAGATGCAGTATAATGTGGATAAATGTGAGGTTATCCACTTTAGGGGCAAAAACACGAAGACAGAATATTATCTGAATGGCGGCAGATTAGGAAAAGGGGAGGTGCAACGAGACCTGGGTGTCATGGTTCATCAGTCATTGAAAATTGGCACACAGCAGGTGGTGAAGAAGGCAAATGTTATGTTGGCCTTCATAGCTAGGGGATTTGAGTATAGGAGCAGGGAGGTCTTACTGCAGTTGTACAGGGCCTTGGTGAGGCCTCACCTGGAACATTGTGTTCAGTTTTGGTCTCCTAATCTGAGGAAGGACGTTCTTGCTATTGAGGGAGTGCAGCGAAGGTTCACCAGACTGATTCCCGGGATGGCAGGACTGACATATGAGGAGAGACTGGATCAACTGGGCCTTTATACATTAGAGTTTAGAAGGATGAGAGGGGATCTCATAGAAACATATAAGATTCTGACGGGATGGGACAAGTTGGATGTGGGTAGAATGTTCCCGATGTTGGGGAAGTCCAGAACCAGGGGACACGGTCTTAGGATAAGGGGTAGACCATTTAGGACTGAGATGAGGAGAAACTTCTTCACTCAGAGAGTTGTTAACCTGTGGAATTCCCTGCTGCAGAGAGTTGTTGATGCCAGATCATTGGATATATTCAAGAGGGAGTTAGATATGGCCCTTACGGCTAAGGGGATCAAGGGGTATGGAGAGAAAGCAGGAAAGGGGTACTGAGGGAATGATCAGCCATGATCTTATTGAATGGTGGTGCAGGCTCGAATTGCCGAATAGCCTACTCCTGCACCTATTATCTATGTTTCTATGAATCGTTAACAATGTCAGCTAACATGGGAGCCAGAAAAGGAAGTTGGGTGGTAAGCAGTTTAATGGGAATAGGACAAGGATAATAAGTCAATTACCTTCAGAAGAAGCTCTTTTGAAGAAATATATTGGTCGTTTATTTTTGAAAGGTAAAGACCTGGTTACTGGCAAGACAAATTCCAATAGTCCCATCCTCTGAAAACTTTCTGCAACAACATGTTATGCCAGCTCTCTGAAGTAGGGTCCCACTCAAAGTGAGGCCTATGTTTTCCATATCGAAGAACCCTGCTGCTAATTTGATTATGAGTATCCAGTTCCCATTATTCAATCAATCAATGAAACACAATACTTTGATCTTTGGAACAAAAGACACTGCTCTTTAATTAGAAATGCGATAAACCCAATTGCATTTCAACCCAAGAGGCACAGTTTGGACATGGACAAGCAAAGCCGCAGATTTGTGGCAGAATGATTTTATTTTATTTTTGCTTCCTTCATGGCATGTACTTGAATGATGATCTTCACATTGAAGAATTAATAATTGTGGTACAAACACTGGAAGTGACAAAACAATTGATTAACAGGAATAATATCGCTCGTACTTATTACAAGTCTATTATCCACCACCCTCTCTTACCTGCTAATACATAAACATCATCTGTACACAGAAAAGGACAATGTATTAACCTTCAAGAAAACCATTACTGCTGAACTAAATGCCAAAGAGGAAAATAGATTGGAATTATGGAACTATAAAGGAAGACAAATTATATGCAGCCCAGTGTAATGGAGTACTTCATTTGTTTATGCTAGGAGGTGGTCACCAATGAGTAAGTTATAAGGATTTTAAAGGCTTCCCTTTCGAGTAGAATTCTGCATTCTGTGGGTCAACTTTATTACACCCTTGATTTCCTGTGGCTGCCAGGATGGGCTATATTAATGCAAAGTTAACAGAATGCTCCTCAATGTGGTCTCTGTTCCCCATTGTGTATTCCATTAAGAACATACAGAAAAACAACAGAATGATGTTTTGTGACAACTTCAAGCCGGTTAAAAAGTATCAACAATCCATCAGTCAACCAGATCTACGTTTTTCAAAATAGCCATTTTCACTATAAAGCCAGTCCCACTTGGGTTCTGCAATTCTCCTCTACCTGACTAGATGTGATCTTCCTGAGCTCCACAATAGTATCTTCATGACATAAACTCTCATCTTTACATTTGCATTGCTTTTAAGTGCCTCAGAATGTTTGCCTGACATTCTGACGACAGCTAAAAACAGTTCCTAAACCTGCTCCTTCCAGTCGAACAACCTCAAAAAAGGAATCAATTTTCCTAAGTCACTGCAAAACCAGCACTGCTTCTACCGTACCCATATTAAAAACTTTACATTTTTAAAGTTAAATCACATGTGCTAAAATGAAATACTTTACAGTAGAACCTGTGAGAAATACCGGCAGTTTTGTGACCTGCAACTCAAGACAGCTGAGACATCTCCCATGCCAGGCTCTTTAATATTTCACATGATGTGTGAAGTCCCATCCCTCTTATTTCATTGCGATTTCTTGTCGAATAATCTAAGAAGCTGACTCTGTGCGACAGGGCAGTGATGAGCACATTGGAGGACCCGATCTGTCCACTGCTCCCATACCTTGTCAAGAGTCGAGCAGGAATTGCTGCGCTTGCGATGAGCAGCGATATTGGAAGGATGCTCAAGAAGATGTTCTCTTGCTGGTATTTCTCGTAACATCGTAAAGAAAAAAATATATATTCACAATGTCAGTTACAAATCGAAGCCGCTGGAATTCTCTCCCCCCCGCCACCCACCCCCCGCAATATTCTTCAGCCTCTGTCTCAAGAGGAATCCCATCATAACTGAGACTTTTCCATTTCCTACACCAGGCATCCTACAACCTTGGATGTTTTCAACAGGAAACTAGACGAGTAAATGAGAGAAAAGGGAACAGAAGGATATGCTGAAAGCCTGAGATGAGGTAGACGGAATGGCAGGCATGTGTAGAGTATAAATACCAGATTAGTTGGGCTGAATGGGCTATGTCTGTGTTGTATATTCTATATAACACATGTTGCCGTACTGTAGGGTGAAAATTAATGCCCCATGCTCTTAAATTCCCAATTTCAACTGCATTGTTTGGAGAGATACTGAATGAGGGCCAGGCTGTGCAAACAAACAGCTATTATCAGGCGACTGTTATGCTACTCCTAGCAACTGGCTAAAAGTTGAGACTGACAGAGGCATGGGAGTATGTGTCTCTCCACACTCAGCCACAGAAGAGCTATGTGGCCTGGCAAGACCTGAAAGGGAGAAAGAGGGGAAGAAAAGGATTGCATACCCTCAGTAAGAGCCAAACAGCTGTCTATGCATGATTATTACTATCTGTGCAACAAGTGCTTTTCTTTGATCATCTCTTCAAGCTTTAAAGTTGGGGATTATATGTTATAAACACTTTTATAATGTGATACCGTCATATTTGTCCAGCAAAACCTGCATTAAAATTAGATCTACCACAAGACCGACACAAATCACAAAGATCACTTAAGGACAACATTTGGTAAACAGAACCAATATTTTAAATAAAACAATCAAATATAATCCTATCTCCAAACACATTGGAACTGGCGGAAATTACTACATTCCAAAATGTCCTCAGCCATCCAATGCCTGGTAAGTAAAAACTAATGTAACCTCTATTACGATTAAATATCTTTTATTTATTTGTTCTTGGGATAATGCTGACAAAGCTGTATTTATTGCCCATCCCTCGCTGCCCTGAGAAGGTAGTGGTGGGCTTTCTCCTTGAACCGCAGCAATCCTTTATGGTGATAATGCTCCTAGAATATGTTAAACTGGACCTTCAAATGTGTCTTTCTGAAATCTTTTGAACTTGTAAATTTATGTTTTAATCTATTATTAAGCATTAAAATCTGCCTTGCTCTCACTGCAGGGCTACACTGGGACTTAGCTGTCAGATAAAGTCAGATCTGCAAAAGAAACAGTTGATCTTAAATTAGACCTCAATATAATCTACATTCCACCATGCCCCAAAGTTGCAACATTGCCAACACCTGCACCATCCTTTGCATTCTGATTTGCATGAGAACCCACCAATACTCTTGGTTAACCAGCTTGAAATGTCTGAGATCTGCACGCATTAAACAACTCGACCATCGCAATGTTCTCGGAATGGCTTTCCATGTTCAGCATTCAGTTATCTCCAATTGCACATAGAATACAAGTCAGTAATAACAAAAGGCTATTTGGCTATCAAGGCACAAGCCTGCTGGTACTTTAACTCTCTTCCGTCAGATAATTAATTGCATTTTGAATAACCTCAAAGTTTTTGCCTCTATTTCCTAGCCAGGTAGATTATTCCAAACATTTGTCACAATTTGAGTAAGGTCAATTTTCCTGATATCTGTTTCAAATTTACTTTTCACTAATTTCTATTCACGCCCTTTGGTCCTACTTCCTTGGTGTGTTTTGGAGTAATAACCTGAGCTTACCTTATCTGTACCAATTAATATTTTATATACTTAGTGAGATTCTCCCCTAAACAACCTTCTTTTAGACTCTCTAATCTTTCCTCACAGCTCATCCTGGTTATTATTGGGATCAGTCTTGCTGCTCATTTCTCCACCCATTATAATGCAGCTGTATCATTTATGGGTCATTGTGACTGAAGTTCAACTCAGCACTTTAACATGGCCCATTGTCACTGTCCCTACTCTTCAGCTTTTAGTTTTCAGTTGGACTCTGCTATGTACTCTGGTGACTCAATTGCTTAATAGATTGTAAATGTGGACTAGCTCCCTTTGTTTACTTCAGTTAAACAAGCACCCTTAACTCAATGGCACATTTGTAGACATATATTTTTGTGATATTACAATATTGTTGGTTCCTCAATCGTGAAGGCGTTTATACTGTGATGTGCAATTGACAGAGGGAGACTCTCTCATCTGTTTTTATTCGTTCCAGGAGGTAGGTGTTGCTGACAAGGCCGGCATTTATTGTCCATCCCTAATTGCCCTCGAGAAGGTGGTGGTGAGCCGACTTCTTGAACCGCTGCAGTCCGTGTGGTGAAGGTACCCCCACAGTGCTGTTAGGGAGTGAGTTCCAGGATTTTGACCCAGCGAAGATGAAGGAATAGCAATATATTTCCAAGTTAGGATGGTGTGTAACTTGGAGGGGAACTTGCAGTTGATGGTGTTCCCATGCGCCTGCTGCCCTTGTCCTTCTAGGTGATAGAGGTCGCGGGTTTGGGAGGTGCTGCCGCCTAAGAAACCTTGTCGACGGTACACACTGCAGCCACGGTGGAGGGAGGGAATGTTTGAGGTGGTGGATGAGGTGCCGATCAAGTGGGCTGCTTTGTCCTGGATGGTGTTGAGCTTCTTGAGTGTTGTTGGAGCTGCACTCATCCAGACAAGTGGAGAGTATTTCATCACACTCCTGACTTGTGCCTTGTAGATGGTGGAAAGGCTTTGGGGAGTCAGGAGTGAGACACTCGCACCAGAATACCCAGCCTCTGACCTGCTCTTGTAGCCAGTGTTTATGTGGCTGATCCAGTTATGTTTCAGGTCAATGGTGACCCCCATTGGTGGAGGATTTGGCAATGGTAATGCCATTGAATATCAAAGGGAGGTGGTTACTCTTGCTTGTTGGAAATGGTCATTGCCTGTAACTTGTGTGGCGCGAATGTTCCTTGCCACTTATCAGCCCAAGTCTGAATGTCGTCCAGGTCTTGCTGCATGCGGGCACGGACTGCTTCCTATTCTGAGGAGTTGTGAATGGAACTGAACATTGTGCAATCATCAGTGAACATCCCACTTCTGATCTTATAGAAACATAGAAAAATAGAAAATAGGTGCAGGAGTAGGCCATTCGGCCCTTCGAGCCTGCACCGCCATTCAATGAGTTCATGGCTGAACATGCAACTTCAGTACCCCATTCCTGCTCTCTCGCCATACCCCTTGATCCCCCTAGTAGTAAGGACTACATCTAATTCCTTTTTGAATATATTTAGTGAATTGACCTCAACAACTTTCTGTGGTAGAGAATTCCACAGGTTCACCACTCTCTGGGTGAAGAAGTTTCTCCTCATCTCGGTCCTAAATGGCTTACCTCTTATCCTTAGACTGTGTCCCCTGGTTCTGGACTTCCCCAACATTAATAAGAACATAAGAACATAAGGTACCCCACTTGTTACTGATAGCCAACCAGAGAATGAACCATTTATCCCTACTCTCTGTTCTCTGTTAGTTAGCCAATCCTCTATCCATGCTAATATATTACCCCCAACCTTGTGAACTTTTATCTTGTGCAGTAGTCTTTTATGTGGCTCCTTGTCAAATGCCTTCTGGAAGTCCAAATACACCACATCCACTGGTTCCCCTTTATCCACCCTGTTAGTTACATCCTCAAAGAATTCCAGCAAATTTGTCAAACATGACTTCCCCTTCATAAATCCATGCTGACTCTGCCTGACTGAATTATGCTTTTCCAAATGTCCTGCTACTGCTTCTTTAATAATGGACTCCAACATTTTCCCAACCACAGATGTTAGGCTAACTGGTCTATAGTTTCCTGCTTTTTGTCTGCCTCTTTTTAAAAAAAATAGGGGTGTTATATTTGCATTTTTCAAATCTGCTGGGACCTCCCCAGAATCCAGGAAATTTTGGTAAATTACAACCAATGCATCCACTATCCCTGCTGCTACTTCTCCTAAGACCCTAGGATGCAAGCCATCAGGTTTAGGGTATTTATCCGCCTTTAGTCCCATTATCTTACTGAGTACCACCTCCTTAGTGATTGTGATTGTGTTAAGTTCCTTCCTCTCTCTAGCCCCTTGACTATCCACTGTTGGGATATTTTTAGTATCCTCTACTGTAAAGACTGATACAAAATATTTGTTCAGAGTTTCTGCCATCTCCATGTTCCCCATCACTAATTCCCCGGTCTCGTCCTCTAAGGGACCAACATTTACTTTAGCCACCCGTTTCCTATTTATATACCTATAGAAACTCTTGCTATCTGTTTTTATATTTCGTGCTCGTTTACTTTCATAAAAGTAAAATCTTCACTTTCTTAATCATGTTTTTAATCATTCTTTGCTGGCTTTTAAGCTTCCCAAACTTCTGTCCTCCCACTAGTTTTGGCCACTTTGTATGCCCTTGTTTTTAATTGGATACTGTCATGTATGTACATGCCACCAGATGGTGTCATTGTTGGAGGCCATTGAGCAGCATGCACATGGTGCTGCTCTGGTATAAAAGGCCAGCCATTTTGTGAGTCAGGCACTTTGGGCCTAAATAAAGCAGAAGCATGGTTGTACCTTGCTTAGTTAAACAGTACTCCGTTTGAACTTTTATTGCATACATAACATTTGGCGACAAGAATACAAGAACCTTTTTTTGCAAAATGAGCACAATTGGATTTTTAGAGCGATCCGCGGAGGGAAAAGATTGGGCAGACTTTGTGAGCTGTTTGAACCAGTACTTTATGGCCAACAAAATGAAGGCGGTCGGCGATGCAGATCGGCGCGGCCGTGTTCCTCACTGTGTGCGGTTCAAAGATCTACGGTCTGATAAAGAATTTACTCAGGCCTAGTGATCCAACAGAGAAAACGTATGAGGAGTTGTGCACATTGGTGCAGGAGCACCTCAAGCCAGATGACGGCGTCATCATCTCGAGATACAGGTTTTATATACACGTTCAATCGGAGGGCCAGAGCGCGGCGGAATTCATTGCTGACCTGAGACGTCGAGCGGGACCATGCAAGTTCGGAACGGTGTTGGCAGACATGCTGCGGGACTTCTTTGTTATCGGTATCAACCACGAGGTGATCCTGTGCAAACTTCTGCCAGTGGAGGAATTGGATTTAAAAAGGGCCATCCAGATCGCTCAATCATGTATGACGATGGACAGGAGTTTAAAGCAAATATCGGTGAGGAACCGAATCTCGGCAAGTACTGTAAATGCAATTGATTCGGCGTTCGGCAGAGCGGCACATGGCAGGGCCTATCCGGTTGCGGTCACAAATGATTCGGTGTTCGGCAGAGCGGCACATGGCAGCGCCTATCCGGTTGCGGTCACAAATGATTTGGTGTTCGGCAGAGCGGCACATGGCAGCGCCTATCCAGCTGCGTTCGCGAAACCTGTGGCTGCCCAAAGTCCGCCAGCGGGAATGTATCCGACTCTCCGTGTTGGCTTGTGGGGAAAATCATCGGCATCAGCAGTGCCGATTTAAGCAATATAGTTACAAAGGCTGTCTGAGAGTGGGACATCTCCAGTACAAGTGTCTGATAGTTACAAAGGCTGTCTGAGAGTGGGACATCTCCAGTACAAGTGTCTGCAGATGAGCAAGCGAGCTGAGACACACCACAGGAAGGATAAGAGTCAAACTAGCGTGGATCCGGATACACAATCTGAGATGCCAGAGGAGGAAGTGTATGGATTGTACTCTTTCATAACCAAGAGTAAACCATTTTGATTAATGTGAAGTTTAACGGGATACCGGTATTGATGGAACTGGACACAGGGGCGAATCAATCGATCATGAATGAGAGGACATTTAATAAGCTGTGAGATAGTAAGACTGTGAGGCCCAGGCTGAGCCCTGTTAACGCCAAGCTGCACATGTACACCAAAGAACTGATAAAGGTGCACAAATTAATGTGTCGTATAACGGTGCGGTTCACGAGTTACCGCTGTGGATTGTTCCAGGCAATGGCCCAATGGCAGGAGCTGGTTGGAGAAAATCAGATGCGACTGGAACGACATAAAGGCGTTGTCGTCGGAGGAAGATACATGTGCCCAAGTATTGAGTAAGTTCCCTTCGCTGTTCGAACTGGGTATCGGCAACTTCACGGGAGCCAAGGTGCAGATCCACATGGACTCAGATGCAAAACCCGTCCATCATAAAGCTCGGGCAGTGCCATATATGATGAGGGAGAAGGTCGAAATTGAACTGGATAGACTCCAGCGTGAAGGGATCATATCACCAGTCGAATTTAATGAATGGGCCAGCCCCATTGTTCCTGTGCTGAAAAGTGATGGCACAGTCAGAATCTGTGGCGACTACAAGGCCACGATCAACAGGGTTTCGAAACAAGATCAGTACCCGTTACCAAAGGCTGATGACGTGTTTGCGACGCTAGCCGGAGGGAAGTCGTTCACAAAAGTGGACTTGATGTCGGCCTATATGACGCAGGAGTTGGTCGAGACGTCGAAGAGACTTACGTGCATTAACACGCACAAAGGACTGTTTATTTACCATAGGTGTCCGTTTGGAATTCGCTCGGCTGCAGCAATATTCCAGAGGAATATGGAAAGTCTACTGAAGTCCGTTCCCAGAACCGTCGTGTTCCAAGATGATATCCTGATCACTGGTCGTGACTCCAAGGAACATCTGAACAACCTGGAACACTTTGGACAGAGTGGGACTCAGACTTAAATGCTCGAAATGCATCTTCATGGCACCGGAGGTCGAATTCCTCGGGAGGAAAATTGTCGCTGATGGCATCCGATCTACTGACATGAAAACCCAAGCCGCAGAACGTGACGGAGCTGCGTTCGTTTCTGGGTCTACTCAACTACTTTGGTAACTTCCAACCTAAATTGAGCACTTACTTGAACCACTGCACATGCTATTGAGAAAAGGCAAAAACTGGGTGTGGGGCGCAATGCAAGACAGAGCTTTCGAGAAAGCCACCAATCTGCTTTGCTCGAACCGCTGCTGGTACATTATGACCCATGTAAACGTTTAGCTTTGGCCTGTGACGCATCGTCATATGGAATTGGTTGCGTGTTACAACAAGCCAATGAGTCGGGGAAACTTCAACCTGTCGCGTATGCATCCAAAAGTTTGTCTAAAGCAGAAAGAGCCGACAGTATGGTAGAAAAAAGAGGCTTTAGCATGTGTGTACGGTGTTAAAAAGATGCATCAATACCTGTTCGGTCTGAGGTTTGAATTAGAGACTGATCACAAGCCGTTCATTTTGTTGTTTTCCGAGAGCAAAGATATCAATACCAACGCTTCATTCCGCATCCAAAGTTGGGCGCTGACATTATCTGCCGATGATTATGTCATTCGTCACAGACCTGGCACAGAGAATTGTGCCGATGCTTTGAGCCGGTTGCCGTTGCCCACACCGGAGGTTGAAACGCCACAACCGGCAGATTTAATGTTAATCATGGATGCTTTTGAGAGTGAAGGTACCCCTGTCACGGCTCAATAAGTTAAGACCTGGACCAGCCAAGACCCGATATTATTGGTGGTAAAGGGTTGCATCCTCAAAGGGGATTGGTCTGCCATACCCAAGCAAATGTACGAGGAGGCCAAACCGTACATTCGTCGCAAGGACGAACTGTCAATTCAAGCAGATTGCATATTGTGGGGTTGCAATGCCTAAGAAAGGGAGAAAGAAGTTTGTGCGTGAGTTACACAGCACACGTCCTGGTATAATGATGATGAAGGCCACCGCCAGATTCCACGTATGGTGGCCAGGAATTGAGTCTGAACTGGAAGCATGCGTGCATCAGTGCAACACCTACATGCAGCTCAGCAAAGCACCAGCGGAATCGCCGCTGAGTCTGTGGTCATGGCCATCCAAACCTTGGTCCAGGATCCATGTAGATTTTGCAGATCCCTTCCTGGGCAAGATGTTTTTAGTGGTAGTGGATGCTCATTCGAAATGGATAGAATGCATAATCATGTTATCCAGTACATCCACGGCAACCATAGAGAATCTCAATGTCATGGTCTGCCTGACAATAGTGGTGAGTGACAATGGGTCGTGCTTCACCAGTCAGGAGTTTCAGGAGTTTGTAAAACTTAACAGCATAAAACATATAAGGTCAGCACCGTTCAAGCCTGCGTCCAACGGGCAAGCAGAATATGCAACACAAATTATCAAGCAAAGCATGAGGAGAGTAACTCAAGGGTGACTGCAGACCTGCTTGTCCTGCATACTGCTGAGTTACAGGACAAGACCCCACACACTCACAGGGGTCTCGCCTGCTGAACTCATGATGAAAAGAGGTCTCAAGACCAAGTTATCTCTTGTACACCCGGATTTAAGTAATCATGTTGAAAACAGAAGACAGAGTCAACAAGGGAACCACGATCGCGCAACTGTGTCACGCAAGATCTTTGTTAATGATCCTGTATATGTGTTGAATTATGGTCAGTGTCCCAAATGGATCGCTGGTACGGTCATAGCCAAGGAGGGCAAAAGAGAATTAGAAACATAGAAAATAGGTGCAGGAGTAGGCTATTCGGCTCTTCGAGCCTGCACCACCATTCAATAAGACCATGGCTAATCATTACCTCAGTACCCCTTTCCTGCTTTCTCTCCACACTCCTTGATCCCTTTAGCCATAAGGGCCATATCTAACCCCCTCTTGAATATATCCAACGAACTGGCATCAACAACTCTCTGCAGTAGAGAATTCCACAGGTTCTCTCTGTGAAGAAGTTTCTCCTCATCTCGGTCCTAAATGGCTTACCCATTATGCTTAGACTGTGTCCCCTGGTTCTGGACGTCCCCAAAATTGGGAACATTCTTCCTGCATCTAACCTGTCCAGTCCCGTCAGTATTTTACATGTTTCTATGAGATCCCCTCTCATTCTTCTAAACTCCAGTGAATACAGACCCAGTCGATCCAGTCTCTCCTCATATGTCAGTCCTGCCATCCCGGGAATCAGTCTGGTGAACCTTCGCTGCACTCCCTCAATAGCAAGAACGTCCTTCCTCAGATTAGGAGACCAAAACTGAACACAATATTCCAGGTGAGGCCTCACCAAGGCCCTGTACAACTGCAGAAAGACCTCCCTGCTTCTATACTCAAATCCCCCAGCTATTAAGTCCAACATGCCATTTGCCTTCTTCACCGCCTGCTGTACCTGCATGCCAACTTTCAATGACTGATGTACCATGACACCCAGGTCTCGTTGCACCTCCCCTTTTCCTAATCTGCCGCTATTCAGATAATATTCTGCCCTCATGTTTTTGCCACCAAAGTGGATAACTTCACATTTATCCACATTGTACTGCATCTGCCATGGTTAGAGATCCAACTTTCTCACCCTCCATCTGAATTTGAAATTCAATCATGCTATGAGCACTCTTCCGAGGGGATCCTTTACTAGGAGCTTGTTTATTAATCCTGTCTCATTACACAGGACCAGATCTAAGATAGCCTGCCCCCTGGTTGGTTCCGTTACATACTGCTCAAGGAACCCTTCCTTTATGCACTTCTCCTCAAGGCTACCCTGACCAATTTGGTTTGTCCAATCAATATGGAGTTAAAATCACCCATGATTATTGCTTTTCCCTTTTTACAAGCCCCCACTATTTCTTGATTTCTACTCCGACCAACAGAGTTGCGACTGTTCGGGGGCCTATAGACTACGCCCACCAGTGACTTTATCCCATTATTCCTTATCTCCACCCAAACTGTTTCAACATCCTAATCATTTGAGCCAATATCGTTTCTCACTATTGCAATGATTCCATCCTTTATCAACAGAGCTACCCTACCTCCTTTAACTTTCTGTCTGTCCTGCCGAATTGTCAAGTAACCCTGAATATTTAGTTCCCAGTCTTGGTCACCTTGCAACCACTTCTCTGTTATGGCTATCAGATCATACCCATTTGTAACTATTTGTGCCGACAGCTCATCTAATTTGTTATGAATGGTGTATGCATTCAGATAAAGAGCTTTTAAATGTGTTTTCTTCCCATTTTCTCCTGCTATGGCCCCAGTTTCTGATACACTCTTATGTTTATAGATTCTGTCCCTTCCTGTCACGCTCTGATTTTCGTTTCCCCCAGTGCTACCCGGCCCAATTGTCTTCACCTTGTTCTTTGAGCTTTTAGGTTTCTGTTCACCTGAACACTCCCCACCCACTAACTAGTTTAAAACTCTCTCTGCAGCCCTAGTTATTTGGTTCGCCAGGACCCTAGCCCAACACGTTCCAAGTGGAGTCCGTCCCGACGGAACAGCTCCCTCATACCCCAGTACTGGTGCCAGTGCCCCAGGAACCAAAACCCATTTCTCCCACACCAGTCTTTGAGCCACGAGTTTAGCTCTCTGATCTTATTTAGCCGATGTAAATTTGCTCATGGCTCGTGTAGTAATCCAGAGATTATTACCATTGTAGTTCTGAATACCAGGGGAACTTCTAACATCCACCTGAACCACAAGAATTAGTAGATGAATTAGGCCCATGGTTTAACATCACATCTGGAAGATAGCATCTCCAACAGTGCAGCACCTCCTCAATATTGCTTAAATCCTGGAGTGGAGTTTGAATTTACGACCTTCTGATTTATAACAGGGCGTGCTACCAACGAAGCCAAGCTGACACAGTCAGTGATTAGCGGGTTAAACAAATAAGTAATATCCATTCAAATTAATAGGGTTATCTCTCATTGTCTTAGAATCTTTACAGCCTGGGTATTCAGACTATGACGAAGAATAGAAAGAAAAATCCAATTAGTCTTTGACAGATCTTTTTAAAATTGAATTCACACTTCTTTTGTTCTTAAAGAGTAAGCTTATGTCAATTCTGTATGGCACAGTACAGGGTGCAGTAAAACATGCTCGTGTAGGTTCAATGTATACCAGAGGATGCACTCAAAGCAGTCCTCATGCTGATTCAATCTATCTTGCAGAGCAGTGCCAAGTCGGTTCAATGTACTGTACAGCACTGCAGGGTGACCTTGTGTAAGTTTCATGTACCATACACTATATATAGCAAAAAGATGATGAGTGTAAGTCAGATCTGGAGACCTGAACAAGAACACATTATGCAAATAAGCAGGCAGAGAGGGGATTGACCTCACAGGAAAAGGTTCTGTAAACAAGCAATTGTGCAAGTAACCATATTAAATTAAAACAGATTGAGTGTGGATGAAACAGGAGGCAATTTGGTACTTCAGACTCTTCATTTAATGTGAGTTAGTGGGACAAACGATTCACTGGCATTGCTACCAGACTCGTTTTGGACTGGGATGAGTGGAAATTTTGAAAATGCAAACCAGACAGCAAAAGTCTCTCTTTTTTAAAATGGAAGTCATTTTTTTCCCTTTTTACATCTGCCTCTTGTGATGTGGACGCATTAGTTGCTAAGATTTTCAAAACATTTTCATCATGAAAGAAAAGACCTGATTTCAAGCCATGACCTTTCCTCCTTGGCAAAAGGCAACAATACTGTTTTGAGTTTTTAGTTTTGTGAGTGAGGCAGACTGGATCACTGGTTATGGTCAGACCCGCAATGAAAATTAAAACCATGCAACACATATGTCCATCTAGTAACCTCTACATTCACCACAGAAATTAAACAAAGACAAGTTGTAATCTGGCAGAATCCACAATCTGATGACGTCGCTCATGTGGAAGCCCGAAATTGATGAAGGCCCCCCGCCCGCCCAAGTGCCCCCCAAAGGACCGCCAAGGCCCCTGGCGGTTCTTTGGGCAGGATATTCATGAAGAAGGTCCCTTGAAGGTCGGTGGGCGGCAAATGGGCGACTTACGCCCAAGTGCCGCCGAGGATGGAGTCAGGCCCACGGAGGGTCGAAGAGCTGGAAAGAACCAGCACCAACACTGGACGGTAAGGCCATCAATTTCGGCCGGCTGGAGTTTTCTGAAATATTGCACACGCACAGATGCAATCAAGATATGCTGTGAAGAGTCTTCAGCCTAATACTGGATATCTCAGACGCTTAGACCGGAATTTTCTCATCAACATGGAACGTGAAGGCAGTTAAATTGTGAAAATTGTGATTCCCGATCTGATCTCGTCTCGCAGCCAACCTGCTCCCAGGGGCATTACCTCAAATTAAATATTGAATTTAACTGCCTGTGGGCGGGTTACGCACAATTCATGAAACCCGGTAGTTAAACAGAGGCGGGGACTGCTGCATCCAGGAGGACAGTGGCTTTATACCTACCTCCTGGATCCAGGACACCCCCCACGAGCCCTCCGATCGCCTCCCCAGGCTTCCCCCCAACGAGGATGATGAGGCCGGCCCCAATACT
Organism: Pristiophorus japonicus; assembly: GCF_044704955.1. Classification (NCBI taxonomy): domain Eukaryota; kingdom Metazoa; phylum Chordata; class Chondrichthyes; family Pristiophoridae; genus Pristiophorus; species Pristiophorus japonicus. The sequence goes on along the minus strand of NC_091992.1, from coordinate 131,988,881 downwards.
TAGGCCGTCTCCCTCTCTCCCGATCCCTGGCCGACTCCCCACGATTTCTACTCCCCACCAATCCCCGGCCCACCCCTCCCCCCACCCTGCGATTCACGCTTGTCTGTCGATGGAGGAGCTCTTGTCCATGGAATAGGATGCAAGTGTGCACTCACACTCTCCCCACATAGAATCGTAAAGCACAGGAGGAGACCATTTGGCCCATTGTGCCTATGCTGGCTCTTTGAAAGAGCTATCCAATTAGTCCCACTCGCCCATTCTTTCCCCATAGCCCTGCAAATGTTTCCTTTTCAAGTATATCCAATTCTCTTTTGAAAGTTACTACAGGTGCAACGTCCCGAATCCGGACTTCCGAAAATCAGAATTTCGGCGAGTGGCAAGGAGTGATGGATGGCGAGGTCTGAAATCCGGCAAAACGTGAAATCTGGCACGGGTTCGGTCCCGAGGTTTCCGGATTTTAGACATTGTACCTGTATTAAATCTACTTTCACCACCCTTTCAAAAAGCCGTTACAATTTTGAACACCTTTATTAAATCTCCCCTTAACCTTCTCTGCTTTAAGGAGGACAATCATAGCTTCTATAATTTCTGCACATAACTGAAGTTCCTCATTCCTGGTATCATTTTGAAGCTCTTTATCTCAGCTGTGATGTGGGGAAGTGCACAAACAGTTTAGGTTTAACTACTTTACGGACAGGATGATAAACATGTAAAACAGACTGCCCAAGGAGGCAGTGGAAGCAGCTTGTGTGAAAACATTTATGGAAGGATTTAATAGCTATTTGCCAGGTAGTGAGTGAGAGATCTTAGCTTTTAGGACTAGCTTTTCCAGTCCTGCACTTTCCTATGTAAAAAGTCAACAGCTCCTAGCTAGAATGTAAGAAGTTACATATACCATCAAGCTCATGGTCTACAGGGCTGTAGTAATACCCGCCCTCCTGTATGGATCAGAAGCATGGACCATGTACAGAGATACCTCAAGTCGCTGGAGATATATCATCAACGATGTCTCCGCAAGAACCTGCAAATACCCTGGGAAGACAGGCGCACCAACATCAGTGTCCTCGACCAGGCTAACATCCCCAGTATTGAAGCACTGACCACACTCGATCAGCTCCATGGGGCAGGCCACATAGTTCACATGCCAGACGAGACTCCCGAAGCAATTGCTCTATGCGGAGCTCCTTCACGGCAAACGAGCCAAAGGTGGGCAGCGGAAACGCTACAAGGACACCCTCAAAGCCTCCCCGGTAAAGTGCGACATCACCACGGACACCTGGGAGTCCCTGGCCGAAGACCGCCCCAAGTGGAGAAAGTGCATCCGGGAGGGCGTTGAGCTCTTCGAAACTCAACGCCGCGTGCGCGAAGAGGTCAGGCGCAGGCAGCGAAGGAGCGTGCGGCAAATCAGTCCCACCCCCCCTTTCCCCCGACGAATGTCTGCCCCACCTGTGACAGGGTCTGTGGCTCTCGTATTGGACTGTTCAGTAACCAAAGGACTCACTTCAGGAGTGGAAGCAAGTCTTCCTCGATTCCGAGGGACTGCCTGTGATGATGATGATGACGTAAGAAGTTTAACATTCTGGAACACTTGATTCTTATAATTAGGATAATTTACACTTTCTGCAACAACTTGCATCTATATAATGTATTTAATGCAGAAAAAGCATCCCAAGGCGTCTACCTCCCACAATCAGCTGTTTTTATATGTGAAACAATCTTAAAATGGTCTGTTTTTAGCCCTCCCTCTCTGAGAACACACCAGTTCCACAACAACTTTCAGATTGTAAATTTACATGTCAATCCAATGAAGCCAGGTTCTGATCTATCTTGATGAGAAACTGACTCCAGCTCGGGTGAAGAATCTACTGCAATTGCACCGTAAAATCTGTAATCTATTTGACACTGTGTATAATGTTCCTGTCCATTATAAAACCATGGGAAGGGTCACACGTGAATCGCGTATATTTTTCTATCTATACTTCAATTAAAAGTCTTGAACATGGTGCACACTTTCTGTACACATTAATTCAACTTCCCATGTGATACTGGAAAATACACTGAAATGTCTCAAAACCCGAACTAAACATTTAGATTATAAAATATTAACAAATGTTAACATTTTATAATAGAAAAATACTATTTAAATATGTCAACATTTAATCTTCAGTTTGTTGATGAACCAATCAAATCATAAAACAAAAATTGCCGACATTATTTCTCACTTTTTGAAATTTCTAAAGTTGAACACAAGGTTCATAAACAATGCATTTTTTAAATTAAAAAAAGTGACATCTTTTACAATAACTTGACTAAACGTATCAACTGAATTGCTTTTTGTGCCTTAATTTTGCTCACATTTTTACCTGAAGCTCTGAGCCGCTCCCAAAAAGCTGGGCTTGGATTTGATATTTTTGCCACAAGCGGTGAATCATAAGCTATAAGCAGATCCTGCAGACTGAGCATGTACAGTGTGGAGGTTCCCAATATGCATCAGTAGTACTTAAGTCATCCAAATAATGGAATGGTTCTCCGTCAGTGTCTAACAAAACAAGAGGCTGGATTTTAGGCTTTTCTGTTTTCGGGGAAAAAAACGGAGGCGAGGCTGGAAAGTTACCGACCAGGAATAGTTTGCGTCTTGGTACTTAAGTTCGGGCATCTGGGCCCTACGTCAGGGGGCACAGCGCTAAGGGAGGCGTTGTACACCTCTCTTGGCGCAAGGATGGGAAACCCGCGAACTAAAGTGCTGGCCCTGGAGCGCTCAGAGAGGGGCCTGGGGCGGGGGAGAGGCACAGCTCTTCCCGGCGGTGCAGCTCAGCGCCGCTGCGAAACCCAACCGAGGATCGCGGCGGGACACTGGAGATTCACCGTCACTTTTCACGCTGCTCCGGGGTGACAAATGGGGCGAAAGAGGACCGAAAAATCCAGCCCAAAAAGTTTGTTGCTTTTCCAAATTATTTAGAGAAAATCTAGAGGCCAAATTTCACTTGTCAGGAAAAATTTATTTTAATTTTTTTAAAAAGCAGAGGCTGTGTGCTTGCGAGTGAGGGAAAGGAGGAAACAAATAAGACAGATTGTATTGATTACATGCCTGTCGTTGCTTTAGTTGCCGTTCAAATTATACTCTATAACCTTGAGAAAGCATATGAAGCTGAGACACACATTGTATGTGTGGATATGATTGTCTGTGTCCAATTATTTGTATGCATGTGTTTGTATGTGTGCATGCCTGTGTGTAACTGTGTGTGTGTATGTGTGTGTGCGTGTATGTCTGTTTGTGTTTGTGTGCGTGTGTGTAAACATCAGCGGCAGGTCGGGACCATAAAAGGCGAGCAGCCCCTGGACAGCGTGGAGGCATACCACTTCAGGGAGCAGTGCGAGCTGGTGCAAGAGGGCGACTGGATTGGACGTCATCAAGGTCCAGGTCGGTGATTGGAGCGTGGGCAGGTACAGCAGAAGCGGTGAGGTCGGGGCGAGCGATCGTGGAGCGACGTGATCAGGGCTGAGGAAAGGCGAGGGCCCAGGGGCAGCCCACACTGCGATATGTATGTACACTAGGTCCGTGCAGCAGAGCTGGTCTCCAGTCATCTTGGCCAATCTTTGCCACTGGACCAAGACTTAGCTCTGTCAAGCCCGTGTGGTGGCTGGTGTGCAACGACCACCACCACACGTTAAAAAAATCCACGCAAAGGCATCTTCCACCCTTTAACATGTCAGGATCGGGAATATCAGATCCATCCTTCATCGAAGCACCAATGAACTCATCCCTTTTGGTGTGGAAGCAAGTCACCCTCGATATGAGGGACCGCCTAAAAGAGAAGCTGAGAAATGCACAAATTGTCTTTCTTCATTCCAATTTGAGACTGTTTATAAAAAGAAATGAATTGAATACTGAAAGTATACAGAAAGCCCCTAATTAAGTCCTCACTGCCCCCAATTTGTATCTCCAATGTCAGGGGCACTGCTTTTCACAGCACTGCCCACCTGGGACTGACTGAAGCTGGATCTCTCACCTCTCTCGGTGACTTGTATCCATTTTAGCCACATTCTCTCTGTTCCTTCAAGTCTGTCTCTCTGCTTTGAGATAGCACACCAATTTTTGACAAACTGATCTGATTGACTTGTTTATCCTTCCTGTACATTTCTTCTCTTTACCTCGCTGCTCTCTACATGCTGCAGAGACTTGTGCCCAGGTCTCTGCTGCCCTACCACGGACCGTAAATAGCTGGGAAACCAAAAGCTGATCGTTGCCTGCTTCTCTGTGAGAAATAATCTAATTCTGCTTGCAGCTACTCCACAATGAGTTCATGAGATCAGCAATTTCAGTTGTCGGATATCATGGGCACAAGCCCATATCCTACTACTTTTTAGCACAGTGTCGAGAGAATGAAGAATTAACTCGACCAGACAGTATTGTTAACAAGAATTCCTGATTTTCCTCCCAAAGAATAACACAAAATAAATTGACCACATTGAGAATTTATATACAATTGCAAGCTGTTGCTGATTTTAGTCCAATTCATAAAGGTGTAGAAAACTGTCTGGACGAGTGAATTCTTCATTCTCCAGACACAGTATTGACTGCAGGTTGCAGCAAAATCCAATCTAATGTGTTTTGGCAACAGAACCTTTACACCCTTTATCTCAGAATTGATCAGCCCAAAGGCAAAAGCATGCAGAGAATTTTCATCACTACCTGGGGCTTTTATTATATAGGTGCCAAAATTCATCAAAAACCTCTGTGACCAAGAGCTACATATTTGTTTAACAAGGAGGAGAAATGCTGATTTTTCACTGTAATTTATAACACACGAATGAAATCATCTCAACATGCAATTCCCAAGTATGTGATTTTGTTAGTGTTAACGAAAAATAGCTACCACTCATGGCATACTTGTAATAATTATTCATTAGTGCTTCTCAAGCAACTATCAAATCACATCATGTGTATAAGTATCAAAACAACAACAACCTGCATTTATGTTACACCTTTAACGTAGTAAAATGTCGCAAGGCGCTTCACAGGAGTGTCATCAAACAAAATGGGACCGGTACAAGCCGGACGGGTTGCACCTCAACAGAGCCGGGACCAGTATCCTTGCGGAAGATTTTGCTCGTGCTGTTGGGAAGGGTTTAAACTAGCTTGGCAGGGGGATGGGAACCGGAGAATAGATTCAGTGGGGAGAGAAGCAAAGCTGGGATTGGGCAGGAGAGAAGAAGTAGTAGAAAGTCAATTTGGAAGACAGAAGAAACAAGGGGAAAATAGACAATAGGGAAGTTTGGCAATACTAAATGGTATATACTTCAATGCAAGGAATACAGGAAATAGGCAGATGAGCTGAGAGCACAGATTGACACTTGGGAGTATGATATTATAGCTATTACTGAGAAATGGCTGAAAGAAGGGCAGGTGTGGCAGCTCAATATTCCTGGTTACAGGGTTTTCAGACGGGATAGAGAGGGGGGTAAAAAGTGGGGGGGGTCACGGTATTTATTAAAGAAACAATTACAGCTATGAGAAGGGATGATATGTTAGAGGGGTCATCAAACGAGGCCATATGGATTGAATTGAAGAACAAAAAAGGGGTGATAACACTTCGGAGTGTATAGGCCTCCAAGCAATCAGAGGGAGATAGAACAAACATGCGGGCAAATTGGCGCCTGTGCATGTTAACGTCCAATTTTTTTGTGTACGTTTGTGCCAGAAAAAAAAAAATCAGGACTTTCGCCGAAGAAATACGTGAATTTGGCGCAATGTTCTCCGAAGTTAGTCTGGGGGGGGCGGACCTTCAAGTCTGCGCTAAAAACTCTCTGGGCATGTGCGAAAAACTGAAGTTGCCAGGGCAACCAGAGACACTGAAGCAAGCTGCAGCCCGCTCCCCCGAAAGGACTGCTACCCCACCGCTGCCGAAAGGGTCACAAAGGACCTCTCCCCTGGGTGGACCTGCTGCCACCGCTCTCCCCGTTCCCCCCCCCGCACCCCCAGCTACAATCCCCGACTGAATGGCCCTCCTGCTCCTGAACTTCAACTCGAAGAGGGAGTGGGACTGAGTGGGGGGGCCATTTAGCCCAGGATTGCAGCGGGTCCAGCTGGTGGGGAGCAGTCCTTTTGGCCCGGAAATCTTCTTCCCGTGCTCTGAAAAGAGTTCCCTGTGAAAAAAAAGGTATTTTATCGTATATTCTTATTGCCTTGCCCTGCGCTGATTCTTTAAGTTAACGTATGTTTTTTTTTGCGGGGCTTGTGGGCAGTGTGCGCCGCAAAGAAAAAAATCGTGGACAGCCAAAATCGATTAAGTCCAGAAAAACATCCCGATCCGGTTTTGACTCGTGTCTGCGGCAAAAACTTTTAAACTGCCGCACATGATCAGTGCCAAATGTTGGCGAAAGTTGGAAAGTGAGCATTTCATGCCAAAAAATGTTTGGACACCAAAAAACGGCGCACAATCGTGGCTAAAATAGGGGCCTATGTGACAAGCCCAACAGGGGAGGGGGCGGTTCTGGATTTGGTTTTGGGTAAGCCATTTAGGACCGAGATGAGGAGAAACTTTTTCACCCAGAGAGTGGTGAACCTGTGGAATTCTCTACCACAGAAAGTTGTTGAGGCCAATTTACTAAATATATTCAAAAATGAGTTAGATGTAGTCCTTACTACTCGGGGGATCAAGGGGTATGGTGAGAAAGCAGGAATGGGGTACTGAAGTTGCATGTTCAGCCATGAACTCATTGAATGGTGGTGCAGACTCGAAGGGCCGAATGGCCTACTCCTGTACCTATTTTCTATGTTTCGATGAAGCTGGGCAGGTGGAAGGGTTATCAGTGGGAGAGCATTTTGGTGCAAGCCATCATAATTCAGTAAGATTTATGGTAGTTATGGAAAAGGACAAAGGTGGACCAGGAACAAAAGTTCTCAATTGGGGTAAAGCCAATTTTGCTGAGCTGAGATGGGATTTGGCCAAAGTGGATTGGAAACGGCTCCTTGATGGTAAATCAGTGTCAGAGCAGTGGAAGGCATTCAAGGAGATCCTAAGGGTACAGAGTAAGTATGTTCCCTTAAAAAAAAAAGGGCAGGGCTAACAAATCTAGAGACCCTGGATGTCAAAGGACATACAGGGTAAGATAAAGAAAAAAAGGGAAGCTTATAACAGATACCAAGAACTCAACACTGCAGAAACTCTAGAGGAGTGTAAAAGGTGCAGGGGTGCATTTAAAAAGCAAAGAGAGAACGTGAAAGAATGTTGGCAAGTAAATTCAGGGAAAACCCAAAGATGTTTTATAAATACATTAAGAGCAAGAGAATAAACAGAGAACGAGTCATCATAGGCAGTCTCTCGGAATCGCGGAGGACTTGCTTCCACTCCCAAAGTGAGTTCTTTGATGGCTGAACAATCCGATACGAGAGCCACAGACCCTGTTACAGGTGGGACAGACATTCGTCAGGGGAAGGGGTCGGTGGGGCTGGTTTGCCGCACGCTCCTTCCGTCTGGCCTCTTCATGCTCCTTGCGTCGAGCCTCAAAGAGCTCAACGCCCTCCCGGATAGACTTTCTCCACCTCGGGCGGTCTGTGGCCAGGGTCTCCCAGGTGTCAGTGGTGATGTCGCACTTTACCAGCGAGGCTTTAAGGGTGTCCTTATAATGTTTCTGCTGTCCTCCTTTGGCTTGTTTACCATGAAGGAGCTCCGCATAAAGCATTTGCTTCGGGAGTCTCGTATCTGGCATGCGTGCTATGTGGCCTGCCCAGCGAAGCTGATCGAGTGTGGTCAGTGCTTCAATACTGGGGATGTTAGCCTGGTCAAGGACACCGATGTTGGTGCACCTGTCCACCCAGGGGATTTGCAAGATCTTGTGGGGACATCAAGTGACAAGGAGTGGGGCCTATTAGAGACCACAAAGGAAATCTGTGTGTGCAGGCGGAAGTCGTGGGTAGGATTTTTAATGAATACTTTGCACCTGCTTTCACAAAAGAAAGCGGCGATGCAGACTTTGCAATGAGGGAGGAGTGTGAAATATTAGACGAGATAAACATAGTGAGAGAGGAAGTATTAAGGGGCTTAGCAGCTATGAAAGTGGATAAATCCCCAGGCCCGGATGAAATGTATACCAGGCTGTTAAGAGAAGCGAGAGAGGAAATAGCAGAGGCTCTGAGCATCATTTTCCATTCCTCTTTGGCTACAGGCATGGTACCAAAGGGCTGCTAATGTTGTACCTTTGTTTAAAAAGGGAGAAAGGGATAGATTGAGTAATTACAAGCCAGTCAACCTAACCTCGGAGGTGGGAAAATTATTGGAAAAAATCCTGACAGGATAAATCTTCATTTGGAAAGACATGGATTAATCAAGGACAGTCAGCACGGATTTGTTAAGGGAAGGTCGTGTCTGATTAATTTGATTGAATTTTTCGAGGAGGTAACCAGGAGTGCGTATGATGTAGTGTATATGGATTTTAGGAAAGCTTTCGATAAGATCCCACGTGGCAGACTGGCCACGAAAGTAATAGCCCATGGGTTCCACGGCAAAGTGACAAGTTCGATCCAAAATCAGCTTGGAGGCAGGAAGGAAAGGGCAATGGTTGATGGGTGTTTTTGTGACTGGAAGGCTATATCCAGTGGGGTTCCGCAGGGCTCAGTGCTGGGCCCCTTGCTTTTTGTGGTATATATCAATGACTTGGACTTAAATATTGTGGGTGTAGAAACATAGAAAATAGGTGCAGGAGTAGGCCATTCGTAACTTCGAGCCTGCACCACCATTCAGTAAGATCATGGCTGATCATTCACCTCAGTGCCCCTTTCCTGCTTTCTCTCCATACCCCTTGATCCCTTTAGCCGTAATGGCCATATCTAACTCCCTCTTTAATATATCCAATGAACTGGCATCAACAACTCTCTGCGGTAGGGAATTCCACAGGTTAACAACTCTCTGAGTGAAGAAGTTTCTCTTCATCTTAGTCCTAAATAGCTTATCCCTTATTCTCCAGACTATATCCCCTGGTTCTGGACTTCCTCCAACATCGGGAACATTCTTCCTGCTTCGAACCTGTCCAGTCCCGTCAGAATTTTATATGTTTCTATGAGATCCCCCTCTCATCCTTCTAAACTCCAGTGAATATAGACTCAGTCGATCCAGTCTCTCCTCAAATGTCAGTCCTGCCATCCCGGGAATCAGTCTGGTGAACCTACACTGCACTCCCTCAATAGCAAGAACGTCCTTCCTCAGATTAGGAGAGCAAAACTGAACAAAATATTGCAGGTGAGGCCTCACTAGGCACTGTACAACTTCAGTAAGACCTCCCTGCTCCTATACTCAAATCCCCTAGCTATGAAGGCCAACATACCATTTGCCTTCTTCACCGCCTGCCGTACCTGCATGCCAACTTTCAATGACTGATGTACCATGACACCCAGGTCTCGCTGCACCTCCCCTTTTCCTAATCTGTCACCATTCAGATAATATTCTGCCTTCGTGTTTTTGCCCCCAAAATGGATAACCTTACATTTATCCACATTATACTGCATCTGCCACGTGTTTGCCCACACAACTAACCTGTCCAAGTCAAGCCTTTTAGCATCCTCCTCACAGCTCACACCGCCACCCAGTTTAGTGTCGTCTGCAAACTTGGAGATATTACACTCAATTCCCTCATCTAAATCATTAATGTATATTGTAAATAGCTGGGGTCCCAGCACTGAGCCCTGTGACACCCTACTAGTCACTGCCTGCCATTCTGAAAAGGACCCGTTTATCCCGACTCTCTGCTTCCTGTCTGCCAACCAGTTCTCGATCCACGTCAGTACATTACCCCTAATACCATGTGCTTTAATTTTGCACACCAATCTCTTGTGTGGGATCTTGTCAAAAGCCTTTTGAAAGTTTAAATACACCACATCCACTAGTTCTCCCTTGTCCACTCTACTAGTTACATCCTCAAAAAATTGTAGAAGATTTATCAAGCAAGATTTCCCTTTCAAAAATCAATGCTGACTTGGACCGATCCTGTCACTGCTTTCCAAATGTGCTGCTATTTCATCTTTAATAATTGATTCCAACATTTTCCCCACTACTGATGTCAGGTCTATAATTACCCGTTTTCTCTCTCCCTCCTTTCTTACATTAGCTACGCTCCAGTCCAAAGGAACCGATCCAGAGTCGATAGACTGTTGGAAAATGATCACCAATGCATCCACTATTTCTAGGGCTACTTCCTTAAGTACTCTGGGATGCAGACTATTAGGCCCCAGGGATTTATCGGCGTTCAATCCCATCAATTTCCCTTACATAATTTCCCGCCTAATAAGGATTTCCTTCAGTTCCTCCTTCTCACTAGACCCTTGGTCCCCTAGTATTTCAGGAAGGTTATTTGTGTCTTCCTTCGTGAAGACAGAACCAAAGTATTTGTTTAACTGGTCCGCCATTTCTTTGTTCCCCATTATAAATTCACCTGATTCTGACTACGTATGTCTTCACTAATCTTTTTCTCTTCACATATCTATAGAAGCTTTTGCAGTCAGTTTTTATGTTCTCAGCAAGCTTTCTCTCATACTCTATTTTCCCTCCTCCAAATTAAACCCTTTGTCCTCCTCTGCTGTATTACAAAATTCTCCCAGTCCTCAGGTTTGCTGCTTTTTCTGGCCAATTTATATGCCTCTTCCTTGGATTTAACACTATCCTTAATTTCCCTTGTTAGCCACGGTTGAGCCACCTTCCCCGTTTTATTGTTACTCCAGACAGGGATGTACAATTGTTGAAGTTCATCCATGTGATCTTTAAATGTTTGCCATTGCCTATCCACCGTCAACCCTTTAAGTATCAATCGGCAGTCTATTCTAGCCAATTCACGTCTCATACCATCGAAGTTATCTTTCCTTAAGTTCAGGACCCTAGTCTCTGAATTAACTGTGTCACTCTCCATCTTAATAAAGAATTCTACCATATTATGGTCACTCTTCCCCAAGGGGCCTCACACAACAAGATTGTTAATTAGTCCTTTCTCATTACACATCACCCAGTCCAGGATGGCCAGCCCTCTAGTTATTGGCCTCGACATATTGGTCTAGAAAACCATCTCTAATACACTCCAGGAAATCTTCCTCCACCGCATTGCTACCAGTTTGGTTAGCCCAATCAATATGTAGATTAAAGTCGTCCATGATAACTAGAACATAAGAACATAAGAAATAGAAACAGGAGTAGGCCATCTAGCCCCTCGAGCCTGCTCCGCCATTCAATAAGATCATGGCTGATCTGGCCGTGGACTCAGCTCCACTTACCCGCCCGCTCCCCATAACGCTTAATTCCCTTATTGGTTAAAAATCTATCTATCTGTGACTTGAATACATTCAATGAGCTAGCTTCAACTGCTTCCTTGGGCAGAGAATTCCACAGATTCACAACCCTCTGGGAGAAGAAATTCCTTCTCAACTCGGTTTTAAATTGGCTCCCCCGTATTTTGAGGTTGTGCCCCCTAGTTCTAGTCTCCCCTGCCAGTGGAAACAACCTCTCTGCCTCTATCTTGTCTATCCCTTTCATGATTTTAAATGTTTCTATAAGATCACCCCTCATCCTTCTGAACTCCAACGAGTAAAGACCCAGTTTACTCAATCTATCATCATAAGGTAACCCCCTCATCTCCGGAATCAGCCTAGTGAATCGTCTCTGTACCCCCTCCAAAGCCAGTATATCTTTCCTTAAGTAAGGTGACCAAAACTGCACGCAGTACTCCAGGTGCGGCCTTACCAATACCCGATACAGTTGCAGCAGGACCTCCCTGCTTTTGTACTCCATCCCTCTCGCAATGAATGCCAATATTCCATTCGCCTTCCTGATTACCTGCTGCACCTGCAAACTAACTTTTTGGGATTCATGCACAAGGATCCCCAGGTCCCTCTGCACCTCAGCATGTTGTAATTTCTCCCCATTCAAATAATATTCCCTTTTACAGTTTTTTTTCCCAAGTTGGATGACCTCACACTTTCCAACATTGTATTCCATCTGCCAAACCTTAGCCCATTCGCTTAACCTATCCAAATCTCTTTGCAGCCTCTCTGTGTCCTCTACACAACCCGCTTTCCCACTAATCTTAGTGTCATCTGCAAATTTTGTTACATTACACTCTGTCCCCTCTTCCAGGTCATCTATGTATATTGTAAACAGTTGTGGTCCCAGCACCGATCCCTGTGGCACACCACTAACCACCGATTTCCAACCTGAAAAGGACCCATTTATCCCGACTCTCTGCTTTTTGTTCGCCAGCCAATTCTCTATCCATGCTAATACATTTCCTCTGACTCCGCGTACCTCTATCTTCTGCAGTAACCTTTTGTGTGGCACCTTATCGAATGCCTTTTGGAAATCTAAATACACCACATCCATCGGTACACCTTTATCCACCATGCTCCTCAAAGAATTCCAGTAAATTAGTTAAACATGATTTCCCCTTCATGAATCCATGCTGCGTCTGCTTGATTGCACTATTCCTATCTAGATGTCCCGCTATTTCTTCCTTAATGATAGCTTCAAGCATTTTCCCCACTACAGATGTTAAACTAACCGGCCTATAGTTACCTGCCTTTTGTCTGCCCCCTTTTTTAAACAGAGGCGTTACATTAGCTGCTTTCCAATCTGCTGGTACCTCCCCAGAGTCCAGAGAATTTTGGTAGATTATAACGAATGCATCTGCTATAACTTCCACCATCTCTTTTAATACCCTGGGATGCATTTCATCAGGACCAGGGGACTTGTCTACCTTGAGTCCCATTAGCCTGTCTAGCACTACCCGCCCCCCCCCCCCACCCCTCTAGTAATAGTGATTGTCTCAAGGTCCTCCCTTTCCCACATTCCTGTGACCAGCAATTTTTGGCATGGTTTTTGTGTCTTCCATTGTGAAGACCGAAGCAAAATAATTGTTTAAGGTCTCAGCCATTTCCACATTTCCCATTATTAAATCCCCCTTCTCATCTTCTAAGGGACCAACATTTACTTTAGTCACTCTTTTCCGTTTTATATATCTGTAAAAGCTTTTACTATCTGTTTTTATGTTTTGCGCAAGTTTACCTTCGTAATCTATCTTTCCTTTCTTTATTGTTTTTTTAGTCATTGTTTGCTGTTGTTTAAAATTTTCTCAATCCTCTAGTTTCCCACTAACCTTGGCCACCTTATACGCATTGGTCTTTGATTTGATACTCTCCTTTATTTCCTTGGTTATCCACGACTGGTTATCCCTTTTCTTACCGCCCTTCTTTTTCACTGGAATATATTTTTGTTGCGAACTATTAAAGAGCTCCTTAAAAGTCCTCCACTGTTCCTCAATTGTGCCACCGTTTAGTCTGTGTTCCCAGTCTACGTTAGCCAACTCTGTCCTCATCCCACTGTAGTCCCCTTTGTTTAAGCATAGTACGCTCGTTTCTGACACAACTTCATCACCCTCAATCTGTATTACAAATTCAACCATACTGTGATCACTCATTCCGAGAGGATCTTTTACTAGGAGATCGTTTATTATTCCTGTCTCATTACACAGGACCAGATCTAAGATAGCTTGCTCCCTTGTAGGTTCTGTTACATACTGTTCTAAGAAACAATCCCGTATGCATTCTATGAATTCCTCCTCCAGGCTACCCCGTGCGATTTGAGTTGACCAGTCGATATGTAGGTTAAAATCCCCCATGACTACTGCCGTTCCTTTTTCACATGCCTCCATTATTCCCTTGATTATTGCCCGCCCCACCGTGAAGTTATTATTTGGGGGCCTATAAACTACGCCCACCAGTGACTTTTTCCCCTTACTATCTCTAATCTCCACCCACAATGATTCAACATTTTGTTCATTAGAGCCAATATCATCTCTCACAACTGCCCTGATATCATCCTTTATTAACAGAGCTACTTTCCCTTCTAGTCTATCTTTCCTAATTGTCAGATACCCCTGTATGTTTAATTACCAGTCTTGGCCACCCTGCAACCATGTTTCTGTAATGGCCACCAAATCATACCCATTTGTAATGATTTGTGCTGTACCTTTATTGCATGCCTCCCTAATTTCTTGTTTGATGCTGTCCCCAACCTCACAACTACTGTTTGGTGGTCTGTACACAACCCCCACTAGCGTTTTTTGCCCTTTGGTATTCCATAGGTCCACCCATACAGATTCCACATCATCCAAGCTAATCATCCAAGTATGATTAAGAAGTTTGCAGCTGACACTAAAATAGGCTGTGTGATTGATAATGAAGAAGAAAGCTGCGGACTGCAGAAGGTATCAATGTACTGGTCAGGTGGGCAGAACAATGGCAAATAGAATTCAATCTGATAAGTGTGAGATAATGCATTTGGGGAGGTCTAACAAGGCAAGGAAATACACATTAAAGATGGTACGACAAATGAAAAGTGTAGAGGAACAAAGGGACCTTGGAGTGCAGGTCCATAGATCCCTGAAGGTAGCAGGCCAGGTAGATAAGGTGGTTAAAAAGCCATATACAATATTTGTATTTATTAGTCAAGGCATGGAATACAAGAGCAAGGAGGTTATGCTTGAACTGTATAAAACACTGGTTAGGCAGCAGCTGGAGTACTGTGTGCAGTGCTGGTCACCACATTACAGGAAAGATGTGATTGCACTGGAAAGGGTGCAGAGCAGATTTACAGGAATGTTGCATGGACTGGGTAATTTTGGCTATGAGAAAAGATTGGAGATGCTGGGTCTGTTTTCTTTGGAACAGAGGAGGCCAAGGAGAGACCTGATTAAGGTGTATAAAATTATGAGGGGCCGAGATAGAGTGGATAGGAAGGACCTGTTTCCCTTGGCAGAGGGGTTAACCGGGGATCATAGATTTAAAGTAATTGGGAGGAGGTTTAAGAGGAGATATGAGGGGAAATTTCTTCATCCAGAGGGTGGTGGGGTCTGGAACTCACTGCCTGAAAAGGTGGCAGAGGCAGAAACCCTTACCACATTTAAAAGATACTTGGATGTGCACTTAAAGTGCCATAACTTACAGGGCTAAGGACCAAGAGCTTAAACGTGGGATGAGGCTGGATAGCTCTTGGTCGGCCGGTGTGGACACAATGAGCCGAAATGGCCTCCTTCCGTGCTGTAAATTTCTATGAATCGATAAAATTTGACACTGAGCCACATAAGGAGAAATTACGGCAGATGACCAAAAGCTTAGTCAAACAGGTAGGTTTTAAGGAGCGTATTAAAGGAGGATAGAGAAGTAGAGAGGCAGAGAGTTTTAAGAAGGGAATTCCAGAGCTTAGGGCCTTGGCAGCTGAAGGCACAGCCACTGATGGCGGAATGACTAAAATCGGGGATGCGCAAGAGGCCAGAACTGGAGCAGCGCAGAAATCTCGGAGAGTAGTAGGGCTGCAGGAGGTTACAGAGATAGAGAGGGGCGAGGCCATGGTGGGATCTGAAAACAAAGATGGGAATTTTAAAATTACAGCACTTGGTAATGCAGTTGAGGACTGCAATTTTTTGAGAATATGGTTGAGTGGCAATTGAGAAAACCTCAGTTTAGAGACCATGTTCCTCACGCACTGGTACTCTCTGTAATGAAGTGCTATGTTCAAATGGGGTTTTGGCACCCCCAGGATACCAAGGAGACAAGAGGGAACACAATCAACTACTTTGAGGATCTTGAATAATATCCAAGTTAAATTATATGTCAACATTAAGGTATGACTATTACTGCAAATTGGAAGCACGAGTCATATATGGACATGAAGGAAAGTAGTAGTAACTACTTACATTTATATAGCGCCTTTAACATAGGAAAGCAACCCACAGGAATGTAATTAGACAAAAACTGACAATGAGGTAAATAAGGAAAGATTAGGACAGATGACTAAAAGCTTGGTTAAAGAGGTATGTTTTAAGAAGGAGGTAGAGGTGTGGAGATGTAAAGGCTTAGGGGGTAATTCCAGAGCTTAGGATCTAGTAGTTAAAGGCATATACAAAAAAAATGTTAGATGTTAGCAAATATACATATATATTAGGAGTGATTTGAAGATAAGGATTTTAAATTTGGTGCGTTGGAGGACAGGGTTGACAGGGTGAGCAAACCTTAGTGCAGTACAGGATATGGACAGCTGAGCTTTGAACAAACTGGTATCTATGGCGGTAGGAAGTGTATTTTAAAACACTCCTTAAAACCTACCTCTTTGAACAAGCTTTTTGGCCACCTATCCTAATATCTCCTTATGTGGTTTGATAAAAATTTTATTTGATAACTCTCCTATGAAGCACCTTGGGATGTTTTACTCTGTTAAAGGCGCTGTATAAATGGAAGTTGTTGTTGGTGGGCACTAGAGAAATTGCTTCGGAGGTGACAAAAGCGTGGATAAGGATATACATGATTAAGTACAATAATGTCCTTTTATTCAGTACATCATGTAAGATAAAATAAAGATATCTGCTGCTGAGGGAACAAGCCATCCATAAAAAAGCTGCTTTTAGAAAAGAGATTTGCTGCAGATTGCAGAAAATATGGATAAAAGCAGCAAAAGCAGAAAGTAATTGATCTGAGCTTAAAGTAGCCCCAGTAGGATGAGTGTGCAGGAAGGATCCATGAAGATCAAATGTTACAATTTTTCAAATAGTAAAGGTAAGGAATAGTGTGGAGATTTCATAAGGGACCATCAACTAAATCTAAAGCCAGGCAAAATCAAATAGAAATACTTACTGCCTGTAAAACCATAAAACAATGCACTATTCCCCAAGGAGTCTGGTTTTATCCCTCTTGTTCCCTTGTCAGTTTTCTCCCTTCTTTCTCTTCTCCCGACTCATCCTTGGGGATGGTTCCACAGGTTGCCTATTGACTTCTAGTGCCTCGTCCAAGTGGCTGTTATTCTTTTGTGAGCGAGGACAGCGAGTGCTAGCCAGATATTGGATCATGAAAACCTCACATTCAAACTCAGCCTAGCTGTACCCAACATCTGCACATGCACACTTCCAACAGGAGTCAATTGGGACCAAGAACTCCTGCCGATTTTCCATTCCCTGATCAAGGGTTTCTGAGGCCAATTGTAGCTCCTACCACAAGGTGAGTTGCCTCAGCAAAAGAAGGGATTGAGCCTGAGATAGCCCTGGTTCTGGATAATCTCATTGTACCGTTGGGGTTATATCCAATAATATGGTTTAATTGGACAATGGAGTGCAATCTTGTATTCAATAGAGAACAAAAGTAGAAAGTGTTGGAATTCCACAGCATATCAATCAGCACTTGTAAAGAGAAACGATAGATTGACACTTACAGTTTAACCTTTCAGTTTTTGGGAAAGGTTATATGTGCAACCCTAACTCTCTTGTCCATTTACAGGTAAAATGTGGTGTATTTCCAGCATTTTCTGCTTTGGTTTCAGATTTCTAGCAGTTCCCCTCCCCCTTTTTATTCAAAATATATATATATATTAAAAAACAAAGGACAAAAAATGTTTCATACCATCAGACTGGTGCCTTCTAACAGGTCTGACTGCATCATTGCAGGTTACAGAAAGAGCAAGATGGGGGCCTGCTTACACCATGCTGTTCAGACACAGAATGATTTAGTTGCAGGCCCATATGCATTTTATAGCTCTACAAAACGAGTTTAATTTTAATGACGTCAGAATTTAGTTTTGAGGCTCAATGCTCTCTAAAAACGCAGAGTTCTTTCATTAGTGGAGGCAAATCTTTGGAATCATTCAAGAGGCAGTAAGATGCTGTGATGTGGGGCAGGTCATAAGTGAGAATGAGCTCGATGGGAAAAATGACCTCCCTTATCTGTACTCATCTTTGTGATCATTTCTTCCCTTCCCAAGTTTTCTGTTCTCCCCTTCCTGTCCCATTCCCTGTCACACAGCTGTCAGAGAAGGCCGGCATGTGATGTGCTCCAGTCTCTGCCATTAAAGCTCTTGAATCAGCTATCTGGAAGCAAGTAACACCAGCCTTGGCTGATATTTCTCTGTGATTTTCCTTCCTGCTGCAGGCCAGGCTGAGATCAAAAACTCATCATTTGAAAAAGCACTCTGTACACCAACTGTGCTGAGACAATGGATGAGACTTCAAGTAAATAAAAAGAAAGAGCAGTTTTAAAAACATCACTCACCACGTGGTACGTTACTTCAATGTGTTTGGTTAAAGCTTTAACTTGTGTGGTTGCTATAGAATGTGGTGTGGTCACACCAATGTAAAATTTACACTCAAAACTTTAATGCCAAGCATCTGGGGAGAACTGCCTGGGTTTCCAGGTCATAAAGATCTTTAAGAAGATGCCACTTACACGCAGGAATTTGCTGCACTTTCCAATGCTCTGGTGGACATTAAAGATGTCTGGAGGGACAGTAGATGGTGCAGTGAGTTTGCACACTGCTGTTTTACCTTTCAGTGATGGGACAAAAGTCTTGTCACTGTCAGCTGAAAGAGTATGAAATGAAATGAGATTGACGGTTTCAACGTAGTTCCCAATGGGCATGAGTCCACAGCACAAAACTGCCTTCACTTTAGCCATTGAATAGCTGTTTTGTTCACAGAGACCTTACAGATGGCCGGTGCGGGAATTGTCACATTGACACTGGCGCAGTACAGGCTGTTCTTCTGAGGTTTGAGATCAAGCCAATTGTTGAAGCAGATGACAGGGATTTTTACATTGTATCTGGCCCACACTCCCTCACCTGGGAGCATACTAAGTGCTAGCAAATGTTCTATTTGCAAGCAATGAAATTCCTGAGGAATATAACATCTGTTCAAAAGCATATGTTATGAAAAGAAAACCCACATCTATTAAAATATATCTTCCTGATATGATAGTCATTGCAAAGATGATAATGAAATTTTCATAGTGACGATCAATTTCATCAATGCACAATTGTGTAAAGACACTGCTGACATTGATGCTGTTTTCCTGATTTCCCTAATCAGGGGTCGGGGGGGGGGGGAAAGACATCAGTGGCATGAGCACACCCACCATGTATTATCTAACTTAGGTGGCACAGTAAACAGTGTTGATGGGAGAAGAAAGTTGCAAAGGAACATTGGTGGATTAAGCGAATGGGCAAAACTGTTGCAGATTGTTCTGTTCAGAATAACTCCATAAGACTGGATATTATAAGCTCAAACTGTTGTGACCTTGGTCTCTTTAATGTAACTCCAGAGTGAGGAAGCAGCATGGTAGACTGCCTTTTATACCTGCTTGCCCAGGGTGTGCAGGTGACCCTTGGGTCTCCCACAGGTACACCCCCTGGTGGCAAGTCTTACACATTGGTAATGTTTACATACGTAACATCATTCTCCGCCCCCCCACCCCCTCTCCTCTCCTCCCCCCAAAGTCTTAGATACAAGTTATTTACAAGTTGAGGCAATCCGGGGCTCTGCGTTCCCGGGTTGATCGCCTGAGTTGAAGTCCTGGCATGGGTGAGTCGGTCGGATCATTGCTGCACTGCGGCGCGGTTGGTCTGATCGGACTGTCGGGCATGGTGGGTTCATCTTCATGGTCAACTGCGAGGTCGATTGCTGGTTTGGTGTGTGTGGGTGGATCATTGATGGTAATGTCCTCTTCAAATTGTTCTTGGTTGTCAGTGAACCGCAGTTTGGTCTGATCCAAGTGCTTTCTGCATGTTGGTCCATTCAAAATTTTGACAGCAAACACTCTATTCCCCTCCTTGGCTAACACAGTGCCAGCAACCCATTTTGGACCATGACCGTAATTAAGAACAAACACAGGGTCATTAATCTCAATGTCACGCGATGCAGCCGCGCGATCGTGGTACACGTTACGCCGGGTTTCTACATGATCATTGAGATCCGAGTAGACTAAGGAGAGCCTGGTTTTGAGTGCTCTCATCATTAGCAAGTCTGCCGGGGGAACCCCAGTGAGCGAGTGGGGTCGTGTCCGGTAGCTGAGCAAAACCCGAGATAAACGGGTCTGCAGGGAGCCGTCCATCACGCATTTCAAGCTCTGCTTGATGGTTTGGATTGCCCGTTCCGCTTGACCGTTGGATGCGGGCTTAAGTGGCGCAGGCCTGACATGTTTGATGCCATTGCGAGTCATGAACTCGTTGAATTCCGAGCTGGTGAAACATGGTCCATTGTCACTAACAAGGACGTCGGGCAAACCATGGGTGGCGAATATGGCCCGGAGGCTTTCATAGGTGGCAGTGGACGTACATGACGACATTATTATACATTCAATCCATTTAGAGTAAGTGTCCACTGCTACTAGGAACATCTTTCCTAGAAAGGGGGCAGCGAAATCTACATGGACCCTGGACCATGGTTTGGAGGTCCATGACCACAGACTCAGTGGGGCTTCCCTTGGTGCAATGCTCAACTGTGAGCAAGTGTTACATTGGTGTTCGCATGACTCCAATTCCGAGTTAATGCCGGGCCATCAAAAGTGCAACCTGGCGATAGCCTTCATTATGACTATGCCTGGGTGGGCAAAACTACACGATTCCCCCATAGGAGACAGTCTGAATGGATGGACATTTCATCATTGCGTTGGTGGAACGGCTTAATTTCGTCTTGCATTTCTCCGGGAACCACCGACCAGCTCCCATTGAGGACGCAGCTTTTTACTGGTGATAACACAGGGTCCTGGCTAGTCCAGGTCCTGATCTGGCGAGCCATGATGGGCGACCCCTCGCTCTCAAAACCATCCATTACAAGAAGCAAGTCTGCAGGTTGCGCCATTTCCACCCCGATAGTGGGCAATGGTAGCCGACTGAGGGCATCAGCACAGTTCTCAGTGCCTAGTCTGTGGCGGATTACATAATCATACGCAGATAAAGTTAGTGCCTATCTTTGGATGCGGGATGAAGCATTGGTGTTAATACCTTTGCTTTCTGAGAACAGCGAAATGAGCGGCTTGTGGTCGGTTTCGAGCTCGAACCGGAGTTCAAATAGGTAATGGTGCATTTTCTTAACCCTGTATATGCATGCTAATGCTTCTTTTTCAACTATACTGTATGCTCTTTCAGCCTTAGATAAGCTTCTGGACGCATATGCAACCGGTTACAGTTTGCCTGACACATTGACTTGCTGTAACACACAACCGACCCCGTACGAAGATGTATCACAAGCTAGTACTAAATGTTTACACGGGTCATACAATACAAATAACTTGTTAGAACATAGCAGGTTTCTGGCCTTGTTAAAGGCTGTCTCTTGAGATTTACCCCAAACCCTTGCGTAGCAATAAATGCAATGGTTCCAGCAAAGCGCTCAACCCCGAATGTATATTGTAAGCTCAAATTGTTGTGACCTTGGTCTCTTTAAAGTAACTCCAGAGTGAGGAAGCAGCATAGTAGACTGCCTTTTTGTATCCGCTTGCCCAGGGTGTGCAGGTGACCCTCGAGTCTCCCACAGGTGCGCCCCTTGGTGGCAAGTCTTACACATTGGTAATGTTTACATACATAACACAGATGGAGTTCAATGTGGGGAAGTGTGAGGTCAGCCACTTTGGACCTGAGAAAGACAGATCAGAGTATTTTCTTAAATGGTGAAATGCTAAGAACTGTGGAGGAGCAGGGAGATTTAGAGGTATATCAATGTCCCTTAGCAATTTTCCACTACCATCTACACTATTTACTGTTCTACTTCTCCACCAACTCTCTCGACCACTCCACTCTCTCGAAATTGTCACACTGCTTGCCCGATATCCAATACTGGATGAGCAGAAATTTCCTCCAACTAAATATTGGGAAGATCAACATCATTGTCTTTGGTCCCCACCACAAACTGTGTCCCCTAGTCATTGATGCCATCCCTCTACCTGGAAACTGTCTGAGGCTGAACCAGACTGTTTGCAACCTTGGTGCAAATGACTCCAAGAGGAACTTCCGACCACATATCCGCTTCATCACCAAGACCATCTACTTCCACCTTTGTAACATCGTTCGACTGTCCCTACCTCAGCTCATGTGATGCTGAAACCCTCATCCATCCCCTTGTTTGCTCGAGACTTGACCATTCCAACACTCTCCTGGATGGCATCCCATCTTCCACGCTACATAAACTAGAGCTCTTCCAAAACTCGGCTGCCTGTGTCCTAACTTGCACCAATTCCTATTCACCCATCATCCCTATGCTCACTGACCTACATCGGCAATCCCTCAACTTTAAAATTCTCATCCTTGTTTTCAAATCCCTCCACGGCCTCACCCCTTCCCATCTATGTAACCTCTTCCAGCCCGATAAGCCTTCAAGATTTCTGCAATCCTCCAAATCTGGCATTTAGCACATCATCGATTTTAATCGCTCCACCATTGGCGGCTGTTCTTTCAGCTGCCACGGTCTTAAGCTCTGGAATTCCCTCCATAAACCTCACTGCCTTTCTACCTCTCTTTCCTCCTTTAAGACACCCCTGAAAACCTTACCCTACGGCCATCTGTCCTAATATCTCCTTATGTGGCTCAGTGTCAAATTTTGTCTGATAACGCTCCTGTGAAGCACCTTGGGACGTTTTACTAGTTAAAGGCGCTACACGTTATTGTTGTTGTTGCCAGCTACAGAAATCATTAACAGTTAGTGGACAGATGCAAAAAATAATTTAAAAGGGTACTGGAACGTTAGCCTTTATCTTTACAGTTATGTACTTTGTTCGGTTCTGGGCATTTTCAGCCTTATACTGATGACCAATGTAAAGCACTCAAAGAATCCTATAGCTCTTTTAATTCACACATTCACACTCACAACTTGAACTTTAATGGTGCTGATGTCTTAAAAGGAAAGGGCTTCGCATCAAAATGCTTGTAACACAACCTAGCTCATAAGGCATGTTTATTTACTCACACACACTGTAAGATGTGCCAGGCCTACACATATGGTTGGTGAGATAATGGTGGGTATGAGTACACTGACTGGTGCCAGCTGATCTCCTAGGTATTCTTCCTTTGATCCTCTTCAGCTTTAAGCAATAAAATCTGTTGTAAGGTGCATGAAAGCAAGCCTCAAGTTTAATGCCAATGGAAAGTATCACCATGTACCTTTACAGCTCCCTCAGCCACGCGGGAACATGGCTTACCTTTAATACCCACGTTCGGGGGGGGTGGGGGGAGACATAATGCTGAGAGGGACTTCTGCCCAAAATAATATGCATGGCTGTGTATTAATGCACTATTTATATGCAGCATGCCTTAGCAATAAAAGCTCATTATACCAGCCGAAAACATGGAATGCGAATTGACATGGTGTGCAGTCAGAATGGGAACCCAGTGATTTCACCAAGAAACTATTTTTTCAGTTCCTGTTAACGGGACCATTCCCACCCTTTGAAATTTCACGTCTTATATTTTTATGCACTGTATAGGCAACCCACAGTAAAGCTGTCTATCTTAAAATATAAAACCTGCCCCCAATTCCCAGACGTTTCAATCAAATAATCTCTGTTCTCATGTAAAAGATTATTTTAGCTTTTGCCAAAGCTGAATATAACTGCGTAACTAAAATACCATTCCCTTTTCTCAGCTTTTCTGAGACCATTAAATGCAATTCCTGCATATTTCTGTCCTCTGTTCCTACTTCACATTCTGCCCCCTGGAGGGAAGGTCAACCAGCATGCAAGAAAGGGCAAGCAGAATGCCTAGTGATAGAGTATGGAAACTGTGACTGTTATTGCTCAAATGGGTTTCAGATGCTGATAGGCCATATACAATAAAGAACAGCTGTATATTTTTCAAGCAGAGTTATTTCTGCCTTTACCCACTCACTGACAACTAAACCCATTACAATGTTGCCTGACTTGCCTCTGGCTGAAATGGGTTTGCATCGAAATGGTTCACAAATCAGTGCAAAACAAGTTTTGAACAAGAAGCTGGAAATGCTTGGTACTAGAGAGAAGCAAGGTTAAAGAGGAAGTCTATCATCTGAAATGCCACATGCATTATAAGAGATCTCTACACTTTACTGGTGTCTCTCAAAGCTCCTTTGTTCCTGGGTTTAATGCTTTAAAACTGCCAGTTTGAAGAAGGTTGGGCACATCACAACAGCAAGTACTGGGACGTGGACAGCTCACACTGTCACTGGAGCAGACTGTCCCGCTGACACTAAAGAGAGGATTCTATACAAAATGTCTGTTCCCAGACTCATGTGACCAGCAGTTATAAAACATACAACATGTTTCCTCTCAAATTTAATCACATTATGTGTAAACCTCATTCAACTTTCTACCTTGTAATCATTTCCAGATATCCATTAGTCTCGAGATAAAAATGAAGTATGTATGTATGCAATGGTTATTTCAACTATATTGTCTCACAATTAATGCAGGTTTCTAATATATTTTTCTCACTAGTTCCGATCTCTCCCACATCCCGTTCTTAACGGCTCAATCATACAATGTTAAAGGGCAACAGTGCTGCTTTCAGTTAGGGTCTGATGCTGATGCAACCTGTCCGGTGAGCTGTTTCATAGCTGTCACTGGGTATCCCAGAATAGATCACATTGAAGCATGAACTGTAGTGAGGTATTTAATATACTTTATCTTAAAGCAAAGATACAAACTGAGATATGATGACATTATGTTGCCAGTCTTGTCACTGCAGTTTGTCAAAGTCACTTTACCAGACTGACATTGCCCCTTTCAGATGTTTCTTTCAAGCAGATTGCAAAGTAGTGCAGAGTTCTGACACTGCTACTGCTTATTCAGTCAGAGCAAGTCGCCATCCACTCCAAAGCAGCTGCGGGTGAGCAGGGCCCTCATTAATTATTTCCCCTCAGGTGAACAAGCATTCCTGAACTATCAGAATTTCTAAATCAATAGTTTTGCAACGTATCTGTTATCCCTTCACCAATAGTTGGTGAATATTTTGGAAGTTAACAACCTGCTAAAGCACTTAACCAGAAGCCAATTCCTGAAGGCATAATATTTATTTAATTTTCTCTTGTCAATGAATTCAGGTTGCTTGTATTTTGTTCACTGGAATGGCACATTTTAAAAATAGAATTTAAAATATTCCAAAGACAGGAAGGATCTGGATTTTGACAGCATTACGAAAGCAATCTGAGTGTCTAAAGTCAGTACAATGAGAAACAAGACAGAGAACATTTTATTACGTTTACATTTTTCTTTTTGTAGTCACTCTGGTCACTGGCATCAACTCTAATGTGAATTCCAAATGAACTGACTCTGCACATTGTGATTGACAGCCAGAAAATGACAACAAAGCTGAAGTTCAAAAGCAATTTATTTTCATTAACCTAAAGTACCTGATGTGGTTTAAAAAAATGATACAAAAAATTTGGTCTAATCCCATAATTGCAGACTAGAAGCAGTCCACTCCTTTCAGGTTTAACTCTAAACACTGCTGCCCTACCAATTCTATAATCTCACCTTTGTGCATTTACCTGTGATGCAACAAACACGCTTACTCAGTATATTATTAGGTTTGAAAAAGCGTGGGTTGAATGCATTTCATATATTCCCACTGTGCAGATGAAAAAAACCCCACAATACATTGTTTTTTCTGGTTTATTATGGGCTACCTACAGTCGGGGATGGAGTCGAAATCAACCACTGTATGATGCATACAATTTGAAACCTCAATATTTCCTCTACATCCAATTATGAAACGCATTTCAGAAAAAATATTGCTTCTATTTTTAAGACAGTAAACCAAAAGTACGCAAAACTTTCAGCTGGGAACTCGTCTGCTCAGCTGAAGGGGGTCACTGTAATTTGCTTGCGTTCACCATTGCTTCTAATTCCTTTTGTATTTGCATTTAATAAAGAAAGAACTTGCATTTATATAGCACCTCTCGCAATCTCAGCACTTTACAGCCAATGAACAACTTTTGAAGTGTAGTCACTGCTGTACTGTAGGAAACGCAACAGCCAATTTGCACACAGCAAGCTCCCACAAACAGCAATGAGAATAATGACCAGATAATCTGTTTTGTAGTGATGTTGGTTGAGGGATAGATATTGGCCAGGACACCGGGAAGAACTCCCCTGCTCTTCTTAGTAATCGTGCCATGGAATCTTTTACGTCCACCTGAGAGGACAGACGAGGTCTCGGTTTAACGTCTCATCGAATAGATTGCCCTCAGAACTGCACGCAAGTGTCAGCCTGGATTTTATGCTCAAGTTTCTGGAGTGGGACTTGAACCCACAGCTTTCTGACTCAGAGGTGAGAATGCTGCCAATTGAGCAACGCTGACACTTTAATAACAGCCTATTTCAATGATAAAATGCACGATAATTATACAACAAGGCGGCTCAGGCTATCAGAATTGTTAAAACTGGTCAGTGCTTGTGTCGTGTGATATCACTGGTTTACCAAAACACACAACTTACCAATCAGAACACTGAAGAACTCATAACAAGACATCTTGTGGTACAAAAATGGGTTCAAATCTAGAGATTTTGTATTTCCTTCCAAAGTTTTTAATATAAATATGTAAGTGGCAGCTTTATCAAACATTCCATATGTTTTACAAAATCTCAAATCTTGCAAATTGTTCTTTAAAGTGTATTTTTCTCCTGGATTGAGCACTGTATGTGTGTTCAGGGATCTCGTAAATACCTGTGGCTGTACTCCAAGTTGTAATGAGCAATGGTTATGGACTACAAATAGGCCATTCCTTAGTGTACTAAACCCAACCATAATACTAATACAAAAGCAAAATACTGTGGATGCTGGAACCAGAAATAAACACAGAAAATGCTGGAAATACTCAACAGGTTAGGCAACATCTGTGGAGAGAGAAACAGAGTTAGCGTTTCAGGCTGATGACCTTTTGTCAGAACTGGAAAAAGTTACAGATGTAACAGGTTTTTAAGCAAATCATCATCATCATCACAGGCAGTCCCTCGAAACGAGGATGACTTGCTTCCACACCAAAAAGAGGATGAGTTCACAGGTGTTTCAATAAAGGACCCGAATTACATCCTGAAGGGCAGAAGATGCCTGCGCGTAGATGTTTTTAACGTGGGGTGGCCGTTGCACACCAGCCACCACACGGGCTTGACAGAGCTAGGTCTTGGTCCAATGGCAAGGATTATCCAAGACGACTGGAGACCAGCTCTGCTGCACGGACCTAGTGCGCGCACATATCGCAGTGTGGGCTGGCTCGTGCTGCCCCTGAACGCACACGTCCCCGGGCCCTGATCACGTCCCTCTACAGTCTCTCGTCGCTCCTGCTATATCTGCCCACACTCCAATCACCGCCCTGGATATTGATGACATCATTCTTTGCTGCCGGCGCCCTCCTGCACCAGCTCGCGCCGTACCTTGAAGAAGTACGCCTCCACGCCGCGCACAGCCGCCGCTCGCCGCTCCTTTTATGGCCCCGACCTGCCGCTGATGGTCTCGTGCAGGTCGGGGCCTCCACGCTAAGATTTACCAACCTATGTTTGGTAGCCTCTGTCTCACTATAGGGGCAGGGAAAGGGGGGGAGGAGAGGAAAGAACAAAAGAAAAGGTCTGTGACAGGGTGGAAGGCAGCAGAGATAGGATAATGCTGTTGCCTTGCAATAACCAAAGAATGCAGCATGTCTCACCTGTCAAAGTGCCATTCAGAAAAGACTATAAAGTAATAAATAGAGCAACAACAACACTATGAAAGCATAAGAACAAAAGAAATAGGAGTAGGCCACTTGGCCTCTCGAGCCTGCTCCGCCATTCAATAAGATCATGGCTGATCTGATCATGGACTCAGCTCCACTTCCCTGCCAGCTCCCCATAACCCTTTATTCCATTATCGCTCAAATAATCTATCTCCGCCATAAATATATAAATGACACAGCTCTCTGGGGCAGAGAATTCCAGAGATTTACAACCCTCAGAGAAGAGAAGAAATTCCTCCTCACATAGAAAATAGGAGCAGGAGTAGGTTATTCAGCCCTTTGAGCCTGCACCATCATTCAATAAGATCATGGCTGATTATTCACCTCAGTGCCCCTTTCCTGCTTTCTCTCCATACCCATTAATCCCCTTAGCCGTAAGGGCCATATCCAACTCCCTCTTGAATATATCTAATGAACTGGCATCAACAACTCTCTGCGGAAGAGAATTCCAACTCTGTGAGCGAAGAAGTTTCTCCTCATCTCGGTCCTAAATGGCTTCCCCCTTATCCTTAGACTGTGACCCCTGGTTCTGGATTCCTCCAGCATCGAGAACGTTCTTCCTGCATCTAACCTGTCCAGTCCCATCAGAATTTTATATGTTTCTATGAGATCCCCTCATTCTTCTAAACTCCAGTGAATACAGGCCCAGTCGATCCAGTCCTTCCTCAGATTAGGAGACCAAAACTGAACACAATATTCCAGGAGAGGCCTCACCAAGGCCCTGTACAATTGCAGCAAGACCTCCCAATGTACTGACATGGATGGAGAACTGGTTGGCAGACAGGAAGCAGAGAGTCGGGATAAACGGGTCCTTTTCAGAATGGCAGGCAGTGACTAGTGGGGTGCCGCAGGTCTCAGTGCTGGGACCCCAGCTATTTACAATATACATTAATGATTTAGATGAAGGAATTGAGTGTAATATCTCCTAAGTTTGCAGATGACACTAAGCTGGGTGGCGGTGTGAGGAGGATGCTAAAAGGCTGCAGGGTGACTTGGACAGGTTAGGCGAGTGGGCAAAATGCATGGCAGATACAGAATGTGGATAAATGTGAGGTTATCCAGTTTGGTGGCAAAAACACGAAGGCAGAATATTATCTGAATGGCAGCAGATTAGGAAAAGGGGAGGTGCAACGAGACCTGGGTGTCATGGTACATCAGTCATTGAAAGTTAGCATGCAGGTACAGCAGGCGGCGAAGAAGGCAAATGGTATGTTGGCCTTCATAGCTAGGGGATTTGAGTATAGGAGCAGGGAGGTCTTACTGCAGTTCGACAGGGCCTTGGTGAGGCCTCATCTGGAATATTGTGTTCAGTTTTAGTCTCCTAATCTGAGGAAGGACGTTCTTGCTATTGAGGGAGTGCAGCAAAGGTTCACAAGACTGATTCCCGGAATGGTAGGACTGACATATGAGCAGAGACTGGATCGACTGGGCCTGTATTCACTGAAGTTTAGAAGGATGAGAGGGGATCTCATAAAAACATATAAAATTCTGACGGGACTGGACAGGTTAGATGCAGGAAGACTGTTCCCAATGTTGGGGAAGTCCAGAACTAGGGGACAAAGTTTAAGGATAAGGGGTAAGCCATTTAGAACTGAGATGAGGAGAAATTTCTCCACTTAGAGTTGTTAACCTGTGGAATTCCCTATCGCAGAGAGTTGTTGGTGCCAGTTCATTGGATATATTCAAGAGGGAGTTAGATATGGCCCTTACAGCTAAAGGGATCAAGGGATATGGAGAGAAAGCAGGAAAGGGGTACTGAGGTGAATGATCAGCCATGATCTTATTGAATGGTGGTGCAGGCTCAAAGGGCCGAATGGCCTACTCCTGCACCTATTTTCTATATTTCTAAGTTTCTATCCTTCCTGAATGTTGAATACCCCTGAATGTTAACTTCCCAGCCTTGGTCACCCTGGAGCAATGTCTCCATAATCCCAATTATATCATATTCGTTAATAGCTGCCTGCACAGTTAATTCGTCCACCTTATTATGAATACTCCTCGCATTGAGGCACAGAGCCTTCAGCCTTGTCTTTTTAACACGCTTTGCCCCTTTAGATTTTTGCTGTACAATGGCCCTTTTTGATTTTTGCCTTGGGGTTTCTCTGCCCTCCACTTTTACTTTTCTTCTTTCTATCTTTTGCTTCTGCCCCTATTTTACTTCCCTCTGTCTCCCTGCATAGGTTCCCATCCCCCTGCCATATTGGTTTAACCCCTCCCCAACAGCACTAGCAAACACTTCCCCAAGGACATTGGTTCCGGTCCTGCCCAGGTGCAGACCGTCCGATTTGTACTGGTCCCACCTCCCCCAGAACCGGTTCCAATGTCCCAGGAATCCCTCCCTCCTGCACCACTCCTCAAGCCACGTATTCATCTTAGCTATCCTGCAATTCCTATTCTGACTAGCACGTGGCACTGGTAGCAATCCTGAGATTACTACCTTTGAGGTCCTGCCTTTTAATTTAACTCCTAGCTCCCTAAATTCAGCTTGTAGGACCTCATCCCGTTTTTTACCTATATTATTGGTACCTAAACGCACCACGACAACTGGCTGTTCACCCTCCCCCTCCAAAATGTCCTGCAGCCGCTCCGAGACATCCTTGACCCTTGCACCAGGGAGGCAACATACCATCCTGAAGTCTCGTTTGCGGCCGCAGAAACGGCTATCTATTTCCCTTATAATAGAATCCCCTACCACTCTAGCTCTCCCACTCTTTTTCCTGCCCTTCTGTGCAGCAGAGCAACCCATGGTGCCATGAAAATGGCTGCTGCTGCCTTCCCCTGATGAGTCATCCCCCCCAACAGTACCCAAAACGGTGTATCTGTTTTGGAGGGGGATGACTGCAGGGGACCCTTGCACTATCTTCCTTCCACTGCTCTGCCTGATGGTCACCCAGTCCTTATTTGCTTGAGTAACCTTTGCCTGCGGTGTGACTAACTCACTAAACATACTATTCACGACATCCTCAGCATCCCGTATGCTCCCAGAGTGAATCCATGCACAGCTCCAGTGCCGCAATGCGGTCTGTCAGGTGCTGTAGCAGGATACACTTCCTGCACATGTAGTCGTCAGGGACACTGGAAGCATCCCTGGCGTCCCACATAATACAGGAGGAGCATGACACATGACTGGGCTCTCCTGCCATGACTTAACTGTTGGATTAACTTAATTTGGCAACAATGTCAAAGGTTACCTACCGATAGGAAATAAAAAGAAGAAAAAAAGATTAAGTACTCAGCAATCCACCAGCCAATCACTTATCCGCTTGCCTGTGATGTCACCCTTCGATTCCTTTCTACTTCTTTGTTTTCTGCCCCTGCACCAGCTGGCCTCCTCGACCTCCCGCAGCTCCTCAAACTCCCGGGCCTTTTATAGGCCTCCTCGACACCTCTCCGACCTCCCGCAGCTCCTCAAACTCCCGGGCCTTTTATAGGCCTCCTCGACGCCCCTCCGACCTCCCGCAGCTCCTCAAACTCCCGGGCATTTTATAGGCCTCCTCGACACCTCTCCGAACTCCCGCAAGCTCCTCAAACTCCCGGGCATTTTATAGGCCTCCTCGACACCTCTCTGAACTCCCGCCGCTCCTCGAACTCTCTCCAAACCCCCTTTATTCACCTCAGTTTTAAATGGGCGCCCCTTATTCTGAGACTATGTCCCTAGTTTTAGTTTCCCCTATGAGTGGAAATATCCTCTCTGCATCTATCTTGTTGAGCCCCTTAATTATCTTATATGTTTCCATAAGATCACCTCTCATTCTTCTGAACTCCAGTAAGTATAGGCCCAAACTTCTCAACCTATCTTCATAAGTCAACTCCCTCATCTCCGGAATCAACTTAGTGAACCTTCTCTGAACAGCCTCCAACGCAAGTATATCCTTCCTTAAATACGGAGACCAAAACTGTACACAGTACGTCTCTGCTTTTATACTCTATCCCCCTTGCAATAAAGGGTGGAAGGTAACCGGGAAACAACATGTCGTACATTGCGACGCGCAGCGTAATAGAGGACCACTGGCATCTTGAAACAGCGTTTCCGATGCCTGGACCATTCCGGAAGCTACTTGCAGTACTCCCCTGAGAGTGTCGGTCAGTTCACTGTTGTCTGCTGCATGCTCCATAACTTAGCCATCATGAGGCAGCAACAACTGGCAGTAGAAGACCCACCTGAGGTGAGAGTGGTTGATGATGAGGAAGATGATGCAGATGACGAGGAGGAGGAGGAGGAGGAGGACGAGGAAGCCTTCCAACTACCTGAACCTGAGGCATGACGGCGGAGGAGGGCGGGCCATTGTGCCCCTTTAACGATTGCTCGAGCCTTGCGCCAGCAGCTCATCCGTGAACATTTTGCTGCCTGAAGGCTCAGCGGCAACTATTCCACATGGACCATGTTCACTGTTTGGACCTGTTCCGTAATGGTGTATTGTGTAAATGGAACAAATAATGGAAATGATTCTTCTTTAGTTCAAGAAGTTGTGCAATAATGGAATAATGGAAATGATTCAGTTATAATTTAAAATATATTTTATTAGAAGTTTAACACACACTTGTTTGTACTTAACTTAACTTTAATAAAAATATTCTTGTATCAAACTTTAAAGTTTAAGATCACTTACAAATTTTTAAACTTGTAAATTTACATAACTTACAAAAAACTTTTAATTTGAGAACAGTAACAACAACAATAATAACAACAGCAAAGAAAGGCTGCACCCATCTCTCCTCTACCTTTTTCTAAGACCGCCCGCTGCGCTTGGTCTTGTTGAGTGCACCCCTGCCCGCAGGCGGTGGCGCAACGTTTCTCGGGTTGGTACCAAGCTTATTCCTTCGAACATCTCGGGTAATGCACACGTCTTGATGGGGGGGGGCGGGGCGAGGGGTGAGAGAGGCAAGCGGTAATGTATAAGGCCTGGGCTTGGGCCTCTTCAGAGGCTGGTCCGGGAATTGGAGTGGCAGTTGATTCCGTCAATGGGTGCGGGGTCTGGGCGTGTTCCCTTGTTGCAGCAGCAACTCCGACATTCCCTCCCTCATGTGCCTGACAGCGCATCAGCTACCTGAGACATTCCCTCCCTCAAGTTTTCCGACATTGTGTCAGATGCCTGAGACGTTCCCTCCTTCATGTTCCCGGACAGTGTTCCCATTTCTCATGAGAGTGTTATTACTTCTCCCGACAGTCCCAATACCTCATCACCCACCCCACTGATGGTGTGCAGGAGTGATCGTGTAAGATCAATGCTCTCCGCACTCATTGCCATCATCTGAACCATAACTGTTAGATCCTGCACCTCAGTAGAGCGTTGTCCCTCCTCATCCTGGGTGTGTTTCGCTACATCCCAATGCAACCCGCAGTCTCGGACTGTGGGAAACTATGGAATGTCCCACCAACACATACCACTCAGGAAAGGGGCTGGCGTTCAATGGGTGGCACTTGCACCTCCTCCAGAGTGAGTACAACAGTGGGGGTTTCACCAATCCCCTCCCCCTGCCCCACCCCCAATACTCTTGGTCTGGAAGGTGGGATTGGAAGATGTTCTCCTCTTCAGGATCGTCCACGTCTGAATCTTCTTCTGCAACGACTTCAGCCTCGTCAGGGTTGGCCTCAAGTTCTGCAAAATATAACAGAATAGACAAATGGTTAGCAGCAGAGGAGGGGGCAGGGTGGTATGAGCAGGCTCACACAGCGCAGGCAGAAGGCTGATTTGAAGGACCACGATGAATGATAGCACATTGCATCAACCGAAGCGTAGCTGACAGAGACATCCCCATGAACCGAAGCATGGCTAGCCCGCGCAGTACTTAACATTTAGGAAAGCCAGACTGTGGAATTTGCAGGACTTACCCTCTCCCTCGAGTGTGGGCCCAGCTTGTGCAGTGGTGGTTGCTTTTCTCCAGGCAGGACCCAACAAAGCACCGACCCTGTTTTCCAAGCGTGTCAGTGGGTGCAAATTTGCCGGGCCTCCTCCTGTTCGAGTTCTTTCCCTTTTATTATGTGCCACCTTCCTCTGCAAGGATGAAAATATAACTTTTTAGAGAGGGTGTCTCTCTGCTGGGTGGGACATATACAGATGGTCGCATTTACAATTGCAATTCCATTGAATAAATGAAAATATTACTTACACTAACTACTTGACCAAGGTTCCTGCCACTTCTTTTTGCACTGGCCTCCAGACCTCGGGATGGTCACCATTGCACAGTAATCTTCTGCAAGTTGGTTCCAGTGTTGCTTCATTTCTTTTGGTGAAACTTTTGTGTGATCTCTGCTGGTGTCCAGCTCGTGCCTTCTGGCCTCAATTACAGTAACTAGTGCCTCCACTTCATCCTGTAAGAAATTCTTGGTCCTTGAACAGCGTTGCATCTTGTATTGCAGCTCCGATTTTTCCAATGTGAATTAAAGTTCTCACACACAACTAGCTCTTCAAAAATGACCGAATGCAGACCGGGAGCTGTAGTGGGCACGCGCGCCCATAGCAATCGTATCAAAAATATCTTATATTTTTTCTGCGTATGCGCAGAAGTGGGAGGTGGCCATTGTTTTTTCGGCTCAGACATTAGGCTCCACCCCCGAAACTAAAGGATAGGCTGCGCGACGCCAATTTAAAAAAAAATAGAACGGGGAAACTTGGTAATTATTTTTTTGGAGTAGTCAGGGCCCAAAAAAATGGGCGGAACTCCAAAAAATGGCATTGTGGAAAATTGAGCCCTATATCCCTTTGCAGATTTTTTGTGTCCTCACAATTTGCTTTCCCACCCATCTTTGTACCATCAGCAAACTTGGTTACATTACACTCGGTCCCTTCATCCAAGTCATTAATATAGATTGTAAATAGTTGAGGACCCAGCACTGATCCCTGCGGCACCCCATTTATCCTGGCTCTCTGTTTTCTGTTAGTTAGCCAATCCTCTTTCCATGCTAATATATTACCCCCACCCCTGTGAACTTTTATCTTGTAAATGTTTTATGTGGCACTTTATCAAATGCTTTCCAGAACTCCAAATACACCCACATCCACTGGTTCCCCCTTATCCACCCTGTTCGGGCCAATTTATTTAACTACACCCTTCCTCTGTAAAGAAAATATTGACAGACACTATGGGATAGATTTTCTGATTGTGATTCCTACATTACAACAGTGACTACACTTAAAAAAAAAAAGTACTTAATTGGCTGTGAAGCGCTTTGGGACATCCGGTGGTCATGAAAGATGCTATATAAATGCAAGCCTTTCTTTCTTTATTTCCAATCAGGCGTTAGTTGGGTGGTACTGGTTGAGCAGAAATTTCCTCCAATTAAATATTGGGAAGACCGAAGCCATTGGCCCCAATATTTACTGGGGTGGGATTTCCAAGCAGGGTGGGGGAGTATTTCCCCAAATGTCATGAAGTGGAGTTTTAACTTCATGACATGCCTGTTTTTAAAAAAAAAACAGGTTCCTCTCACCTGGAAGTCAGCCTGATTACTGTATGTTATTACCATTTGTGACATAAAGAAACATTTTTTCTAAGATTTAAAATGGCACTGGCTTCTTACATCTGATTAAATATGTAAGGGGTTAAAAACCAGCTTCACTCACAGAAATCATGTCCTGGTTTAACTTGGTACAATTCTTGAAGAATTTGTCGGTTTTTCTGAGGCTGGTGTCCAAGTATCTTGTGGGATTTGTGCAAATATGTGATTGATTAGCAGCTTTATTTGAACGCAACAACGATTTAAATCTGCTCTATCCTGGACACTTTCTGAGATACTTTTCAATCAATTTTATTCAAAATGTAGAGTCTGCCTGAAGCACTCAAAGTCAGGCTAGGTGGCTCCTGTAGTCGGTGAGAAAAAGAATATCACTTGGTTCAAAGTTTAGTGCAACGGTCACAAATTATTTCTATTTTCTACTACTCAAGGAGCTAACTAGAATAACTCAATAAAAATAGATGCTACAACATTGCTATTTTTGCTTACTGTACTTTACTGTTTAAAACATTTGTTTGACAGCTTTGTCAAAGTCTGCAGTGTCTGATACAGGGCTATTCTATCAATTCCTAAAGAAAAGATCACATGATAAAACCAATTGCTGAAATAAACTGGAGAGAGTTCGCTATTCATTCTTTGGGCATGGTATGAATTTACTTAGATATCTGGGTGAGATAAAACTGCCACATAAGGAGTTTGTGCTCGTGTAGTCTGAAATACGGATGCCAAAGAATGACGAATAGGTTAACAGAAAAATGTAATACCCACCCAACTGTTCAAACACTGATACGGCCTGATTTTCCAGTGTCGACTTCAATTATATAGCTTGGGCAAGCTCCTGGTTCATGTACTGGAAAGTTGTCAAAGGGGGAGAGAACATCACCTGTATTCAGCAGGGGTAATAGGGAAGTTTACAAGGATACAGCAACTTAAAGATGGTTGCAAATGGGGACATAATGTGGGTAGCCTTAACGAAGGTGCTCATATTTTATTTTATACTTCAGCCTTAACTAACCAAAAATGGCCAGTGGCTGGCAAAATAAATGTTGGGGTAGGAAACTGAGTCTGTGCCCAAGTGAAGGACTGTGCAAAACTAGATCCATGTCTGATGGCTCACGAGGTAGAGGTAGCTTCAGAATGAGGTGGTAGCAAGGTGGACTGCACTGACTACCATGTAAATGCACTCTCCTCATAAGATTGCAGCACGCCGTGAGGAAGTGGAGGAACAGAACTTGAGAGCACGTCTAACTGTTACTGCCACTGGCCATGTCAGCCACATGCTGCACTCTGCTGACCCAGAGCCTGTGTAGCCAATTCTGCATTGTCACAGACAGCTAGGTGTGCATCTGCTGTCAGTTTGATGGGAGGATGCTGACAGATGAGGGCAGTCGTCTTCTAGCACAGCTGGACCAACTGCTGTCGTCCCTCATTGTTCTTCCCTTTCTTACTCAAAAATTCACATGTGAAGGAGGTTTCCCACTGGGAAACCCATTTTCCCAGTATGGTGGATGCACCAAAAAGATGGCAGTGCCAGATCACTTAGCACTAAGTCTCCTGATCAACTGAGTGCAAACATGAAAGAAACAGAAAAAGTAAGGAAAATGGTTCGGAAATAATCTTATTCCTGTACTCTTTAATGATATTTCCTTAAATTGCGCTTGCATGGCTCTGAATGCCCACTTTATCTGGAAGGGCGTGCGCAAGTGACTGAAAATTAGTAAATTATATAATTAGGACCTAAAGTAATATAATTAACTGCAAACTGTGCCTGCTTCTAGCATTAGGGCAAAACAAAATTGGAAAATTGGCTGGGTGCTAAATGGGTAGAAATCAGTTCCAATTGATTACACTCACTTTACACCAGTAACTGATCAGAAAATTCATACATTACGTCCCTGGAAGGGATTGTATTTTAAAATCCTCTCCCAACTTGGTTTTACCTTGTATCAATGTAGGGAGCAACAATCCTCTACAATCAGTTCAGTCGACGGTTATGCAGTAAACTTGTTCACTATTGCATTTCAGGCACCTTTATACCAATCAGAGTCTCTTTGGCACTTAGTTGACCAGATTAAGTTTTTCGGAATCCGCCAACCCACCCCTGTAGAAACAAATTATGGCAGCTTTGGGAAAGCTAGACGCCCATATTTGGGTTTGGCCCCTGTCATTCTACATTTCCATGGGTCAGATGTGCTGGTGTCTGCAGATTCCGAGGGGAACAAGTTAAGCACCAGGATCCTTGCAATTCCCAAATATTCACAGTATCGAGAGCAAGCACAGATCTGGCAGCATTCTCCACCCTTTCTTTAAATTCCATCCCTGCTACGTTTTAGATAGTTGGTGGGAACCAAAATGAACTCTTGCAATTGCTGTATTAACACACCACAGAACTACCAACTGATCACCAACAATGGCAGAGATGGAAATGATGCTAACGTTTTTCCCGTTCGTCACTCCAACATGTCCGCTCTTCTAAAATGGGTGAATGCAGGGCTCCCCAGGGCTTCTCAAAAATAGAGAAAATAAAAACTAAATTACCTAGAAATACACATCATCCCTAGTTAATTATTTAAATAACATCAGCAAAAGTACATCTTTCAGTTGTTTAAAAAACTTTTAAAAAGTAATGGTCAATTGGAAACAAAATAAGCTGGTTGCTACCAAAACATTATGGGGCTAAAATTCCGGCCTTGCTGGGTCCGTACGGAATGCTGACGGACCTGGCGAGGACCCGCAAAAGCTGGTTTTCGGCACGCAATGCGCATGCGCCAAAAACCGGCCTTTCCAATCTGTTAAGTTTTGGCTTGACAGATCCTCCGCATCCCCGGAGCCAGGACATTCGCGCGGGCGTGATTGCGCTATTTACCCAACTCTTGCCCAGCGAATGTCCTTAAAACGCTTGCATCTGGTAAAAGCAGGCACATAGCCTACTTTTACCAGTGTAAGAGTTTTAAAAAACATAAAAATAAAAATGAAACACATTTTTTTAAAAAACCCTGTCCAATAAGGTAAGTTTATTTTAAACCCTATTAAAACACTTAAAAAATAATCCCAAAAATATTTTTTTTCTAAAACATTTAATGAACTTTAATTTCAATTCATTTTAATTATGTGAGGTGTGTTTTTTTACTTTTTATGTTGTGTTTAGAGTGTTTTTTTTTCCTCATTAATAGCAATGAGAACTGGTAGATATGGAGTTCTGATTGCTATTAATGAGAATACTGTACCTGATTGGTTGTGTGGTCACACGTGACTGCACCTTCTGCGTCTGAACGTCGAGGACGGGAGCGCGCTCCGCAGTGCGGGAAGAGAAGGCCTCCCCACCGCAATCGCAGGCTCCCCACCAGTTAAATTTGTAAAAAATTCTCGGGTCGGAGGCGTTGGTCCAAGACTCTGGTATAAAAGATACTCTATTCCTTTAAAGTTGCAATGTCTCGAAGTTCGAATAACATTTTACTGACATGCAGCTCAGAGTTGGAAAAATCAAGCTGATTAAAACAATTTTCTTTCAAATATCATTCAATACATAAATATTTCAAGTTTCTGTTGGGGAGGAGGCGGCTGGATTTCAGCAACACATGGTTTGTTTAATCAGGCTGCTGACATTCACCCTCTGTCCTTGGGTTCCTGCCAATTCTAAATCCAGAACCCCTGGATGAAAAGCAGAGATTAGCGATGCAAGTATGCACACCATGCGATATTGGAATGGGATTAAGGGAGAAGGAGTGCCCTCTGGTAGAAGTGGTTTGGCCCAATGTTGCTGTAGGTTGATTTAATAAACCAAGGCGTATGTTTGCTCATCAAAACGGCACAAGAAAAACTATATTTAATAGTAGCTGGGTTGTTAAATTAAAGGTGTAAGGCTGATAAGGAATACTTTAAGTCCTGCGAGAAGGATAGCTCATTTCGACAAGTATCTACCATGGCCGAAATAACAGGGTAACCTGGTCTCAGGCCTCCACTAAAGTCACTCCAAGCCTGGTGACAGAAAGCACCCAAGAGCATCCTGGGGACAGATGTCCCTTCCTCCAATGGCATGGGTTGAAGCAAGGAGCCACTACTTAGCATCTCGCCAAAGCAGCAGAGCTGACATTGGGAACTCTGTGGATTGGGCAATCAAACTTGCAACCCACCACTCCCTGGTGACGTGTTGGTGCTCTGAGGTCTTGCCTCTCAGTGCGAGAGTCAGGACTGTAGGTGATGCTTGATGACTACAGGCTGATCAAGATGCGCTGGGGGATTGGGCTCGTGACTGGCAAATGATGCGTAGATCTCTAAATTCATTACCAATGCTGTGAAGGCATTGCTGGAGTGAATAGGGTGCAAGGATTTCTCCTTGGCCTCCTCCTATTTCTCATCTACATGCTGCCCCTTGGCAAAATCATCCGAAAACACAGCGTCTGTTTCCACATGTACGTTAACGACACCCAGCTCTACCTCACCACCACGTCTCTTGACCCCTCCAAGTTCTCTAATTTGTCACACTGCTTGTCTGACATCCACTTCTGGATGAGCAGAAATTTTCTCCAATTAAATATCGGAAAGACGGAAGGCATTGTCTTCGGTCCCCGCTACAAATTCCGTTCCCTAGTCACTGAGTCCATCCCTCTCCCCAGCATCTGTCTGAGCATCAACCAGACTGTTTGCAACCTTAGTGTCACATTTGACCCTGAAATGAGCTACCGACCACGTATCCACGGCATAACTAAGACCGCCTATTTCCACCTCTGTAACATCACCCGTCTCTGCTCTTGCGTCAGCTCATCCGCTACTGAAACCCTCAGCCTTGCCTTTGTTACCTTTAGATTTGACTATTCCAACACAGTCCTGGCTGACCTCCCACAATCTACCCTACATATACTTGAGGTCATCCAAAACTTAGCTGCCCGCATCCTAACTCGCACCAAGTCCCATTCACCCATCATCGCCCCTGTGCTTGCTGACCTATTCCGGCTCCCAGTTAAGCAACACCTTTTAAAAATTCTCATCCTTGTTTTCAAATCTCTCTATGGCCTTGCACCTTCCCATCTCTAATCTCCCACAACCGTTTCCCGTCTCCCCGCACCCCTAAAAGATCTGCGCTCCTCTAATAATGCCCTCTTGGGCATCCTTGATTATAATCGCTCAAATATTGGTGGCCGTGCGTTCTGTTGCCTGGGCCCTAACCTCTGGAATTCCCTCCCTACCTCTCTATCCTCCTTTAAGATGCTCCTTAAAACCTAACTCTTTATCCAAGCTTTTGGCCATCTGCCCTAATTTCTCCTT
This sequence comes from Pristiophorus japonicus, assembly GCF_044704955.1. Lineage (NCBI taxonomy): Eukaryota > Metazoa > Chordata > Chondrichthyes > Pristiophoridae > Pristiophorus > Pristiophorus japonicus. The sequence continues at coordinate 131,948,638 of NC_091992.1, read as the reverse complement.
ATGTGGCTTGGTGTCAAACTTTTGTCTTATAACACTCCTGTGAAGTGCCTTGGGATATTTTACTACGTTAAAGTTACTATATAAATACAAGTTGCTGTTGTTGTTGTGTATTTATAGAACAACTCACTATAAAATAAAACATACTGGGGGCGAAATTCCCCTGCGCCCTGTTTGGGGGCGGTGACTGATTCAGGGCGGGACTTCCTGTGCCCGGGGCGAGAGTCACCCCTAGCCGCGCAATTGCGGTTCCATCCCCTCACAGGAAGTTAAACACAAAGTCACGCGCTCCACTTCCTGTTGGGGCGGGTTCGAGGGTGCTACTCAGTCGCATTAGTCAGCGCTGCGCGACTGCGCCGCCGAGCACTGATGCATTTCAACGCCCTTCCCCTTCTGCACGGCCTCCACGGCGGTGTGGTGCTGAGGCCGCAGCCCGGCACCCAAACGGAATGCTGGGCTGCATGATGGCGGCCCGGACCACGCCAAAGAAACACAGAAGGAGCAAGAAAAAAAGCAGCGGCGGTGCTCTCGACCTCCCCCGCGTGGCAGGAAGGGGTCACCGTGAGGCGCTGAGGGGTCGCTGCACATAGCGATGACATCATTGCCAGTTGCACAGCGACCCGAGGCGCTACAGGAGGGGTGCGGCGCTATCGTGTCAGGGTCTCTGCTAACTCCCCTGCACCCCACTCCTGGGCGAAAACAGATTTGCACCCCGTTAGCGCCCCCTGGAGGCGCCAACGGGAGGCACAAAACAGGGCAATTTCAGCCTCACTATTTTGTCTTTGTGCAAGATTTATTCCCAGTTGAAAGCAATTTAATTATCCAGATAGGCTCAAAGAGCTCGAACTCGACATTTTAGAGAAGCATAGACTTCAGGGTGATTTGATCGAGGTTTATCAAATGATGAAGGGAATAGATTGTTTATGTGTAGACAGTTTGTTTCAACTAAAAAAGTTAGGGAGGACTAGGGATCACAATCTCAAGTTTTGTAAAGGCAGAACTAGGACAAATGTTAGGAGTTGATTCATTTGTTAGAGAATAGTGGACCTGTGGAACAGGCTGCCAGTTCTTGCACTGAACGCTGATTTGCTGAGTTCCTTCAAGCGAGAGCTGGATCTGTTTCTGGCTCGGGTGCAGATCATCTTGTACAAAAGGTAGGTTCTGTATAACATTAATTGGGGCCAGAGTGACCTCCTGGACTAGTTTTGATCGCCTAAGGGGGTCAAGGAGGAATTCTCCAGATTGTTTCCCCCTCTTGTAGCCTACGTTTTTTTATCTGTTTTTTCACCTCTCCCAGGAGATCACATGGCTTTCAGGTGGGGTGAGGAATATAAATATTGCGGTGCATAAGGCACTGCCATTGTGTGTGGCTGGCTGAATGGACCCAGTGGGTCTTTTCTGGTCCATCCTTGTTTGTCTGTTAGTGTTGGAGCAAACCTTTTTTCAGTTAAGAAACAACTGTGGAGAATGATGGTCTTACAGTGGAAGAAATGAAATCTTTTATACACTACTGGTTACACTGAGGGTAACAATCCTATGTTTACAGCTCAGAAAAGTCTTTACATTCCTGACTTTTGTTTTTTCCAAACTATGCTATATATTCTATTATAATTTCCAATGAGGCAAAGTTTTTCTTCTTTCTAGGCAGCTATATTCTTCCTCATAAGGGCAGTTCCTAAATCCTACAATAAACTCAAAGCTGTGAATCCTTGAACAACATGAATACTAGTAGGCTATAAAATACTACAGCTAAGCAGCCTTGGGTTCTAATTGTGACTTTTAGCTGAACAATCACCTGCCCACAGTCAAATAGTCTCCTACCAGCTGCATCTAAGAAAACAAGTACCGGTACTCACCAAGGATTCTTCACAATAAACAAAATATATACAGATAAGTACCTTTCAGAATCGATCCTGAAATAGTGCTTGTGGAAAAAGAATACTTGAATTCATAAATACTGTATCACATTCCTCAGAGACTCAGTGCTTTAAATATAATGAATTATTTTGAATGTAGTTGCAACTTGATTTTTCTGGAGTATCGTAAAAATCCCCATTTTGCACATTCAATTTGCACCAGTGTAAGTGAGTTAGGATTTTTTGAGTTTAGTTTAGCTTTTTTCAAAAGGGGGCGTTACCTGCCAGTTTTGGCCATTTAAGCCACTTTGGACAGCTAATAGTTGCTCCAAACTAACTTAGGCCGGCGTATGTGACCACTTGTGGCCACAAACAGAAAACCCTTGCAGAGAGTTAAGAAATCAGCGCAGGTAGCCAGAGATAGTGGCGGGAAGCAGAGAGGACCTTACACAGCACTAAACAAAGCAAAACAACATTCAAGAAGCATAAAAACCATCAAGGAGAAATAAAAAATAAAACGTAAGTCCTACCTTCCTAACTCGGGCCCAGGAAGTCAGCGGGCTGATCGGTGAGAGAGGCCACTTGACCGGGGATAGGTGCGGGCAGGAGAGCACAGGGAATTGGCCACAAGCTCCCAGAAGACACAGGCAGGCTGGGCTGGGCTCCCAGAAGACACAGGCTGCTGGCTGCAGGTATCAACGGACAACGGGCCAGCCGACCGGTGCGGGAGGCCACTCGGCCGGGGATAGGTGCGGGCGGGAGAGCACAGGAAACTGGCCGATTGCCAATGTTATTCGCTACTGCACATGCGCAAACGCTCCAATGCGCATGCCGGCACTCTTTCACACACAGGGCCCTAGCTCCGCCCTCCTGCCGACATTCTTTGACGCGCAGGGCCCTAGCTCCGCCCCCCCAATGGAATCGCCATGCCGCGCCAAGCCCCGGGAGAGTCAATAGAGCGGCCAGAATCCAGGGACATCTTTTTGGTGCCGTTTTGAGCCTAGGAAGTTGGTGCATCTTACGCGAATGCCCCGAAAAAACGGGTGGGCCAAATTTGGGCCCATTGTGTGGGCATCTGTGGCAGCCATTACACACAGCAAGATCCTACCAGCGATAAAATGAATGAAATGGTGCTTTGGTAGTGGATGAAATGTTGGCCCAGATACTGGAAGAACTCCTGCTCTTCTTCAATTATTACCACGAGTTCGTTAACATCCGCCAGAACTGGCACATGGTATCAGCTTATGACATCAATACATCCAAAAACAATGACAATACATCCAATATTCAATACTGTATTAAAATGTCAACCTAGATTAGGTGCTCAAATCTCTGGCATTGGGCACAAACCCAGACCATCGGACTAAATGACAGGAGGCTCTACCAGCTGAGCCAAGCTGAAAGCTTTTTAAAAAGTGAAGCAAAACAAAGGGCATCTTTACCAAAAGGCTTCTTCCAACTTCCGAATTTGTTTCACTGCATCTGTTCTTTCCTGGTCTCTCTCAGTCTGCAAGGCATGAATCTAAAATAAAATAAATTATTCATTTACTTCATGCATATTACAGCAGGAACAAAATCAATTGTTACATTACAATTTTAGAATCCGAGATACCTAGAGAAAAACTTTTGTTGAAGTAAACAAATCAAATGTTCTGTAAGTACCGTCACTGGTCTGGTGGATAAAATAAAATTCTGCTGGTAGATACACTGCTGAATCCTGGTGATCCTCTTGACTAAAAAAATGGAGCCTTGATATTCCATGTGCTTTGGGAACAGAATTCAATCGCCATGGGAGCAATTTCGGTTCATAGAAACATAGAAAATAGGTGCAGGAGTAGGCCATTCGGCCCTTCGAGCCTGCACCACCATTTGATAAGATCATGGCTGATCATTCCCTCGGTATCCCTTTCCTGCTTTCTCTCCATACCTCTTGATCCCTTTAGCCGTAAGGGCCATATCCAACTCCCTCTTGAATATATCCAATGAACTGGCATCAACAACTCTCTGCGGTAGGGAATTCCACAGGTTAACAACTCTCTGAGTGAAGAAGTTTCTCCTCATCTCAGTCCTAAATGGCTTACCCCTTATCCTTAGACTATATCCCCTGGTTCTGGACTTCCCCAACATCGGGAACCTTCTTCCCGCATCTAACCTGTCCAATCCCGTCAGAATGTTATATGTTTCTATGCGATCCCCTCTCATCCTTCTAAACTCCAGTCAATCCAGTCTCTCCTCATATGTCAGTCCTGCCATCCCAGGAATCAGTCTAGTGAACCTTCGCTGCACTCCCTCAATTGTAAGAACGTCCTTCCTCAGACTAGGAGACCAAAACTGAACACAATATTCCAGGTGAGGCCTCAAACCTGTTTCTACCCTTTCTGGCAGGGAAGGGAAATTCTAACTTGCGGGGGGCAGCCTAGGACGAGCAGGATGCTTGGATACCCTGAAAATTCCACCAGTTCCAAACAGGTGTATTTCCTGCACAGGGCTAGAAGTGGGGGCCATAGTTCAGTATCCAAATACAACCAATTCAACTGCTAGACCAGCGAAGGAGTACCCTTGAACTCATTTCTCCAAGCTTCATGACTTACGTCAGACTGGCTTGCACCTCCCTCCCCAGCGCCAATGTATTCCCGGGATTTGGGAAAGTAAAGAAGTGTTCCCTTTCCCACCATTTACATTTTTTCATGACAATCAATGCACCTGCTTACAGACTGGTCATGTCATAATTAAAACGTATGTTACTTTGATGTACAAATTGTGGGAAACAGGAGCTAGTGGAGAAAAAGGAAGGTAAGGTTTTATTGTCCAGAGGGGTGAATCCACACGCCCAGCAGGGAGCTCGGGTTGCTGACCATTGGGGCCACAATGGTGCAGCCCAGTCTGCAACCCACACTCTCACTAGAACTGTGGGATCACGCAACTACCCCTCAGATCTCTGTGCGTTTTCCCAGAATGTACTCTGTTTAGTGTAGCACGCACACTAATGTATAATTTTGTTATAAATTGTGCTTTTCTTATGCTGATGAAAAAATGGATCCAGCAGGTGGGAATAATAAAAGAAAGTTTCCAATGATAATTTGAGTTTGAAAAGCCCTGGTCAGGTCAACATTAAAGTTTCTTTAAAACAGGAATACAGGAAGACACCATGGCGTGGCGATAACTGGGTTTACGCCTGGAATCCTGCGTATTGTTGAGTTCCTGATGTCAGTCATGTTGCTGAGGAAAGGCAACAGGCAAAGGGGGGGGGGGGGGGCAAAGGAGAGAAACAACAGGCAGTACTTCTCAAAACACTCTGAATTGCCTCCTAGCAGTTGGTTCAAGAGCGGTATTGGTCATGGAGCAGGTCATTCACACACCCTCTTGGGCCATAGATGGTGGTTGGAGATCCAAGTGAAGAAAAGGGGAGGAAATAATTCCCATAAAATAAAATAATTGTAAATGACTAGGTTTTACATTTATTTCCTGCTGCACTGACAGTTTTAAAGGAAGCATTTAAAGTTTAGTGCTTCTGTTATTATGAACACTGCAATGACTACAAAGCTAATCAGCGGCTCATACACATAACTAACACAGCACTAATATTTTTAAAACCCAAGCCTTTCTTTCATCTCCCCTCCATTGAGTCTTGTTTATTACATTCATCAAAATTAGAGGTCCTCCCGTGCCTTGTGGCACTTCGAGCAAACACCTTGGAGGAAATACTGACCATCATTTCCCATTCCCTGGAGGTAGAAAAAGGATCCTTGCAGCTGTTCGAATTACTGGGCCCTACAACTTGTGCACTGTTGCCAGTCTTTTACAGCTTTATTGGGATAGAAAGCAGCAGGTCATCGCCACAAAACAGGTGTGTTTTTGCACTTATAGCACGCAACATCCCCGATTGGTGGCTTACAGCAGTTAACGATACTATCACATTTAGTTTTACTGCAACATTTCATTCAATGTCATACATAAAACAGGTACTACATAATGACAGCTTCCAGGACTAAATGCAACTGGTCATTTTAAGGCATTCCAACACACAGAAAAAAAGGTTTTCCCTGTTCCTGTTACTTTACTTTTGAAAGGATACTGCTCCTTTTTCTTTTAAAGAGCCAGAAATGCTGGGTGTCATTTCTGTCACAAACATCATGCACAAGTAATGCAATCATATCTTTCACTATGATTAATGTCATTGGGCAGTGTGTTTGGAAGCAAATGATAAAAGGGCTAGCAAATACATTTGCACAGTGATGGTGTCCCTATAAAGACTCTCTGCCCAGTTGCTCTTGGGTGGTGTATACCTCTGAACTTACTGAACTTTTCAACGATTTAAAAAAAACTAAACTCTCAGTACAGTCACTGCACCAGTGTGGTTTATGTTAAATGAAACAGAAAATGAAAATTCCATTCCACTTTCTATACACACCCACTACATTGATTCATTTTAACTCCTGTAGTGATCGGATTACCAAGGTTAGGCATTAGATCAGTGCTGATTTAATATCGATTACAGGCCTGTAAATCCCCAAGATGCAAATCAGATCATCCATTATGAATTACAATGTTTCCTCGGCGTGCGCTTCTTGTTCCTGTTGGGGTTACTAATGGTCATTTTATCTCTTTTAAGAAAAAGTAAAACAAAAATTGAGAAGCAGCCAAGTGATCTGATAAATGACAAACTTACTACATAAATGACAGATTTACATTTAAAATAGCATTTTAACACATCGAGAGTGCACACTTCTGTCTACAACCTTACTTCTGGTTCTCATGATTTCTGGTCATACTTTTCTCAACCGTCATCATTGTAAATTGCCTTGTCAATATTTCCTATTCAGTTTTGCAATGACTACTGTCATGATATAGTGTAGGCTCTGGCCAGTAAGTGTCTCCGTGAAATGTGGCCAACATCATGGGCAATTAACTAGTCCTTCACAAACATCTCAGAACATCGACATACAGCAGATGTCTGAATTGCACTGACCATTATGTAGTGGTCTCTGTGGAGCAAGATCCCACAAACAGCAATAAGATGAATGACCAATTAATCTGTTTGGTAAAAAACACCACAGTGTGGTACCGAGACTTGAACCACATGTTGTACCTAAGCAAGATAGATGTCAGTTTTATCCTGGACTTATGGCAGGACACCACGCACTGCTTCTTTTCCTCGATTTTCTCATCACTGATTGTGTTTTTGGTATCCTTTCCTTTTGTTCTGCATTTTTAATAATTCCCCTCCAATTCTCAAATTAAGTAAATTAGTCTTGCTTCATTCTTTACATTCAGATGGCTTTCTCTGTAAGAAAAATGTCAAACTGACACTCAAGTGTGGTAATTCTGCACATATGCAATGTCATCTTCCAATTTGTAGTGGTCTAGTGGCTATATTTGCAAACATTATAGTCTCAAGGGAATATGTGGTATGATCTATTTTATTTCTGTTATGCTCGAATGCCTAGGCTTCAAATTGGCCCAGTGCTGGTGGTCTCTCAGTGGGTGATCCATTCTATTTCTGTGGTGATCCAAGTGATGACACTTCTTGTTGGCAGGCCCTGGCGTCCACTTTTCCAACAGTACAGAGAACATCCTCTTCAACTTTTCAGTCACTATTTCTTCCTGGCCTTTCGGATGAGACGTTACACCGAGGTCCCTCTCAGGTGGATGTAAAAGATCCTGTGGCACTATTTCAAAGAAGAGCAGGAACGTTCTCCCTGGTATCCTGGCCAATATTTATCCCTCAATCAACTAAAAACAGATTATCTGGTCATTATTACAATGCTGTTTGTGGGAGCTGGATGAGCACAAATTAGCTGCTGCATTTCCTACATTACAACAGTGACTACACTTCAAAAAGTACTTAATTGGGTGTAAAGCGCTTTGGGACGTCCGACGGTTGTAACAGGCACTATAGAAATGAAAGTCTTGATTCTTTCTTTCTTTGGATTTGAACCGTAGTGAAAACTGTCAACAGGAATCACCTCTATGACTGACATAAGGTGGACCCTTAATGTAGATTCAACTCTGAATTGTTGATATATTTTCCCAACTGATCCACTGGAGTCCCAATGTTGCACACATGTGGAATTCATGCTGTAATAGCAGGTCCTCCTTGCAGGGACTTCAGCCTTGTCGCTTTTAACAGATCCATTAAGACACGATGAATTAAATACCCATCAATTAAAGTACAAATTATTCACCGCAATTGAATTCTTTATTAAATATCATGCGTAAACTTCTCTACTTACAATTCTTAAACATTCCTTCAGTGATGCAGTTAATCCAGTTATTGGTGCATATACAACTTTTGATGCCCCCTACATAGTCCATATGTTGTCAATGGTACTCAGTGTGTTATAACAGGCATCTTACTGCCCAGTAGTTCACTTCATTACCTTCCTTTCATGAAGATGCTCCAGATGCAGCTTTTCTTGTTCAAATCTTCCTGCTTGGTTCTGAAAAAAAAAATACACATTAAATAAGCCACAGGCATTAATTGATGTAAAAAAGTCAACTAATGACCTCAAATTACAATTAGGATTTACTGGGTTCACCTGTCTTTTAAACAACTATTAAACTAAAAGAACTAAATGTTAAGCAATGGTTTGTGTCTGTGTCTACTTAATTGAGGGTAAACTCTCCATTTCCTCTCCCATGCCCACCTTTCTATCCTAGTTTCACTAGACCACATGCTTGTTGCAGGAGGGAGGGTAGGTCGGTGACCTGCTCTTAATCCTCCCTCACTGCTGCCATAAACCTGCCTTCAGGAGAAGCACAAGAGTAGGAGTATACTTCCTCGGATTTTCCTTCCCTTCATGTGGGGAGGGGCCTGGCTTCCTTTCAGTGAATACAACAACTACTTGCATTTATATAGCGCCTTTAATGTAGAAAAGCACTCAAGGCACTTCACAGAAGTGTAATCAGACAAAAATTGACAGGAAGGGGAGTAGACAGGAAAGAAGAGCCTAACAGAAGAGGTGGAAGTGATGGGCTCAGATCCGAAGCAGCAGTCAAAATGCGCATGTGAATGGACAGAGGTAATTCAGGTTATGCAGATATGGCAAAGATTACAATAGATAAGTAAACTGTGCCCTCGCTCCCACCTCTATTTTCCGGCATAAGGTTCTGCCAGGGGTGCAACTGGATCATGTTAATGGACTGGCCCACCAAATTTGGCCATAGTTCAACCTGGACAGGCAAAGTGTAGTTCAGGCACGCTGCATCTATCCCCCTAGGTGGGAGGGGGCTAAGAAATCAGCTCCACCTTATTGAGCATCTTGCAAAAACCCATATACACATCTACTGCATTCCCTTTATCTATACAATGTGACTTTCTTCAAAAAAACTATTAAATGCCAGATATCCTTACTCCAAGCATTTCCAACTGCTCACCAACTTGATCTCCAGTTATGGATTCTGTTTTTAGGCTAACAGGTCTATAGTTACCTAGTTTACACTTCTCTCCCTTCTTGAGCAGAGATATTACTTTGGCTACCCTCCAGTTCTCTTGTATATCTAAGGAGGATTGAAAAATTATCAAAGCCTCTGCTATCACCCCTTCAACTTCCGTCAAACGCCAAGGGAGCATTCCATCTGGACCTGGTGAATTTTACCATTTGAGTTCTGTTCGTTTTTTCTGAACTAACTCCTTACCTACAGTTCTCTCTAATAATTGTTCAATTTTCTCCTCTAGTACAACAACATTCTCACTTCCACCATCATTTGTAAAAAAACAATGACATATTTATTTCATACTTCTGCCACAACTAGACTTCCCCTTCATCCTCAAGTGGTCCTTTTTATATGCTTACCATTTCTCTTATATTATCTTATATTATTCCTTTTTTGGCTTTCCACTGTCTTTTTCCCCTTTCCCTCCACACTTTCTATATTCCTCATGATTTTCTTAATCATATAACTCCTGTTTAAATTTTAGTCTAGTTTTACCCTCTTTATTTTTCTATAATTTTCTCTCTTCAGATGCATCTACTTTTTGCCTTAAAGGAATTTATTTATTTTTTACACTATTCATCTCGTAACTTTAAGATTACCACTGCTGATCCAATGTCTTATTCGCTAATTTTTCTGTCTAGATATTTTTGGATCCCTTCTCATCTGACTGAACGTTGCCTTTTTTCCAGTCCAGCACCCTTATCTTTGGCTATTTGTCCCACTTGATCTCCCAAATCAAGCAATTGTTGGACTAGAAATGTAATGACCTAGGAAGCAGTCTGGGAGGCATTTCAAAAAACATTCCCCACTTTCACCACACAAAATCCTTATTTCAATCTATCTTGGGACGGTTAAAGTCACCCAATACGATTAACTCGGTTGTTTTACACATCTTTGAATTCTGTACAAATCTCCCTTTCTCTCTGATCTTCCTTGACCAGTGGTCTGTAATGCACAAAGAGAATTGTATTATTTTCCTTGCTATTCTTTAACTTAACCCACATGGATTCTGACTCAATACAACCCCTAAAACATGCTTACATTCTAGCACTATGATAGAATCCTTTACTGGCACCCATTTCCCCCCTCTCTATTACTATTGAAAATCCAGGAATATCAAAGTTCACAGTCCCATTCAAACCTAAACCAAGTCTTCAGTGTAGCTAGCATACCATATCTTCCATAAATTATTCATACTTTTAACTCTCCACTTGTTTGAAATGCTGGCAATCTTACTCTTTTTAATTCCCAATTCCTTCTGATCTGTTCTTCGTTACTTTCCTGTCTTTTTCATTTCCCTTTCCTAAACCACTTGCCCCTTTTGCTTTCACAACTTGTTTTTCCTTCTGCTTGCCACATTATTTCAAACTATCCACGCCATTTTGGTTAAAATACTCCCCAAATCAACTCGTTTAATCGTAGAATCATAGAAATTTACAGCACGGAAGGAGGTCATTTCGGCCCATCGTGTCCACACCGGCCGACCAAAAGCTATCCAGCCTAATCCCAATGTCCAGCTCTTGGTCCGTAGCCCTGTAGGTTACGGCACTTCAATTGCACATCCAAGTATTTTTTTTAAATGTGGTGAGGGTTTCTGCCTCTACCACCCTTTCAGGCAGTGAGTTCCAGATCCCCACAACCCTCTGCGTGAAGAAATTTCCCCTCATATCTTCTCTAAGCCTCCCCCCAATTACTTTAAATCTATACCCCCTGGTTATTGACTCCTCTGCCAAGTGAAACAGGTCCTTCCTATCCACTCTATCCAGGCCCCTCATAATTTTATACACCTCAATCAGGTCTCCCCTCAGCCTCCTCTGTTCCAAAGAAAACAGACCCAGTATCTCCAATCTTTCCTCATAGACAAAATTCTCCAGTCCAGGCAACATTCTTGTAAATCTCCTCTGCACCCTTTCCATTGTAATCACATATTTCCTGTAATGTGGTGACCAGAACTGCATACAGTACTCAGCTGCAGCCTAACCAGTATTTTATACAGTTCAAGCATAATGTCTTGCTCTTGTATTCTCATTTCCTGCTTACCCTTCAATATTCTTCCTTTTTATGCAACTATTTAATTTCTTTTTAAGAATTTATGGATTTCAAGAGTGGTTTGTGACAGAGTTCTAAATTCTAAGCACTGTTCCAGTACAGCTACATCACTGGCATCTACAAGACAATGTGGTAAACTGTCCAGGTATGTTCTATCCACAAAAAGCAGGACAAATCCAATCCGGTCATTTACCGCCCCATCAATCCACTCTCAATCATCACCAAAGTGATCGAAGGCGTCATCAACAGTGCAATCAAGCAGCATTTACTCACCAAGTTGGCTGGCGAGTTTCCCACATTACAACAGTGACTGCACTTCAAAAGTACTTCATTGGCTGTAAAGCACTTTGAGACATCCAGAGGTCGGGAAAGGTGCGATATGAACCCAAGTCTTTTAACAACCTGCTGACCGATGCTTAGTTTGGGTTCAGCCAGGACCACTTAGCTCCAGACCTCATTACTGCCTTAGTCCAAACATGGACAAATCTGCTGAATTCCAGACGTGAGGAGAGAGTGACTGCCCTTGATGTCAAGGCAGCATTTGACCAAGTGTGGCATCAAGGAGTCCGAGCAAAATTGAAGTAAATGGGAATTAGGGGGAAAATTCTCCACTGGCTGGAGTCAGACCGAGCACAAAGATGATGATTACGGCTGCTGGAGATCAATCATCCCAGCCCCAGGACATCGCAGCAGAAGTTCGTCAAGGCAGTGTCCAAGGCCCAACCATCTTCAGGTGCTTCATCAATGACCTCCCTCCATCATAAGGTCAGAAGTGGGGATGTTCGTTGATGAATGCAGTGTTCAGTTTCATTCGCAACCCCTCAGATAATGGAGCTGTCCATGCCCGCATGCAGCAAGACCTGGACAACATTCAGGCTTGGGCTGATAATTGGCAAGTAATATTCACGCCACACAAGTGCCAGGCAATGACTATCTCCAACGAGCGAGAGTCTAACCATCTCCCCTTGACATTCAACAGCATTACCATCGCCGAATCCCCCACCATCAACGTTCTGGTGGTCATCATTGACCAGAAACTTAACTGGACCAGCCACATAAATACTGTGACCACAAGAGCAGGTCAGAGGCTGGGTATTCTGCGGCAAGTCTCTCACCTCCTGACTCCCCAACATTTACAAAGCACAAATCAGGAGTGTGATGGAATACTGATAATGATGATGGACAAAGCAGCCCGCTTGATTGGCACCCCATCCACCACCTTTAACATTCACTTCCTCCACCACTGGCGCATCGTGGCTGCAGTGTGTACCATCTACAAGATGCACTGCAGCAACCCGCCAAGGCTTCTTCGACAGCACCTCCCAAACCCGCGACCTCTACCACCTAGAAGAACAAGGGCAGCAGGCGCATGGGAACACCATCACCTGCAAGTTCCTCTCCAAGTTACACAACATCCTGATTTGGAAATATATTGCCGTTCCTTCATTGTCGCTGGGTCAAAATCCTGGAACTCCCTCTCTAACAGCACTGTGGGAGTTCCTTCAGCACACGGACTGCAGCGGTTCAAGAAGGTGGCTCACCACCACCTTCTCAAGGGTAAGGAGGAACTAAGGGAAATTCTTATTAGTCGTGAAATTGTGTTGGGGAAGTTGATAGGATTGAAGGCCAATAAATCCCCAGGGCCTGATGGACTGCATCCCAGAGTACTTAAGGAGGTGGCCTTGGAAATAGCGGATGCATTGACAGTCATTTTCCAACATTCCATAGATTCTGGATCAGTTCCTATGAAGTGGAGGGTAGTCAATGTAACCCCACTTTTTAAAAAAGGAGGGAGAGAGAAAACAGGGAATTATAGACCGGTCAGCCTGACATCGGTAGTGGGTAAAATGATGGAATCAATTATTAAGGATGTCATAGCAGCGCATTTGGAAAGAGGTGACATGATAGGTCCAAGTCAGCATGGATTTGTGAAAGGGAAATCATGCTTGACAAATCTTCTGAAATTTTTTGAGGATGTTTCCAATAGAGTGGACAAGGGAGAACCAGTTGATGTGGTGTATTTGGACTTTCAGAAGGCTTTCGACAAGGTCCCACACAAGAGATCAATGTGCAAAGTTAAAGCACATGGAATTGGGGGTAGTGTGCTGACGTGGATTGAGAACTGGTTGGCAGACAGGAAGCAAAGAGTAGGAGTAAATGGGTACTTTTCAGAATGGCAGGCAGTGACTAGTGGGGTACCGCAAGGTTCTGTGCTGGGGCCCCAGCTGTTTACATTGTACATTAATGATTTAGACGAGGGGATTAAATGTAGTATCTCCAAATTTGCGGATGACACTAAGTTGGGTGGCAGTGTGAGCTGCGAGGATGATGCTATGAGGCTGCAGAGTGACTTGGATAGGTTAGGTGAATGGGCAAATGCATGGCAGATGAAGTATAATATGGATAAATGTGAGGTTATCCACTTTGGTGGTAAAAACAGAGAGACAGACTATTATCTGAATGGTGACAGATTAGGAAAAGGGGAAGTGCAACGAGACCTGGGTGTCATGGTACATCAGTCATTGAAGGTTGGCATGCAGGTACAGCAGGCGGTGAAGAAAGCAAATGGCATGTTGGCCTTCATAGCGAGGGGATTTGAGTACAGGGGCAGGGAGGTGTTACTACAGTTGTACAGGGCCTTGGTGAGGCCACACCTGGAGTATTGTGTACAGTTTTGATCTCCTAACTTGAGGAAGGACATTCTTGCTATTGAGGGAGTGCAGCGAAGGTTCACCAGACTGATTCCCAGGATGGCGGGACTGACATATCAAGAAAGACTGGATCAACTGGGCTTGTATTCACTGGAGTTCAGAAGAATGAGAGGGGATCTCATAGAAACGTTTAAAATTCTGACGGGTTTAGACAGGTTAGATGCAGGAAGAATGTTCCCGATGTTGGGGAAGTCCAGAACCAGGGGACACAGTCTAAGGATAAGGGGTAAGCCATTTAGGACCGAGATGAGGAGAAACTTCTTCACCCAGAGAGTGGTGAACCTGTGGAATTCCCTACCACAGAAAGTTGTTGAGGCCAATTCACTAAATATATTCAAAAAGGAGTTAGAAGTAGTCCTTACTACAAGGGGGATCAAGGGGTATGGCGAGAAAGCAGGAATGGGGTACTTAAGTTGCATGTTCAGCCATGAACTCGTTGAATGGTGGTGCAGGCTCGAAGGGCCGAATAGCCGACTCCTGCACCTATTTTCTATGTTTCTAATTAGGGATGGGCAATGAATGCCGGCCTTGCCAATGACACCCACATCCCAGAAACTAATTTTAAAAATCTGTGTCATTTTTCCCAACCTCCCCTTTAAGTCTTTTTATGATTAGCTTGAATCTGTGCCCTTTTGTTACTGTCTCTCCAGCCAACCATGATCTTATTGAATGCTGGAGCAAGCTCGGCGGCCCGTATGGCCTACTCCTGTTCCTAATTCTTATAGAAGCAGTCTCAGCATTTAGAGACCATGGCCCCTATTTTCGCCACGATTTTGCGCCGTTTTTTGGCGTCCAAATGTTTTTTGGCGTTAAATGCTCCCTTTCCAACTTTCGCCAACGTTTGGACACTGCTGCCGACTGTATGCGGCAGTTTTTTTTTTGAACCATAGCATTTTTTGGAGCCAACCCGAGTCAAAACGGGATCGGGCGCGTTTTTGTGCACTTAATCGATTTTGACCGTCTACAACTTTTTTCGGTGCGAAAAACACTGGCCGAAAGTCCCGCAAAAAAAAACCCACCTGTGAAGTTAAGGAGGCGGATTGGCGCACAAGAGGACAAGAGCGAGGCAATAAGAATATAAAATACATTTCTACAGAGAACTCTTTTTGGAGCAAGGGAAGAGGATTTCTGGGCCAGAAGGAATGCCCCCCCCCCCCCTCCGCTGCAATCCCGGCCCGAATGCCCCCCACCCCCACCCATCCTCCGCCACTTAGTCCCGCTCCCTCTGCGAGTTGAAGTTTGGGTTGCCCTGGCGAACGGACACAAAAAAAATCGTATGTTAACATGCGCGGGTGCCAAAAATCCAGCAAGTGGAAAATAAGGGTCTATTACAATCATTAGATCAGGAGTTTGTCACATTACACAGAATTGCATTATGTATAGAAAAAAGCAGACAAGAAAAAGTACAAGTAGGGAAGTACTGGTAAGTTGAACATTGGAAGGAAATATTGAGTGTGCAACAGGTGAGCATTTACAACTCCGATAGTCTATCACAGCATTATTACAGCGATCTCATTTATAGTAGTAAAACGCAAGAAAGCCATGTTTTACCTCAATTCATTAGGATATAAAGGCAGAAGCAGATTTTGCATCCCACAAACATGTAGTGATTTCACTGATGAAATAAAATGATCAGTGATGAATGACATATTTTAGTTACTGGTTAACTGTGCAAATAGATGTTAACAAATATGATGTGATTGGGATTACGGAGAGGTGGCTCCAGGATGATCAGGGCTGGGAACTCAACATCCAGGGGTATTCAACATTCAGGAAGGATAGAATAAAAGGAAAAGGAGGTCGGGTAGCATTGCTGGTTAAGGAGGAGATTAAGGCAATAGTTAGGAAGGACATTAGCTTGGATGATGTGGAATCAATGGCCCAAGTTTCCACAAGAAAAAAAACAGGCACCCCTCCGAGCTGGACGCCTGTTTTTCGCGCCTAAAACGGCGCCTAAAAAAATCCTCGGTATTCTCCAGCTCCCTGCAGGTCCTCTGGCCCTCGGCGCAGCCAGCACGAGCTGTGGGGGGGGCGGAGCCAGGTCCCTGCGCTGAAAACAGTGCCGGGACCTCTGCACATGCGCGCTACAGTGGGCACGCAAGTGCAGTAGCTCCAGGCGCCGAACTGTGTGGGAGGGGCCCGAAGCACGCAGCCCCTAGCCCTGGCCGAATGGCCTCACTGGGGCTGCGTGAATAAGGCTCCTCCCACGGCCAGCTCCTGCTCCCCCCCACCCCCGACCAGACCCGACACCCGCTCCCCCCCCCTTCTCTTCCCCCCCCCACTCCCTCCCTCCCCCTCCCCCTCTCTCCCTCCCTCCCTCCCCCTCTCCCTCCCTCCCTCTCTCTCTCCCTCCCTCTCTCTCTCTCTCTCTCTCCCCCTCCCCCCCGCTCAGCGGCACGAACGGCTGCAGAATTCTCCCTGGCTGAAGCACTTTCACACAGGTAGGAAGATGGTTTATTTAATCTTTTCTTGGCTTATAAATGTTTATTCAGGTTGGATTTATTTGTGTAATATTTGTATAAGTATAAATAAGGATTTATTGTCGAATTTAATGACTTCCCTTCCCCCCCACCTCGTTCTGGACGCCTAATTTGTAACCTGCGCCTGATTTTTTAATGTGTAGAACAGGTTTTTTCAGTTCTACAAAAATCTTCACTGGCGCCATTCTACTTTAGTTTGGAGTACGTTTTCACTGTGGAAACTTTCAAATCAGGCGTCAGTGGCCGGACACGCCCCCTTTTGAAGAAAAAATTCTGTTCCAAAGTAGAACTGTTCTACCTGACTAGAACTGCAGAAAAAAAAAATGTGGAGAATTGCGATTTCTAAGATAGTCCGTTCTCCACCAGTTGCTCCTAAAAATCAGGCGCAAATCATGTGGAAACTTGGGCCCATTATGGGTAGAGCTGCAGAACACCAAAGGGCAAAAAACGTTAGTGGGAGTTGTGTACAGACCTCCAAACAGTAGTAGTGATGTTGGGGAGGACATCAACAGGAAATTAGGGGTGCATGCAATAAAGGTGCAGCAGTTATAATGGGTGACTTTAATATGCACATAGATTAGGCTAACCAAACTGGAAGCAATACGGTGGAGGAGGATTTCCTGGAGTGCATAAGGGATGGTTTTTTAGACCAGTATGTCGAGGAACCAACTAGAGGGGAGGCCATCTTAGACTGGGTGTTGTGTAATGAAAGAGGATTAATTAGCAATCTCGTTGTGCGAGGCCCCTTGGGGAAGAGTGACCATAATATGGTGGAATTCTGCATTAGGATGGAGAATGAAACAGTTAATTCAGAGACCATGGTCCAGAACTTAAAGAAGGGTAACTTTGAAGGTATGAGGCATGAATTGGCAAGGATAGATTGGCGAATGATACTTAAGGGGTTGACTGTGGATGGGCAATGGCAGAAATTTAGAGACCGCATGGATGAACTACAACAATTGTACATTCCTGTCTGGCGTAAAAATAAAAAAGGGAAGGTGGCTCAACCGTGGCTATCAAGGGAAATCAGGGATAGTATTAAAGCCAAGGAAGTGGCATACAAATTGGCCAGAAATAGCAGCGAACCCAGGGACTGGGAGAAATTTAGAACTCAGCAGAGGAAGACAAAGGGTTTGATTAGGGCAGGGAAAATGGAGTACGAGAAGAAGCTTGCAGGGAACATTAAGACGGATTGCAAAAGTTTCTATAGATATGTAAAGAGAAAAAGGTTAGTAAAGACAAACGGAGTCCCCTGCAGTCAGAATCTGGGGAAGTCATAGCGGGGAACAAAGAAATGGCGGACCAATTGAACAAGTATTTTGGTTCGGTATTCACTAAGGAGGGCACAAACAATCTTCCGGATATAAAAGGGGTCGGAGGATCTAGTAAGGAGGAGGAACTGAGCGAAATCCTTATTAGTCGGGAAATTGTGTTGGGGAAATTGATGGGATTGAAGGCCGATAAATCCCCAGGGCCTGATGGACTGCATCCCAGAGTACTTAAGGAGGTGGCCTTGGAAATAGTGGATGCATTGACAGTCATTTTCCAACATTCCATTGACTCTGGATCAGTTCCTATGGAGTGGAGGGTAGCCAATGTAACCCCACTTTTTTAAAAAAGGAGGGAGAGATAATAGGGAATTATAGACCGGTCAGCCTGACATCGGTAGTGGGTAAAATGATGGAATCAATTATTAAGGTTGTCATAGCAGTGCATTTGGAAAGAGGTGATATGATAGGTCCAAGTCAGCATGGATTTGTGAAAGGGAAATCATGCTTGACAAATCTTCTGGAATTTTTTGAGGATGTTTCCAGTAGAATGGACAAGGGAGAACCAGTTGATGTGGTATATTTGGACTTTCAGAAGGCGTTCGACAAGGTCCCACACAAGAGATTAATGTGCAAAGTTAAAGCACATGGGATTGGGGTAGTGTGCTGACATGGATTGAGAACTGGTTGTCAGACAGGAAGCAAAGAGTAGGAGTAAATGGGGACTTTTCAGAATGGCAGGCAGTGACTAGTGGGGTACCGCAAGGTTCTGTGCTGGGGCCCCAGCTGTTTACACTGTACATTAATGATTTAGACGAGGGGATTAAATGTAGTATCTCCAAATTTGCGGATGACACTAAGTTGGGTGGCAGTGTGAGCTGTGAGGAGGATGCTATGAGGCTGCAGAGCGACTTGGATAGGTTAGGTGAGTGGGCAAATGCATGGCAGATGAAGTATAATGTGGATAAATGTGAGGTTATCCACTTTGGTGGTAAAAACAGAGAGACAGACTATTATCTGAATGGTGACAGATTAGGAAAAGGGGAGGTGCAAAGAGACCTGGGTGTCATGGTACATCAGTCATTGAAGGTTGGCATGTAGGTGCAGCAGGCGGTTAAGAAAGCAAATGGCATGTTGGCCTTCATAGCGAGGGGATTTGAGTACAGGGGCAGGGAGGTGTTGCTGCAGTTGTACAGGGCATTAGTGAAGCCACACCTGGAGTATTGTGTACAGTTTTGGTCTCCTAACCTGAGGAAGGACATTCTTGCTATTGAGGGAGTGCAGCGAAGGTTCACCAGACTGATTCCCGGGATGGCGGGACTGACCTATCAAGAAAGACTGGATCAACTGGGCTTGTATTCACTGGAGTTCAGAAGAATGAGAGGGGACCTCATAGAAACGTTTAAAATTCTGACGGGGTTAGACAGGTTAGATGCAGGAAGAATGTTCCCAATGTTGGGGAAGTCCAGAACCAGGGGACACAGTCTAAGGATAAGGGGTAAGCCATTTAGGACTGAGATGAGGAGGAACTTCTTCACCCAGAGAGTGGTGAACCTGTGGAATTCTCTACCACAGAAAGTTGGTCAATTCACTAAATATATTAAAAAGAAGTTCGATGAAGTCCTTACTACTAGGGGAATCAAATGGTATGGTGAGAAAGCAGGAATGGGGTACTGAAGTTGCATGTTCAGCCATGAACTCATTGAATGACGGTGCAGGCTAGAAGGGCCGAATGGCATACTCCTGCACCTATTTTCTATGTTTCTATGTTCTATGAAAATTAAAACACATCATAATGTGGAACTCACTTCCGCTCCCAGCAGAATGACAATGTGCACCTATCAGCAGTGTTGCACCAGCCTCTCAAGCAGCCCAGACACACCTTGCTGCTGAGTTGTCTTCCCTTCTTATATCCCGTGCAGTCTGTCATGTCTCCCAATACCATGCAGATGATCATATTAATTACCATGAAACCCATGTGCAGGCTTTATTTGGATTTTGTCTATCATTATCCTCAATCTGTAGATCACAGAATTATATAGAATTACACAGCATCTACAGAACAGAAACAGATCGTGCGATCCAACCGGTCTATGGCGGTGCTTATGTTCCACACGAGCCTCCTCCCACCCCTCTTCATCTCACCCACTTAGCTTATCCTTCTATTCCTTTCTCCTCCGGTCTTTATCTGGCCTCCCCTTAAATCCATCTATGCTATTCACCTCAACCACTGCATGCGGTTCTTTTGAAAAACAATGGTACTGTTTTCGTGGGATTCATAGAAGACAGTTTGTCACCAAATTATTGGAACCCATTCGAGGTGCATGGAAGCCCCTCTGAACATCACATCAAAAACAAATGGAGATTAAAGTCAGAACTAAGTATAGCCATAGCCTGGCGCTTGCTTGAGAAAATGATTTAAACAGGATTCCTTCTTTTTGACAGAGTGATGTGTGAAAGGTAGATATCATTCAGTAAGGATGAGAAAAAATTGTTTGGCCAATGAAATTTATCCCTCCAGCACCCTAAATCCCTCATTTTAGAATCCAGCTATCAAGGTAGGATTATGCAGCCTAGAAACTAATATTACAAGAATTATTGGATTCTACAGTTCTTTAAAGCAAAGTCAATCTCCATTCTCCATTTTCATATGGTTCGGAATCACAGGCCTGGAGTGTGGAAAATAGTCCACATTGTAATAAAATGTATTGGTATATTTAAAGTGGCAGTAAGTGGAATAAAGGAGGAAAGAAAGAATAGCCATTCAGCCCAACTTCTGCAAGTCATATCGTTGCCAAGTCTCGATTCTGGTACTTCATTTCTTTGATGAAGAAACTGAAAAAGTCTGCTGGTGAAATTGTCTATTGTGGACAGGTTTTTGAGAAGTCACCAGAAGTGAAGAACTTTGGTATTTGGCTGCACTACGACTCTTGTAGTGGAACCCATAATATGTACAGGGACCTGACCGCTGCTGGTGCTGTCACCCAGTGCTACCATGACATGGGGGCTCGCCATCGTGCTCGTGCTCACTCCATTCAGATCACGAAGGTACAAGAGATTCCATCGAGCAAGTGTCACTGGCCTGCTGTGATTTTAGATTTTAGATAAAGAGTAAAGCTCCCTCTACACTGTCCCATCAAACAATCTCAGGACAGGTACAGCACAGGTTACAGAGTAAGGCTCTCTTTACACTCGGGCACCAAAGGTCAAAGGCCAGAATCGAGCCCACTCCGTTATGAATGATGAAACAACCTTGATCATTACCTCTTTCTCCTTCATGTCGGCATTGGTCTCGTCCTTGGTCTTCTCCATCCCCAGTGGCGGCAGTCCCAACACGCTGTCGAGGCAGGTTTTGATCAGGTCGAATATGTCCAGAAAAGGATCCAGCTTCCTGTCGCCCAGGTAGGACAGCCCTCGCATAGGGAACGTAACCCGACGCTGCACCCGGCCCCCCGCCCAGAACCTGACCCTCCGGGGCCTGGCCGGAAGCGGGAGAGGAGCGCACTCGTTCGGAAGGCTCCGACTCCCGCGGGATTGGGGACTGTTTGAGCCCAGATAGTGAGGGTCAGCAAGTGGTCTCAGGGGTCAGGGAACGGGTGTAGGCCCAGAGGGGTAGCCCCCCGTTCCCTGACCCGGAGGGGGAGCCCCCTATTCCCTGACCCGGAGGGGGAGCCCCCCATTCCCTGACCCGGAGGGGGAGCCCCCCATTCCCTGACCCAGAGGGGGAGCCCCCCATTCCCTGACCCAGAGGGGGAGCCCCCCATTCCCTGACCCAGAGGGGGAGCCCCCCATTCCCTGACCCAGAGGGGGAGCCCCCCATTCCCTGTTCCATGATTCCAAGATTAAGTTCCCTCTGCCACAAAGAATCCTGCGTCGCCAGCACAAGCCGCGCTTCGGCACCAAGAGACCAAACGCTTTCTTGTACAATGTATTGATATACTGTTGGATCACCTAATCAGGCTCGGCTGCAACACACCCATAGATCCAAGAGCTGGAAAGTGGGATTAGGCTGGATAGTTCTTGGTCGGCCGCGCGGAAACGATGGGCCGAGATGACCTCCTTCCGTACTGTAAATTTGATTCCATGATTCATAGCCAAATAGCCCAAAATTCACTCGGCTCAAAGGGGATAGCTGCTTGGGTGAGGTGCTGGAGGGCTTCTGTGGATCAGAGCTCCAAGGAGAAGCAGTACTTCCAGAGAAGAAAAGAGGCTGCCACCCCTTTTCAATCTCACTATCAGGTGATATAACAGTCTGGGGAGATATCTCCACCTTCCCAACAACTTTTGTTCCAACCAGAGATTTTTGAATTAGACCGATGAGGAGCAACCTCAGCATTTGTTCCATCAACATCATGAGTTGCATTTCAATCAAGCTCCTGGGCCAACTTCAGTTACTGGAGCAGCTTGCATGGAGAGGAAGCAACATTTGCAGACATTTTGAGCTTGGGATGCATTACAGGTTGTTAGCCTTGAGAAAGAAAATCTGCATTTATTCTCACATTTCATGTGCAATAAAGTAATTTTTGGAGTACTTACAACCAGGCCTGGGCTGATCTAATTAAAGCCAGTCGCAGCAATCACCGGCAGTGAAATATTTTATTAGCGGCTACATGTGTGAGTGGGATGGAAAGAGGGAGAGGAGTGGTTCACTTTATTACTTGAGGAATGATGCCTCAGAACTGATCTCACATAAGAATATAAGAAATAAGGAGCAGGAGTCGGCCATACGGCCCCTCGAGCCTGCTCCGCCATTTAATACGATCATAGCTGATCCAATCATGGACTCAGGTCCACTTCCCTATCCACTCTCCATACCCCTTATTCCCTTACCAGAGTGTCCTCCTCACACATCTTTGTATCGTCAGCAAACTTGGCTACGTTACACTCAGTCCCTTCATCCAAGTCATTAATATAGATTGTAAATAGTTGGGGTCCCAGCACTGATCCCTGTGGCACCCCACTAGTTACTAATTGTCAACCCAAGAATGAACCATTTATCCTGACTCTCTGTTTTCTGTTAGTTAGCCAATCCCCCTTGGGTCTCGTTAGCTACCGTGAATTCAGAGACACACTGAACTCAGGGTGTTTGCTGAGTGATGCTGCCTGGTGTATTTCTGAGTCCGCAGAAACAGATGCTCCCAATCAAAACATTTTTTTAAAAAGAAGCCCAATTCGATTGCAGATATTTTGCGGATGGCAGGAAAGGGATTTTGTAACATATGTAACACCACTCAGGAAAAAGCCACTGGAGTCAGCCCACTGAGCTATTCATTGCTGACCATGAATTATTTGCTGGAAATTTTCTCCTTCCGACCTCCCCTTTACTGATGCTGGCTGTAGCGGGGCTGGGGGCGGGGGCGGCGGAGGGGGTTGGGGTTGTGTCCACACACTGGGGCCTCATCCAAGTAACCATTCTTCACATGGCTTGATAGTGTGGTCGTGGGGCTATTCAACTGTAGCAGGTGTCACAACTATAATGTATGCACTTGTGAGGATGCTCACAGGTTGGTGGAGCTGTTGCATTGTGAGTGGCTTAGACAGTTACGTGATGTTCATAAGACTGAAGAAAACCCCAGTCAGTTGGGTCTAGGTCATCCAAGATGAGGTATGAATTTACAAGGGACATCGGGAACCACACATTTAAGTTGTGATTCAAAAAAGTTGTCATATGGGATATATTTTCCTCTTCCCAGAAGTGAGTGAGACATAATACAACAATGGTTTCGTTGAATGAAATGTTATATAAAATTTGTAATTTGTATTAAACTTTAACAATGTAATAAAATAACATAAATGTTCTGAATGAAAAGTTTTCAAAAAAAACATAATGAACAAACAGCAGCAACAACAACAGTATAAACAACACTCAAAACACCCCTGCACCCTCCCACAATTCTACCTGCGGCCACCTTTCCCCAATGCCTTTCCTCCCCAATCCCCCCCATTACCTTTGGCCCTGACCCCCTCCTCCTCCTCTCGCTATCAATACCCCTGGCCCTGCCCATGTCGGGACCAGTATGTTGTGCACCAGCACAGCACCTCGAGCGTGTCTGCTCGGGGGGGCGGGGGGCAGCACTTTGTTTGGGGGTTCTGGAGAAGATGGAGGTGCTGAGGACCCATCTTCGAAATCAGAAGAAACTGTTTCCTGCCGACGATTAGGTGCTGTCACCATTGGTGGTATAGCACCTTGGGGTGCAGTGCCATATCCCACGACCGTCGATTGCCGCATTGGCATTGACGGTCTGGGTGTTCTCCCTCACCACGGCAATCAGCTCCGCCATGTCCTCCGGTGGACGGGCTGCTAAAGCCGCGATGTTTTCGGACAACCCAGCAATGGCCTGAAGGAACTCTCGAATCAAGTCGATGCTCATCCTGGACAGTCCCACCAAGTCCAGCCTCACATCTGCCTGTCACGCAGCATTCCCACTTTGGCGGATCAGTCGCCGTGGATT
This sequence comes from Pristiophorus japonicus, assembly GCF_044704955.1. Classification (NCBI taxonomy): domain Eukaryota; kingdom Metazoa; phylum Chordata; class Chondrichthyes; family Pristiophoridae; genus Pristiophorus; species Pristiophorus japonicus. Next base: position 131,924,388 of record NC_091992.1, on the reverse strand, counting down.
CACCACGGGGGTCGGTGTGTACTATTGCAATCCGCTTGGTCCCCCTTCCTCGGGCCGGAATCCAACAAAGGATTCCGATGAGGAACCGGTGGGCCACAGGTAGAAACGACCCTTGAAGTCCCGCCACCCCTCTCTCCTCCTGCACCACCACTGTTACAACGCGTTGAGGAGTGATCTCCTGCACCACCATCTCTTCATTTGGTCTTCCCTGCAATGACTCCTCTCTGGGAGGAGCAGACGGCTTCACCTGTGCAACTGTAAAAACATAACATTAAAGGTCGGAGACAGGGGAGGGGAGGGGTCAGAGGTAACATCAGAGCAATTCAATTTGCGCAGGATTATGTGGAGAACAAACATTTTTTTACCAAGAATCATTACATGAAACTATCATAAGCAAAGTATAGAGAAAGTACATGACATAACAAAACTTCAGTCCCAAACAGTTTGATTTCCAAGTGGCAGAATGTGATCAACCAATAAATCATGTCACTAACATTTCTTGCTCCCAGCTTTACCTTACGGTCTACATTATATTGCCACAAGATTGAATTACATGACTGCAGACTTACCCTCTGGGAGAACTGGTTCGGCACGAACACATATAGTGGTGCCATCATACGCTCCCGTCAGGGCTGCAGCGCGTTACTCGAGGTCCATCAGAGGAATAGTCTCCGACGGACCACTGCCCGTTTTGCGGAGCTCCGCCCTGTTACCGGCTAATTTTTTCTGCAAAGGTGACAAAAAATGTGTGAACTAATTTGACAGCCACTAATACAGAACACACACATACATACATACATACATACACATATATAGGTACACATCCCCAATTAATCGTCCCCAGTCTTTTCGTCAACGAATGCACCATTTAAGTTCTGTTAGCACGCAAGTGTTGCATGCTGAACACATGAAAATACAGAGGACTAACATAATATGAGATCGATGATGGGTAATAAAAAATGTCACCAAGCTTGACAACATAATAAAACATGGCACTACTTAAGAGTAATTTGTCAATGCATGATCAAAGTTCTTACTTACTCTCGCAGACCCAACGACGTCATTCCACCGTTTGCGGCACTGGTTCGGCCCCCGCATCACGGGCACGACGGAGGACACCGCCTCAGCGATCTCTCGTCATAACCGTTGATATGCACGTTGCAGGTTTTCGTCACCCACCCAGCGGGCCTCCACTTCATCCACCAATTACTCCTGGGTTTCTTCTGAGAAACGAGTGGCCCTCTTCCTCCCATCTAACTGCCTCTCCACTTCCATGGCTTGATTTTCCATGTTCTTGATATTTATTTATATATATATATATATATGAATTTAAATAATTATGTATTATTTTTTAATAAGTATTATCATAAATTATATATATATTATCAAATTAATTGTAACTGTACTCAATATACTGAATGTACTCCTCAAAATCCTTTCACAGCTGCTCTCTCACTGACATCCACCCACCTCTGCAGTTTGAAGCTGTCCAGTGCTGTCTCAGCTTCTCTGCGCATGCACAGAGGAGGTTTTCTGGCCGTTTTGTACAGTGGTTCTGCTTGCCTTTAGTAAGGTAAGCAGATCGCCGAGTTTTGGGCCTCCGCCGCCGTCCGCTATCGGAACGCTGCGACACCGCCGACATCGAAGAGCAGAAAACCACAGGAGCGCACACCAGCGCTATTCCGGCGGTTCAAAAGACGCAACCGCCGGAATACCGCTAAGGATCCGGTGCCAGTGATCTGAGGTAAATTTATAGCCTGTATTTTTTCCCATCTTCCTTCAACATCCAGCCAATATCTCTCTGCTTCAGGTGTGTCTAAGCTTTATGTGTTCCTGAGTTATACAGGCTGCAGCCTTGGGGTCCACACATAATGCACCTTAAATCCATCTCCCAATGGTTTGCACACATCTCAAGTTGCTGATTAACAAATCTTGGTGCCCTGATTAGGATTTGCCTACCAATGATGCACCATGAATAGCCCTTTCCAAACCTCCAAGTCCGCAGAATTCAAACAGGATCAACTGGCAAATACCAAATGAAGGCTAATGGGATTGAGTTACCTGCCTTCATGGCCCAGACAGTTATAAGAACAGAGGAAATAACAGGTGTCGGTCATACGGCCCCTCAAGCCTGCTCCGCCATTCAATAACTTCATGGGCTGATTAAATCATGGACTCAGCTTCACTTTCCTGTCCGCTCCCCATAACCCCATATCATTTAAGAAACTGTCTATTTCTGTCTTAAATTTATTCAATGTCCCAACTTCCACAGCTCTCTGAGGCAGCGAATTCCACAGATTTACAACCCTCTGAGAGAAGACATTTCTCCTCATCTCTGTTTTAAATGGGCGGCCCCTTATTCTAAGATCATGCCCTCTAGTTCTAGTTTCACCCATCAGTGGAAACATCCTCTCTGCATAAGATCACCTCTCATTCTTCTAAATTCCAATGAGTAGAGGCCCAACCTATTCAACCTTTCCTCATAAGTCAACCCCACTCATCCCCAGAATCAAGCTAGTGAACCTTCTCTGAACTGCCTCCAAAGCAAGTATATCCTTTCGTAAATACGGAAACCAAAACTGCACGCAGTATTCCAGGTGTGGCCTCACCAATACCTTATATAGCTGTAGCAAGACTTCCCTGCTTTTATACTCCATCCCCTTTGCAATAAAGGCCAAGATACCATTGGCCTTCCTGATCACTTGCTGTACCTGCATACTATCCTTTTGTGTTTCATGCACAAGTACTCCCAGGTCCCGCTGTACTGTGGCACTTTGCAATCTTTCTCCATTTAAATAATAACTTGCTCTTTGATTTTTTCTGCCAAAGTGCATGACCTCACACTTTCAAACATTATACTCCATTTTATGCCTCAGAGGCTGCATGTGACCCATGAGTTGCATTTTGAACATGTCTGATCTATGCACAATTAGGTCTAATTATTGTTTATTATTGTGTTATTACAATATCTGAATCAAAATGCGCTCTAGGTTTGGTAAGATTATTTTTTTGGAGTTTGCGAAAAAAATGAAAAAAGATTCTACTGAATATACAAACATTATGTAATTTTCACAACGTAAACATAAATAGGCAAACAGAAGGAGTAAAAGATTTTCACAAGCCTCTTAGTGTGCATAAAATAAACTCAAATATCTTGTCTACCATCTCTGTCAGGTCCATGAGTTTCTGTAGCATGGGTTTGGGTGAGCCCTGCTCAAGTTGTCATAAATGTATCACTGCACATCAAAAATACTGAAAGTAAATTACAAAAGCTAGATTCTGCATAAAACATACATTCCATCAACACACATTATCCCACCCTATATTCTGCCCACCCTCCCTGTTTTCTGTAGACATTGAGTCACCAGGCCTCCTACACTTCTCCCAAGTGGCTAATCTTTCACGTGAGCCAAGATAGTAACAGCAACTTGCATTTATATGGTGCCTTTAAAGTTGTAAAATGTCCCACAGTCTTCACGGGAACGTTATCAAAACAAAATGTGACATGGAGCCACATAAGGCGATATTAGGAAATATGAGAGGTAAGCTTTAGAAGTATCTTAAAAGGAGGAAAGAGGTAAAAAGGCTACAGACAGGTCGAGAAGGAATAGTTTACCACAATAAGTCAGTATCAGCTGGTTATTTAACCAGGGGGTCATCAAAGCCGGGCCTTAGTCTGTCCTCATCCAGCCATCTGTACCCTCACAGAAGAACAATCAGGAGCCTTACCACAGGAGTCATGTAAAAAAACGTTTATAATTCTAGTGCAGTGAAATACTTCTAGTCTGCGTGGATCATTTCTACGGCATTCATTGTTTAGGTCTTTATGGCCCAGCAACACAGATATCATATTGGTCATTTATAAATCTAGAAAGCAGATTACAAGACCATTCTACTCTTCACAAACATGTTTGGATGTTAAAGTCAGCTTAATATGGCCAGGTGTATTTTCATAAATCACAAAATTGAACAGTCAAATACAACATTAAAGCAAAGAAAACAGAAAAGTATATGATGATTTTAAACTCAACAATGACAAGCAGATTAACATAAAACAGATGTTAGATCTTTTACTGAAGAATTTCAGCACATTTCGCTGAATTGTTTTCAATCAGAATGCAGTACCTATATTACATACTTAGGGCTCAATTTTCCACAGTGCCGTTTTTTGGCGTACTGCAAGAGTTATGCCCGTTTTTTTCTGGCCCCGACTACACCAAAAAAAGAAGTAGCAAGTTTCCCCGTTCTATTTCTTGAAATTGCCACCGCAACCTGTCCTTTAGCTTCGGGAGATGGAACCTAATGTCTGCGCCGAAAAAACGATGCCCACCCTTTCTGTGCACGCGCGAAAAAACAGGACGTTTTTGAGATGATTGCTATGGGCGCGCATGCCCAGTACAGCTCCCGGTCTGCATTCGGCCATTTTTAAAGAGCCAGTAGTGTGTGAGAACTTTAATTCTCATTGAAAAAAATCAGACCTGCACTACAAGATGCAACGAGGCGCAAGGACCAAGAACTTCTTACAGGATGAAGTGGAGGCACTGGTTACTGTAATTGAGGCCAGATGGCACGAGCTGGACAGCAGCAGAGGTCATATAAAAGTTTCATGGTGCAATGGTGACCACCCCGAGGTCTGGAGGCCTGTGCAAAAAGAAGTGGCAGGACCTTGGTCAAGTAGTTAGTGTCAGTAATACTTTAATTTATTCACTGGAATTGCAATTGTATATGTGACCATCTGTATATGTCCCACCCAGCAGAAAGACACCCTCTCTAAAAAGTTATGTTTTCATCTATGCAGAGGAAGGTGGCACACAACAAAAGGGAAAGAACTCGAACAGGAGGGGGCTCAGCAAATCTGCACCCACTGGCAACCTTGCAAGAGAGGGTCACTGCTTTGATGGGTCCTGCCTGGCAAAAAGCAACCACCACTGCACAAGCTGAGCCCACACTCGAGGGAGGGGGTAAGTTCTGCAAATTCCAGTCTGGCCAGCGCGGGCTAGCCAAGCTTCAAACTATGCTTGAAACTATCATTAAGGAAGAAATAGCGGGACATCTAGATAGGAATAGTGCAATCAAGCAGACGCAGCATGGATTCATGAAGGGGAAATCATGTTTAACTAATTTACTGGAATTCTTTGAGGATATAACGAGCATGGTGGATAGAGGTGTACCGATGGATGTGGTGTATTTAGATTTTCAAAAGGCATTCGATAAGGTGCCACACAAAAGGTTACTGCAGAAGATAGAGGTACGCGGAGTCAGAGGAAATGTATTAGCATGGATCGAGAATTGGCTGGCTAACAGAAAGCAGAGAGTCGGGATAAATGGGTCCTTTTCGGGTTGGAAATCGGTGGTTAGTGGTGTGCCACAGGGATCGGTGCTGGGACCATAACTGTTTACAATATACATAGATGATCTGGAAGAGGGGACAGAGTGTAGTGTAACAAAATTTGCAGATGACACAAAGATTAATGGGAAAGCGGGTTGTGTAGAGGACACAGAGAGGCTGCAAAGAGATTTAGATAGGTTAAGCGAATGGGCTAAGGTTTGGCAGATGGAATACAATGTCGGAAAGTGTGAGGTCATCCACCTTGGGGAAAAAAAACAAAAAAAGGGAATACTATTTGAATGGGGAGAAATTACAACATGCTGCGGTGCAGAGGGACCTGGGGTTCCTTGTGCATGAATCCCAAAAAGTTAGTTTGCAGGTGCAGCAGGTAATCAGGAAGGCGAATGGAATGTTGGCCTTCATTGCGAGAGGGATGGAGTACAAAAGCAGGGAGGTCCTGCTGCAACTGTACAGGGTATTGGTGAGGCCGCACCTAGAGTACTGCGTGCAGTTTTGGTCGCCTTACTTAAGGAAGGATATACTGGCTTTGGAGGGGGTACAGAGACGATTCACTAGGCTGATTCCGGAGATGAGGGGGTTACATTATGATGATAGATTGAGAAGACTGGGTCTTTACTCGTTGGAGTTCAGAAAGATGAGGGGTGATCTTATAGAAACATTTAAAATAATGAAAGGGATAGACAAGATAGAGGCGGAGAGGTTGTTTCCACTGGTCGGGGAGACTAGAACTAGGGGGCACAGCCTCAAAATACGGGGGAGCCAATTTAAAACCGAGTTGAGAAGGAATTTCTTCTCCCAAAGGATTGTGAATCTGTGGAATTCTCTGCCCAAGGAAGCAGTTGAGGCTAGCTCATTGAATGTATTCAAGTCACAGATAGATAGATTTTTAACTAATAAGGGAATTACATTAATGTAATAAGGGAATAAGGTGGTGTTACATTAGCTACCCGCCAATCCATAGGAATTGATCCCGAGTCGATGTTGGAAAATGATCACCAATGCACCCACTATTTCTAGGGCCACTTCCTTAAGTACTCTGGGATGCAGACTATCAGGCCCCGGGGATTTATCGGCCTTCAATCCCATCAATTTCCCTAACACAATTTCCCACCTCATAAGGATATCTTTCAGTTCCTCCTTCTCACTAGATCCTCAGTCCCCTAGTACTTCCAGAAGGTTATTTGTGTCTTCCTTCGTGAAGACAGAACCGAAGTATTTGTTCATATGGTCTGCCATTTCTTTGTTCCCCATTATAAATTCACCGAATCCGAATGCAAGGGACCTACGTTTGTCTTCACTAATCTTTTTCTCTTCACATATCTATCGAAGCTTTTGCAGTCAGTTTTTATGTTCCCAGTAAGCTTCTTCTCGTACTCTATTTTCCTCCTCTTAATTAAACCCTTTGTCCTCCTCTGCTGAATTCTAAATTTCTCCCAGTCCTCAGGTTTGCTGCTTTTTCTGGCCCATTTATATGCCTCTTCTTTGGATTTAACACTATCCTTAATTTCCCTTGTTAGCCACGGTTGAGCCACCTTCCCCGTTTTATTTTTACTCCAGACAGGGATGTACAATTGCTGAAGTTCATCCATGTGATCTTTAAATGATGCCATTGCCTATCCACCATCAACCCTTTAAGTATCATTTGCCAGTCTATTCTAGCCAATTCATGCCTCAAACCATCGAAGTTACCTTTCCTTAAGTTCAGGACCCTAGTGTCTGAATTAACTGTGTCACTCTCCATCCTAATAAAGAACTCTGCCATGTTATGGTCACTCTTCCCCAAGGGGTCTCGCACAACAAGATTGCTAATTAGTCCTTTCTCATTGCACATCACCCAGTCTAGGATGGCCAGCTCCCCGGTTCCACGACATATTGGTCGAGAAAACCATCCCGAATACACTCCAGGAAATCCTCCTCCACCGCATTGTTACCAGTTTGGTTAGCCCAATCAATATGTAGATTAAAGTCGCCCATGATAACTGCTGTACCTTTATTGCATGCATCTCTAATTTCTTGTTTGATGCTGTCCCCAATCTTACTACTACTGTTTGGTGGTCTGTACACAACTCCCACTAGCGTTTTCTGCCCCTTGGTATTCCGCAGCTCCACCTATACCGATTCCACATCATCCAAGCAATGTCCTTTCTTACTATTGTATTAATTTCCTCTTTAACCAGCAATGCCACCCCGCCTCCTTTTCCTTTCTGTCGATCCTTCCTAAATGTTGAATACCCCTGGATGTTGAGTTCCCAGCCTTGGTCACCGTGGAGCCATGTCTCCGTTTTGCCAATTACATCATACCCATTATCTGCTATCTGCGCAGTTAATTCATCCACCTTATTCCGAATACTCCTCGCATTGAGGCACAGAGCCTTCAGGCTTATCTTTCTAACACACTTTGCCCCTTTAGAATTTTGCTGTAATGTGACCCATTTTGCTTTTTGCCTTAGGTTACTCTGCCCTCCACTTTTACTTTTCTTCTTTCTATCTTTTGCTTCTGCCCCCATTCTACTTCCCTCTGTCTCCCTGCATAGGTTCCCATCCCCCTGCCATGTTCGTTTAACTCCTCCCCAACAGCACTAGCAAATACTCCCCCTAGGATATTGGTTCCGGTCCTGCCCAAGTGCAGACCGTCCGGTTTGTACTGGTCCCACCTCTCCCAGAACCAGTTCCAATGTCGCAGGAATTTGAATCCCTCCCTGCTACACCACTCCTCAAGCCACGTATTCATCTGAGCTATCCTACGATTCCTACTCTGACTAGTACGTGACACTGGTAGCAATCCTGAGATTACTACTTTTGAGGTCCCATTTTTTAATTTAGCTCCAACCTCCCTAAATTCATCTTGTAGGACCTCATCCCTTTTTTTTTTTTAACCTATATCGTTGGTACCTACATGTACCATGACAATTGGCTGTTCACCCTCCCTTTTCAGAATGCCCTGCACCTCCTCCGAGACATGCTTGACCCTTGGCACCAGGGAGGCAACATACCATCCTGGAGTCTCGATTGCGGCCACAGAAACGTCTATCTATTCCCCTTACAATAGAATCCCCTTCCACTATAGCTCTCCCACTCTTTTTCCTGCCCTCCTGTGCAGCAGAGCCACTCACGGTGCCATGAATTTGGCTGCTGCTGCCCTCTCCTGGTGAGTCATTCCCCCCCCCCCCCCCCCCCCAACAGTACCCAAAGCGGTGTATCTGTTTTGCAGGGGGATGACCGCAGGGGACCCCTGCACTACCTTCCTTGCACTGCTCTTCCTGTTGGTCATCCATTCCCTATCTGGCTGTGTACCCTTTTCCTGCGGTAAGACCAACTCGCTATTCACGTCATTCTCAGCATCGTGGATGCTCCAGAGTGAATCCACCCGCAGCTCCAGTGCCGCAATGCGGTCTCTTGACGCTTCTCAGTTGCAGGTCTGCTTTTACTATCTCAGTTATCTCGGTTACAACTTCTTTGCAGAAACGCAGCCTTCTCACACAGGTGCAGATATGAACGCCTGTCTCGATATACCCGACGTGGGTAAGGCCTCCTGCCCATCATCCTACGTGCTCTGAGGTTCAAGCGATGATGTCGAATCAATTGTCTTCTCCTCAGCACCATCATGCAGAAGGGTTGCATGAGGTATGGAATTGTCAGTATTGCCCCCATGATTAAATTGTACCTTTGCAAGAAGCTCAAAACAGCAGGACAAGCTTCTTTGTTGTCTCTCTCCCCAAGGTCGATGCCAAAGTATGGACCACACCCAGGTCTGAGCATGTGCAATAGGCTTACTAACATTGGGACCCTCCCCCGCGGGCTTCATTTGACGCTGCTGCATAGTGTATGGGTTCTCATCCCCTCAGTTCGGCTTCCACCCCCCCCACCCCACCCCTTTGTGTCCTGGCAAGGGACCGATTCTGCCGGCCGACGCTTCGACCCTCGAGCCTGGTTTGGAGACATTCGGTGGTGGCGTGGCGCTTCGAAAACAATCCCAAATTAAAGAATTGCATTAAACTTCCATTTTCTGTGTTTTAAGTTTGAAAAGACGAAGCTTCATGATACATATTTAACGCGTTCTTGACTCCCTCCAAAACTTCGCCTAAAAACAACGGCGTCGTTCTGCGCCGATTTTTTGATGTGCGCTGGTTTTTCTTAAGTGCCCAGAAGATTTTTTGGGAGTGGTCACATCCGCCATCCTAGGAAAAATGTAGGTTGGCCAAACTTGCATAATTGGGAATATGCGCAAAAAAAAAACTAACCTAAAATATTGTAGCTAACTGAGTTACGCCGGCGCACAAACTTTGGGGAAACTTGGATTTTTAAATTTAGGTCAGAAAAAGCGGCGCGTGCCATAAAAACGGTGCAAATCACTGGGGAAAATTGAACCGTTAATGTATTTCAACCTTTGACTGACTTGGAGATCCAAGATAAAATACACTATGTAAATGTAAATTGGGCCTTACAACACCACTCTCATATCTCGACCTATCCATTTACTTTTCAAGGTTAAATAGCTCAATGTGCTGTATGGTTGAAGTATATTTCTAGTTTTCCAAGAAATGTTACTATTATGCTTAAATGTGGTTGAAATTTATCCATTTGCGAATTTCTTTTGCAGGGCTTCATTTAATGACGTATTCAACAATTTAAGACAAACAAAACTAAAAGTACATGCGTTTTACACACAAGTATTGGGCTTCTACAATATGACACCATCTCCAATAAAACTGGCAGAGGGACGAACTAAATAAATGCAAATAATTTCAGTTGAACATGTTTTTGGATTCAGATTGTCATCAGTTGCTAATGAGCACAACAACACAAGTTTTAGTGAAACTTTTATGAATGTACACATAACTACCTGCGTGATCACCCTCCCCATCTCCCGCCTTTTGAGAACCTACCCTTAGCTGTTGCTGTCTCTGGTGCTCACTTTCCTGCAGTTCTTTCTTCAGCTGGAAAATATTCTGCTCCAGTTCTTCAATAACATCGGCTCCCTGATGCAAGCAGATTACAAAAAGGAAAAACAACAGTGAGCTTAATAATGAAGGCTCATAGAATAGTTCTGCACAATACTCAAACTCAGAATGCAGGAGAACTGTCTCCACAGAAGACAACATTATTGTAAAAGATAATTTGATGTGTTGTGAGGCACAACTCTGTTGCAAAGATTTTACCAAATTGAGACATGCAAAATATTCCAGTATTCGATTCCGCACATGAAAAAGTCAGAGATTTTTACATGTCAAACACTCTGTCGCTTAAATGAATGGATGGTGTTACTTTATATACACATGTATGGCAAGGATGGTGGTGGTCTCTGTATACATAAGAAATAGGAGCAGGAGTAGGTCATACGGCCCCTCGAACCTGCTCCACCATTTAATACAATCATGGCTGATACAATCATGGCTGATCCAATCATGGATTCAGGTCCACTTCCCTCCCCATAACCCCTTATTGGTTAAATATGGAAACCAAAACTGCATGCAGTATTCCAGGTGTGGCCTCACCAATACCCTGTATAACTGTAGCAAGACTTCCTTGCTTTTATACTCCATCCCCTTTGCAATAAAAGCCAAGATTCCATTGGCCTTCCTGCTGTACCTACATACTAACCTTGGCTGCTGAGTGTGCATGCTCCTGCTTTATGTAGTTGAGCTCAGAATCATATTTATTTTGCATTTGCCTTACAGTTTTCTCATGGTCCTCCAACTCTTGCTGCTTTTCTTTCTGAAGGGAGTTGTATCTGAGGGGCCAAGAAAAAAATTATTACAAAGTTCTAATGGTCTTCAGGGTCCATTTCTGACAGCAAGCTTACCTTTAATCAATGCCAGGTTTTAAACCTTTCTCTCTGGAATATTGTTAATGACCAACATGGTACAGGTTAAATCTCCCTTATCCTGCACCACCCCTCGTTTGGCACCATTCCCAGCCGCTCCGACATGAACAAATTGAAGTCCTTCCTTGCTGCTGACTCCCCCAATTGCTGGCCTGACCCCGTGATCCACCACCCCTCCCCACCCCCCCACCCCGATCTCTCTGCCGCACTTCCAGCCTCAAGCCAGCCAGCCCCGAAATCCCCTTGCTTAGTACCTGTACCATCCAATTTAACGTGACCTCCCCTCATCCGGCAAAATCCCTTATCCAGAACAGGCCAGGCCCCGATGGTGCCGGATAAGAGAGGTTCAACCTGTACTGCTTGATCACCAATAGGTTTTAGCAATACTTTTATTACTGAATAAGGAGTGAAACCTCGGTGAGTTTATGTAACATTCATTTGCCATGCTACTGGCTGGTTTACTACTTTTAAAGACAAGCTGTAACGAGAATGGTTTTGAATGATTATGCGCCGTTCAGCTCTTAGGAGGCTGCTTCACATCTTGGGGGTCAAATAGGAACATAAGAAATAGGAACAGGAGTAGGCCATACGGCCCCTCGAGCCTGCTCCGCCATTCAATAGGATCATGGCTGATCTGATCATGGACTCAGCTCCACTTCCCCACCCGCTCTCCATAACCCCTTATCATTTAAGAAACTGTCTATTTCTGTCTTAAATTTATTCAATGTCCCAGCTTCCACAGCTCTCTGAGGCAGCGAATTTCAGAGATTTACAACCCTCAGAGAAGAAATTTCTCCTCGTCGTTTTAAATGGGCGGCCCCTTATTCTAAGATCATGCCCTCTAGTTCTAGTCTCCCCCATCAGTGGAAACATCCTCTCTGCATCCACCTTGTCAAGCCCCCTCAAAATCCTATACGTTTCGATAAGATCACCTCTCATTCTTCTGAATTCCAATGAGTAGAGGCCCAACCTACTCAACCTTTCCCCTAAGTCAACCCCTTCATCTCCGGAATCAACCTCATGAACCTTCTCTGAACTGCCTCCAGTGCAAGTATATCCTTTTGTAAATGATGTGATAAACTATGACAAAGCAAATTAATTTTGATTCGAAATGTCATCTGAATAGCCTTGAAACACAATGCTGTAAATGTTTTCCCCATCTAACACACGTATGGCTTACCAAAGCCTGAGGATAAAAGCTGGGCTGTGGAGATGCCAGAGGCCACAGCTGAAGTGATAACCTACTGTGTGACTCATTAGCATCTTAAATACTGTTTATTTCACAGATTTTTGCTAAGTTATTGAATGGCATGTATACATCAGATATATAGTAATAGACCAGAATCAATGAAAGTAAATTTAAGCAGTGAATGACATGCAGACAGAGATTAGATTTGTTTGGAAACTGTTATTGTTGTGATATAAAAAGGATTTTAATATTGCAATAAAACTCAATACACATTTAGTATAATATAGTGGAAACTCTATTAAAAGTGTAAACGGAACTCAATTGTTTAAAAAAAAGATACATTCAAAATTAGATTTTTTTTATACACACGCACATACATACATACACATATATATATATATATAAATTATATATATGTAAACAAATTCACTCTACATATCTGCAGCAGTACCTACACTTTGGTTAGCAGCTGAAAAATGTCCCGATAGCATTACCACTAAGTGATTACATTTTGGTGTCATTATTAAGAGATTACAGGATTTTAATCTGCAGTGGATTAGTGCTCTATATATCATCATGTAGGGAAACTGTTAAAGGGAAAGTAAAATGTACAGAATATCCAGCTGATAGGAATTTTATGTACCGGTACATTATTTTTTAGCCTGATATTTAATGATTTTCACTTTTCTTTAAAACATGCATTTTTCTTAAAACTTGCTCCCTTATGCAAAAAATTCAAATCCAAACATGCCATTCGCTGTTTATAATGCACATTTTGCAACTATCTTTAAACATTTAATGATGCACATTTAGAAGCACATGTTATAACTGCCCTCAAGCAAATATTTAAAGACTGGTTTTAAACCAAATCAGAATCATAAATGATCAAAGAGTGAATGTGCAAATCCATATCAAGCCACATTATTTTCTGTTTGAGGACCGCAATCGCATTTTTGCACCAAAATGAAAAATGCAGCCATCTTTCAAAAGGATGTTATTTAAAGGATAAAATAAAATTGTATTTCTTATGTTATTAACCTCATTGAGTGCCGATTTAATTGTCCAGTTGTTATCGGGTCCCTTTGCAGCTAGAGCTTTAAAATGATTGAAGAACTGACTTTAAAGAACTGGAGTTCTTTTAAACTTGCTCCTGAAATGGTAGGCAGCTCAAAAATAGCCAAGTAAAACCTTTCAAATTAATATTTGTGAGATAAGGGGCCAGGAAGGATAAAATAGGTTACGTTTAGCAGAATGGAAAAAATAGGGACTTGCGGAAAATTCAGAATAACAGTGTGAACAGAATTAAAGGCCATGGCAGGAGAGGGAGGGGAGGTTAGAACAACAACAACAACTTGGTTTTATATAGCACATTTAACGTAGTAAAATGTCTCAAGGCCCTTCACTGGAGCATGATCAAATAAAATTTGACACTGAGCCACATTAGGGCAGAATGGTAGGTTTTAAGCAGCATTTTAAAGGAGATTTTAAGGAGCATTTTAAAGGAGGAGAGAGATAGAGAAGTAGAGAGATGGAGAGCTTTAGGGAGGGGATTCCAGAGCTTGGGGCCTCGACAGCTAAAGGCATGGCTCCAAAAAGAACAGAAGAACATAATAATTAGGAGCAGGGGTAGGCCAGACGGCCCCTCGCGCCTGCTCCGCCATTCAATAAAATCATGGTGGATCACCGTCCACTTTACCGCCCGATCTCCATATCTTTTGTTTCTCCATGAGTCCAAAAATCTGTCGACCTCAGCCTTGAATACACTAAAAGATTCAGCATCAGGGCAGAGAATTCCAAAGTTTTACAACCCTCTGAGTGAAGAAATTTCTCCTCATTTTTGTCTTAAATGGCCTTCCCTTTATCCTGACACTGTGACCCCTAGTTCTAGACACTCCAGCCAGGGAAAACAGCCTCTCAGCATCTACCTTGTCAATCCCCTTCAGAATCTTGTATGTTTCAATGAGATCACCTCTCATTCTTCTAAACTTCTAAATATAGGCCTATTCTAGGACAGCCATCTCATCCCAGGAATCAATCTAGTGAATCTTCGTTGCACCATCTCCAAGGCAAGTATATCCTTCCTTAGATAAGGAGACCAAAACTGTGCACAGTGCTCCAGGTGTGGTCTCACCAGGCCCTGTACAATTGCAGAAAGACTTCCTTACTCTTATACTCCAACCCTCTTGCAATAAAGGCCAACATGCGATTTGCCTACCTTATTGCTTGCTGAACCTGCATGCTCGCTTTCTATATTTCTTGCACAAGGACATCCAAATCTCTCTGAACATCAACATTTAAAAGTTTCTCACCATTTAAAATGCAATCTGATTTTGTATTCCTACCAAAGTGAATAACCTCACATTTCCCATTATACTCCATCTGCCACCTTACTGCCCACTCACTTAGTCTACCTAAATCCCTTTGCAGACTCTCTGTATTCTCCTCACAGCTTACTGTCCCACCTAACTTTGTATCGTCAGCAAACTTGGGATACATTACACTCAGTCCCTTCAGCGAGGTCATTAATATAGATTGTAAATAGCTGAGGGCCCAGCACTGATCCTTGCGGCACACCACTAGTTACAACCCGCTAAGCTGAAAATGACCCGTTTATCCCTACTCTATGTTTTCTGTCCATTAACCAATTCTCTATCCATGCTAAAACATTACCTCCAATCACATGAACTCCTATCTTGTGTAGTAAACTTTTATGTGGCACCTTATTGAATGCCTTTTGGAAATCCAAATATACTACATCCATTTGTCCCCCTTATCTATTCTGCTAGTTACAACCTCAAAAAACAGATTCGTCAAACATGATTTCCCTTTCATAAATCCATGTTGACTGCTCAATGCTATTCTTATTTTCTTAGTGCCCTGTTACCACATCCTTAATAATAGATTCTAGCATTTTCCCTTCTGCTGATGTCAGACTAACTGGTCTGTAGTTTCCCGTTTTCTCTCCCTCCTTTCTTAAATAGTGGGGTTACATTTGCTACCTTCCAATCTGCGGGAACCGTTCTAGAATCTATGGAATTTTGGAAGAGGACACCAATCATCTACTATCTCTATAGTCACCTCTTTCAGAACCCCAGGATGTAGGCCATCTGGTCCAGGGGATTTCTCAGCTTTGAGTCCCATTAATTTCTCCAGTACTATTTGTTTTACTAATACTAATTTCTTTCAGTTCCACATTCTCGCTAGACCCTTGGTTCTCCACTATTTCCAGGAGGTTTTTTGCGTCTTCCGTGAAGACAGACACGAAGTATTTGTTTAATTTCACTGTCATTTCCTTATTCCCCATTATAATTTATTTTGTCTCAGCCTGTATGGAACCCACATTTACTTTCACTAATCTTTTCCTTTTTACATACTTTTCAAAGCTGTTACAGTCTGTTTTTATGGGCCTGAGCTTGGTCAATGCTAAGGCCCGCCCAAGTGCCGCCCATAGGACTGCTGAGACCCCCGGCGGTACTTTGGCAGGGAGATTCCTCCAAGAGATCTGCAAAAACCGCCCAGAGGCAAAAAACGACTTATACTGTGAATCTGGGCGGCAGTGGGCGGGAGCTCCCAATCTTGGCGGCAAATGCAATCCTCGCCAAAGTGCCGCCGAGGATTGAGTCGGGCCCGGAGGGTCGGGGGACATAAAAATAAAAATTTGCTCAGAAAAAAAAACCACTGGAAAATCTTCAGGGGACCCATCCACAGGAATCGCTGCAAAAAAAAATAAATTAAAAAAGTTTACTAGCCTTTTTTTGCAGGTCATCATACTTACCGTTTGGGTTAGACCTGCCTACACGCAACGGTCCTTCCCCCTGCTGCCGCCGACTCCCACCCGGAGGAGTCTGCCAGCTCGGCAGGCGGGAGGACACTAACACCCCTTGCGCGCTAGCAGCCGTCAGCAGGCAGTTCCCAGCGGTCCTCTCCTCCCGCCGGCGGGAAGCCTAGTGGAAACTGGCACCGAGCGGAGACCGCCCAAAAAACTCGCTGGTAGCAGGCCGCCACCAAGTTCGGGCCCTATGTCTCTCGCTAGTTTACTCTCATTCTATTTTCCCTTTCTTTATCGATTTCTTGGTCCTCATTTGCTGAATTCTAAAATCCTCCCAATCCTCAGGCTTACTGTTCTTTTTGGCAATATTATAAGCCTCTTCCCTTGATCTAATACTATCTTTAACTTCTCGTAAGCCATGGTTGAACCACTTTTCCTGTGGGGTTTTAATGCCTTAAAGGAGTGTATATTTGTTGTAAATTATGTATTCATTTCTTTGAATCCTAGCCATTGCTTTTCAATGTAGTTTCTAATCTACAGTAGCCAACTCGCTCCTCATACCTACGTAGTTTACTTTGTTTGATTTAAGACCCTAGTTTCAGATTTAACTAAATCACTTTCAAACTTAATATAAAATTCTACCATATTATGGTCACTCTTTCCTAAGGGCCCCTTTACTGCAAGGTTATTAATTAACCCTCACTATTGCATTATCAGCCCCAATGAGTTCAGTTTAGGACTTTCTGTTCCTATTCATTTTAATGGAGCTGCTTGTGCCTTTATTTATTTTCTTAACAGATCAAGCATGCAAAAGGCATACATCACACGGAATCATTAATACTGTTTCTATTAAAAGGTCCTCACAGAAATCCAGCTGTAAAACTTCACGTGCTCCTTCTCCTGTCCGTGGAGTTTAATCCGGGTGTTGTCACCTATCTTTTGGATGCTGAAGATTAAATACAAAATTAACCATGGCTTGCAGAAACACTCATATTAGAGATTCTGTAACGTCCATTGTTATTCGGACCTTCCTAACGCATTAATTCAAAAGATCAACCACTGGTTTCCAGCTGCTTATTAAATGCCTCCACTATTCTACCTAGAACTCCACTCAACATGTTCCCTGTGAAGAATTTCCACGATACCAATCTTAAATCTTTGACTAGCTTTATCCAATGCCCTCCCTGTTTTACTGGCAGTTTAAATTAATAGAGCATTCTGAATTTACCTCTTCGATACTGTTTTTGATCTCGTGTACTTTTGTGAGGCCCCCTCTCAGACACAGTAATAACTAAGTTCACTTCTGTGACACATGTGTTCTTATTACAGTTGTCTCTGAGTGCATCACGAATATACAAAAAGCAAATCTTTTAAGAATAGCCTGTCACAATTAAGTGATCCGTATTATTACCATTTGTATCCTTTTCTTTCATTATTATTGTACATTTCCTTAAATTTTACATTTTCTGCGGTCGTCAAGGCAAAAGATATCAGTAGCACGGAATAGAAAACATAATATACTCCCAGGTCAAGTGGGCAGCATGAGCAAATAAAAAGTTGGGATCCTCTATTCGACCCCAAAGTTGCTCCTCAAGCACAGAACAGAACACTCCTGTTGCAGGGAGAGGGAGATTTCATTTCATACTATTTTCTGGGTACTACGTACCTTAACTTTACCTCCTGCAGCTCCAAGCATATCATCTGGCAGCGCTGCTCCACTTCTCCCTTTTCTTGGGTCAGTTTCTGTCGCACCAAAGTGCTATTCTCGGCCTCTACAGTCAACTGCTGTACACGAGCCTCCAGCTCTTTCACCATTTGGTTCTGCAGGTGCAAACGACCAGTTAAATACGCTCCCCTGCCAAAGTTTTCTTAGACAAGGTACAGATCGCTTATGGATGTACATGCAGCTTCTATGATGCAATCTGTGTCAAATTTTGCTTCCTGTCCATGGAAAGCGGCAACTTAAATCCAAACACCCCCTCATTTGAAATAAATGCAGTGACTATACCTTGAACCTTATGATCCCCATTCAATAGTCACAATACAGTTTTATGTACACTTCATAATATACCTCAAAAAGAGAATTAAGAGAATTCAAAATATCGCAATATTCACTGGCAGAATTGTTTTTTTTTTTATAAATCTGCTTCTTTTCAGATTCCTGCATTTGCCAAGTCCAAAACTGGGGCTGGTGCATAAGGTGGATGATGGTTTGAAATCAGTCAGTTCATTGAAAATCTAAACCACAATAACTAATTTATTAATATATCAGAAACACAAGTAGAAATAAAATGACTTTTATTTGTAGATTCTGATTTTTTTCTGCCTTGTTTACATTCGAGAGACTTCTGAGCAGTCCAGTTATAAACAAGGTGTCTGATCCACAACCAGGCGAGTGGCAACCCGAGCTGCTTTTCACATCTTTGTTGGACTACTTAAGGATTAGTAAATGGATTAAAGAATCCTGGCGATCCCATTGGTGGATATTAATAAGCAGTGAAAGTGAAATGAAAGTCTACATTCCGGGAACTAACTCAACTTCCAGAGCTCGCTAATTACATCACAACCGGTTCTGCTAATGGTTAAAATCAAAGATCCAGCAGGTTTTATGTTGGGATGGGGAACCCTGACCGTCAGTCAGCTCGCCCTCTCTCTCTACCATTCTGGCATGAAACACACTGATCCTTAATTATAACCACAAATGGAATGCCCGCTTGCACATTCATTGTTAAAATTTTCAGAACTGGGACTACATTTTTGTGCCATTCCCAAAATGTCACAAGTTTAGAATAATTATTTTTGAAACACTGAGAGATTATGCTTAGTAGAAAGTAATTTTAGATACAAAAAATATGATATCAAACATCTGTTTTTCATAAACTAAAAATACGCTTCAATCGTTTAATGACCAAGCGGATAAATAATTACTTCTGCTGGAACCCTCAAGCAGATACAGCTGTTGTCTGATCAAGCATAAAGAAAGATCATTCAGTCCCAGGTGCAGTATTTTATTCTCCACAAAACGAGTAAAGTCAGCAAATTAACTGAAGAAATAACAAAGAACACTAGTTCCTCCAAGAAATGACTAGGTAAAATCACAGGCTTTCCCTTGCTTGGGCACCTAAACAAACACTTCCAGTTCCTTTCAATCACAGGAAGGAAGATATCAGAAGGAGAAAGAAGGACCACGAGTATGACACAGAGGGAGAAAATGCACAAAGAGAGACATATCTTCCACACAATGGAAGCAGCAAATAAATTAGTCTTTCATGAAGCGAGATACAAAAGTGGCACAGTGACCTTTGGGCCTGTTGGAATCCACACTCCACTTTCTTCATGAATTTCAAAGCACTATTATTACCACACGTCAAATGAGATTGAAGTGATCAGTGACCAGGACATGCAATTCACTCAATCTCTTCAGTTTATACTAGATTAATCAGAATGGCAGTTTTATAGGTTGGAAACTTACGGGGCGATTTTAACTCAACATGTCTAGCGAAAACTGGGAGGGTCAGCAGTTAAAATCAGCCAGGTGACTTACCCGCCAACATCTTGCTCCAAATCCGCTGTTTGGAATTTCAACCCGCGCTTCTGAGCAGGCAGCAAGGACGCCCGCCTGAAGCTGGCGGGGTCCTTCTTTAAATTTGCGTATCGGGGTTAGACGACATCCTTGGGTCCTGACTGCAATTTTAACCGGTGGCCTGAGCGGGGAGGCCACTGTGGCTGCATGCCTCCCTGATCTCCATATTTATACACCTCCACTACATCACTACTATCAGGAGATCTGTAGAAAGCTCTTACCAGATTCTTGCATCCTCTGATGTTCCTTAACTGATCACCGTTACTGAAATCCCTTCTTTCTAGTGCTGTAATTGTGTATTTGATCAATACTGCTGCTTCCTGTCTTTGCCCAGTTTCCCAGTCTTCTCTAAAGATCCTAGAGCCTAGAATATTTAGCTCCCAATCATGCCCAGCTTGCAGCCTGTAATGGCTACTACATCATGCCGTTAAGCTGGATTTGCTTGCACTTGTTTCATTTCTTATGCTACACGCATTCGTGTACAGAAGTTATTTGGGTAACTGTCTCCATCCTGCTGGTCTTTCTCTCCCACTTACTGTGTAGATTTCAGCCTCCCACCAGCCCTTAGTTTAAATCATTCCCCATTGCCCTACTTACCCTTTCCGCAAAGACATGGGTGCCAATAGGTGACGGTTTTAATGTCCCAGGAATCTGAGATCTTCCCTTCTACCCCATCCTTCCAGCCACGTGTTGACAATGACAGGATCTGGGCAGCAGAGCTTTGGGTGAGCTGCAGATTATGGTGTATGGTGGATGGTGGATGGGAGGTTAGCCAAAAGAGCATTGGAATAGTCTAGTCTGGAAGTGACAAAAGGTTTCTGCAGTAGATGGGCTGAAATAAGGGCAGAGATGAGTGATGCTACGAACGTGGAACAAGGTGGTCTTTGTGATGGACAGGATTATGAGCCTGGAAGCTCAGCTTGGGGTCAGATGGAATGCAAAGGTTACAAACAATTTGCTTTAACCTGAGACAGTGGCTGGGGAGAAGGATGTTGTCGGTAGCAAAGAGTTTGTGGCCCCATTTTCTGGAATTCACTCCCTAAACTCCTCCACCTCCCTCTCCTCCTTCAACACGTTCCTTACAGCCCAGTTCTTTCACCGCGTTTTAGTTCACCCCTCCTAATATCTCCTTTGGTTTTGGCGCCCATTATTTTTGAATACACCTTTGTAAATCGGTTGGCTAAAGGCACTCTATAAATGCAAATTGTTGTTCAAATAAGGCAACTGTAGAAATATATAAAACTAATAAGATAAAAATGAATCTTTGCAATGGTTTCACTTTAGAAAGAGACAGTAACAGTGAGTCTCGCTCTGTTTTATTTATAACTGAAGCATGTTCTGGAAAGACACAGCTAAACAAACGCATTTATAACATTGACTTTACTGAATGTCTGTAAGTCCACAGGTGACGCTAAACATTTTGCTGCTGTGCTCTGGTTTTATCTGATGCAGCATTTGTTATTGGACTATTACTCGCTGAAATACGAGACTGTTCCATCATACTATAAAGAAGTCATCTCTGGGCTATTTTGTTTCAAACCGAATTGCGATCTCACAGTTGTTCAAGTCCATTGTCCTGTTTCTGGTTAAGAGCAGTCATCAAACATCCTGCACATAAGAGATTAGGCAGCAGATAACAGAAGTAGGATACCCCAACTGAAGCTACTGGAATAAATGCAGGGGAAAAAAAAATCATCCATCAACTGAAGCAGCTGGTGATGACAGCATCATCATTGGGAATGACCACCAACACAACAAGATAGGAGACACCAGATTGACAATGGCCTGCAAAATCCATTATAGCCAACAGCAACATTGATTACATGTACTTATGAGAGCTATGGTGAAAGATATGCATTTCATGCAGTCACCATTAAAAACCTCAGGGCAAGATGAATAGCTTGCCTTTAGTTTGAATATGCTTGATGGATTTTTAAAGGGCCAAATACTTACAACGAAAAGGAAAGAGAAAGGATTCTGAAACTATGTCGGGTGCTATGTTCCAAACCAGGCAGCTAAGGATTTCATTCTTCCTTTCCTTCCTTTCCAACAGAAATAAAACAAGAAAGTTGTTGAGTAAATCTCTGTGTTCCCAAAGGGATAGCGGGTCCAGGGGATCCGGAAATCCCTTCATTGATTAGTCTGATACTGACAGCTGTGCATACAGCTTTAAAAACTGTATTTCACTGCGATGAGAAAGGGTCTGGTGACAAAAGCCATTAACAGGTGCTGCTCTTTACAAAAACAGAAGTACTCCTTACCCCAAAGCAAACATGTTCAGTCTGCTCCGATTCTCAGAGTTCAGCCGGCAACCCAACAATAGTTTTTAATAAAACTTATTGATGCTGTGTAAAATATTTATGCATTTTAAGTTGATTTTGGACATCAATCATTTGGTCTAGCCCATACAAAGAAACACTGGAGTGCATTTAATAACTTATTTAATAACTTATTTAATGACAGGAAACACAAAGTTTAACTCTCATCCTTCAATCTAAAATACAAATAAAATGAATAACAATAAGAAAGTCTTGCAAAAAACTGATGATACGATAGAAAAATGTTTTATCATAGAAATTCACAGCACGGAAGGAGGCCATTTGGCCCGTCGTGTACATGCCAGAAGATTTAATAATTATATAATTGTGTGTTTCAGCTGTGGCACACTTGCCTCTGAGTCAGAAGGTTGTGAGTTCGAGTCCCACTCCAGGGACTTGAGCACATAAATCTAGGCTGACACTCCACTGCAGTGCTTGAGGGAGTGCTACACTGTCGGAGGTGTCGTCTTTTGGATGAGACGTTAAACCGAGGCCCCGTCTGCTCTCAGGTGGACGTAAAAGATCCCATGGCACTATTTCGAAGAAGAGCAGGGGAGTTATCCCCGGGTGTCCTGGCCAATATTTATCCCTCAAACAACATAACAAAAATAGATTATCTGGTCATTATCACATTGCTGTTTGTGAGAGCTTGCTGTGTGCAAATTAGCTGTCGCGTTTCCCACATTACAACAGTGACTGCATTTCAAAAGTACTTTATTGGCTGTAAAGGGCTTTGAGACGTCCGGTGGTCATGAAAGGTGCAATATAACTGCAAGTCAATCTTTTTTCTTTCTTATAGACATTTCTTTCTCTCAATCATCTTCCCTCCTCCCAAGATAACCAACTGATCTGGGGTAAATTTCAATGTCATCAATTGCTCTCCGATACTCTGCCCAGATGGCCAGTCTTCAGGTGTGAGCCTAACAGCGAATGTCAGCAGGCTGGGGGCAACACAGCCGAGTCATAGGAACAGAACTAGGCTATTCAGTTCCTTGAGCCTGTTCCGCCATTCAATTAGATAATGGCTGATCTGTATCTTAACTCCATTTACCCACCTTGGTTCCGTAACAAAAACCTATCAATCTCAGTTCTGGCATTTTCAACTGAGCCGCACCCACCCCACCCCACAAGCCTCAACAGCGTTTTGGGGAAGAGTTCCAGAGTTCCACTGCCCTTTGTATGAAGATGTGTTTTCGGGCCTCTCCCTTGAATTGCCTAGCTCTAATTTTAAGGTGATGCCCCATAGTTCTGGACCCTTCCACCAGAGGAAATAGTTTCTCTCTACCTTATCAAATCCTTTAATCATCTTAAACACCTCAATTAGAACCCTTTAATCCTTTATACACAAGGGAATACAAGCCTAATTTAACCCTTCAAGCCCCGACATCATTCTGGTAAATCTGCATTGTACCCACTCCTAGGCCAATATATCCTTCCTGAGATGTGGTGCCCGGAACTGAACATAGTATTCCAGAGTCCAATCCTGTTCCTACCAGACATTCACATGTGAGCTTTCCAGCAGGGATCACTGACTAGCATTCAGAAGCAGAAATCCTGCTTGATGTTTTCCTCATAACTCAAGGGCACTAAGGCCATTTGTAACCATCCGACTGCCATGTAATGGCCTGATAATGGAATCAGTCGTTTAGGTCAAACTCTTACATTTTTGTAAACATGGAACTCCATTGTTTGCACAAAAACACTATTATTTTAATAAAGGTTTACCATCCTGTAGAATGCAAAAAGTAGCATTAATAAACACATGTACGCCTGTAAAATTTGCTGCATGGGTCACAGCTTCATGCTTTCTATCACCAACAAACATGATAAGGTGATCTTATCGAAACGTATAAGATTATGAGGGGGCTTGAAAAGGTGGATGCAGAGAGGATGTTTCCACTGATGAGGGAAATTAGGACTAGAATAAGGGGCCGCCCATTTAAAACAGAGATGAGGAGAAATTTCTTCTCTCAGAGGGTTGTAAATCTGTGGAATTTGCTGCCTCAGAGAGCTGTGGAAGCTGGGACATTAAATAAATTTAAGCCCGAAATAGACAGTTTCTTAAACGATAAGGGGATAAGGGGTTATGGGGAGCGAGCGGGGAAGTGGAGCTGAGTCCATGATCAGATCAGCCATGATCTTATTGAATGGCGGAGCAGGCTCGAGGGGCCATATGGCCTACTCCTGTTCCTATTTCTTATGACTTTTCTACAAGTGTGACTAACACATTGGGTTTTATGGTGAGTGTTTGATCCTAAACAATTTACACTAAATCAATTCTTCAACACTGCTGCACTTAAAAGAAAATCTTTCTACGTGTTTTGATAGGGCCACACTCGATCAGGCCAACATCCCCAGCGTCGAAGCACTGACCACACTTGACCAACTCTGTTGGGCGGGCCACACTGTCCGCATGCCCGACACAAGACTCCCAAAGCAAGCGCTCTACTCGGAACCTCTACACGGCAAGCGAGCCCCAGGTGGGCAGAGGAAATATTTCAAGGACACCCTCAAAGCCTCCTTGATAAAGCGCAACATCCCCACCGACACCTGGGAATCCCTGGCCAAAGACCGCCCTAAGTGGAGGAAAAGCATTCAGGAGGGCGCTGAGCACCTCGAGTCTCATCGCCGCGAGCATGCAGAAAACAAGCGCAGGCAGCGGAAGGTGTGTGTGGCAAACCAGACTCCCCACCCACCCTTTCCTTCAACCACTGTCTGTCCCACCTGTGACAGAGACTGTAAATCCCGTATTGGACTGCAGTCACCTGAGAACTCACTTTTAGAGTGAAAGCAAGTTTTCCTCGATTTCGAGGGACTGCCTATGATGATGACAACACTCCATTGCCAGCAATGAAGTTTAAACATTTAGCTCAAGCCTCAACATTAATTCTGGATTTAAGCATAAAATATCCTAAGTCTCCATTACAAGAGTTCCTCTCCAGTGAGAGTTCTATGCTAATTAAAAATACAGATTAAAAAGTGAATGGTAGGTGGAGTTTGCATCTTTCCTTTGATCTATTCGGTCTCTGCCTTCTGGCCCAGTAAATAGAAGCTTGACGCCACTGAAACCGGATACAGTCAGTAAGCTTTGTCTGAACAATTAAATCCATTACATGATAGAAAACTTTCATCTGACCATTGCTGACATGGTCAAAGGTTAACAGCAGCCAAGATAACAGTGAATACAAAGATCAGTAAGAGATCAGTAAGGCTGTCTTCTACACTCTTTCTTGCTGCTCGATGGTGTTTAATAATAGGCACGTGCATTTGAGTGCCAGTTGCAGGAGAGCAGCATTAAACAAGCCTCTCAGTCCCACTGCCCCTTGTTTACACTCCCATCTGGTGCTGAATCCCATCAGGCATTAAACAGAAAAGGCAATTGGCAAATCGGCCACAGCGAAAAACACACAGGAAGGAGGAAGGGGCTCTCCACGGCCTCTCTCACTTCGGCAGTCCCTCGGAGTCGAGGATGACTGAGGGCCGGTAAATTTATATTGTTAACTGCAGCTGGCGGTGAGAGAACTGTGCATTTGCCTTCAACTACTAGTTTTAAATGTGAAGGTGTCTAATGATGGGTTTGCACATGTTACACTTTCTATGGAGTATTTATATTCTTCTCCAGTAGTGTAAAGTCAATTCCACTAAAAATTTACAAAATATTTCCAAATAAAAAGCTTAGCAGTATAGAGCAATATCTGCAATTATCACGCCACTGGGTTCATCTAATGAAAGATACATTTTTAATTTTTAAAACAGCTATTTTTACTGTGATTATTTTAATATTCAAATAAGTCAAACACCATTAGTAACTTGCATTTGAATATCCCAATATGTTCAGACAATATGAAAAATCCTTTTTTTTGTTGAGAAATCTTTATTTCTAACCAGTAGCAGTTGCTAACAGGTTTGCTGTGTAAATGTGTATGCAAGTTGGTACCTTTTTTTAGATTATTATAGAGCAATCTCACCCTTGGTGCAATGAAGAGCACAGGACAGGAGATAACTGAACAGCACTTCCCTCCTTAAACCGCTAACTTTGGTAGAGTGTTCTGATCATATTCTGCAAAAATTTTCAATTTGAATAACAAATCATAGATATCTGGGAGGAACGACACAAACTGTCACCATCAGTTTCACCGTCGGATCGGCTGCCTGCTGCCCTTGTCCTTCTAGGTAGTAGAGGTGGGTTTGGGAGGTGCTTCTGAAGAAGCCTTGGCTAGTTGCTGCAGTGTATCTTGTAGATGGTGCACACTGCAGCCACGATACGCCAGCGGTGGAGGGAGTGAATGTTTATGATGACAAGGGAAATTAGGGAAAGTGCCAAGAGGCATATAAATTGGCCAGAAAAAGCAGCAAACCTGAGGACTGGGAGAAATGTATAATTCAGCAGAGTTGCACTAAGGGTTTAATTAGGAGGGGGGAAATAGAGTATGAGAGTAAGCTTGCAGGAAACATAAAAAGTGACTGCAAAAGCTTCTATAAATATGTGAAGAGAAAAAGATTAGCGAAGACTAATGTAGGTCCCTTGCAGTCAGAATCAGGTGAATTCATAATGGGGAACAAGGAAATGGCAGACCAATTGAACAAATACTTTGGTTCTGTCTTCACTAAGGAAGACACGAATAACCTTCTGAAAATGCTAGGGGACCGAGGGTCTAGGGAGAAGGGGGAACTGAAGGAAATCCTTATTAATCAGGAAATGGTGTTAGTGAAATTTAAGGGAATGAAGACCGATAAATCCCTAGGGTCTGATAGTCTGCATCCCAGAGTACTTAAGGAGTGACCCTAGAAATAGTAGATGCATTGGTGGTCATTTTCCAACATTCCATGGACTCTGGTTCAGTTTCTATGGATGGCTAATGTAACCCCACTTTTTAAAAAAGGAGGGAGAGAGAAAACAGGGAATTATAAGACCGGTTAGCCTGACATCAGTTGGGAAAATGCTGGAATCAATTATTAAAGGTGTAATAGAGGCGCATTTGGAAAGCAGTGACAGGATCAGTCCAAGTCAGCATGGATTTTGAAAGGGAAATCATGCTGGACAAATCTTCTAGAGTTTTTTTGAGGATGTAACTAGTAGAGTGGATAAGGGAGAACCAGTGGATGTGGTGTATTTGGACTTTCAAAAGGCTTTTGACAAGGTCCCACACAAGAGATTGGTGTGCAAAATTAAGGTACATGGTATTGGGGTAATATATTGACGCGGATAGAGAACTGGTTGGCAGACAGGAAGCAAAGAGTGGGAATAAACTGGTCCTTTTCAGAATGGCAGGCAGTGACAAGGTTCAGTGCTGGGACCCCAGCTATTTACAATATACATTAATGATTTAGACGAAGGAATTGAATGTAATATCTCCAAGTTTGCAGATGACACTAAACTGGGTGGCGGTGCGAGCTGTGAGGAGGATACGAGGAGGCTGCAGGGGGACTTGGACAGGTTAGGTGAGTGGGCAAATGCATGGCAGGTGCAGTCTAATGTGGATAAATGTAAGGTTATCCACTTTGGTGGCAAAAATAGGAAGGCAGATTATTATCTGAATGGTGACAGATTAGTAAAAGGGGAGGTACAACGAGACCTGGATGTCATGGTACATCAGTCATTGAAAGTAGGCATGCAGGTACAGCAGGCAGTAAAGAAAGCAAATGGCATGCTGGCCTTCATAGCGAGGGGATTTGAGTATAGGAGCAGGGAGGTCTTACTGCAGTTGTACAGGGCCTTGGTGAGACCACACCTTGAGTATTGTGTGCAATTTTAGTCTCCTAATCTGAGGAAGGACATTCTTGCTATTGAAGGAGTGCAGCGAAGGTTCACCAGACTGATTCCCGGGATGGCAGGACCGACATATGAAGAAAGACTGGATCGACTAGGCTTATATTCACTGGAATTTAGAAGAATGAGAGGAGATCTCATGGAAACATATAAAATTCTGACAGGATTGGACAGGTTAGATGCAGGAAGAATGTCCCCGATGTTGGGGAAGTCCAGAGTCAGGGGTCACAGTCTAAGGATAAGGGGTAAGCCATTTAGGACCGAGATGAGGAGAAACCTCTTCACTCAGAGAATTGTGAACCTGTGGAATTCTCTACCACAGAAAGTTGTTGAGGCCAGTTCGTTAGATATATTCAAAAGGGAGTTAGATGTGGTCCTTACGGCTAAAGGCATCAAGGGGGATGGAGATAAAGCAGGATTGGGGTACTGAAGTTGCATGATCAGCCATGATCATATTGAATGGTGGTGCAGGCTCAAAGGGCGAATGGCCTACTCCTGCACCTATTTTCTATGTTTCTACGTGATGGATGGGGTGCCAATCAAGCGGGCTGCTTTGTCCTGGATTATGTCGAGCTTCTTGAGTGTTGTTGGAGCTGCAGTACTTCCTAACATCCTATAATTTATAGATTCCCCATTTAATGTACTGGTTCTCATAAGTATTTGTCATGGGCTCCAAGCAAAAATAACCTTTCAATTGCCAACTGGCTTTGACCCTGCATCAATGTTTTTGAAATAAACAAATAGCTGCTTTGGCAGAGGGCTGAATTAAAATAGCAGATATATCTGATGTCAGGGGCTGGTCTTTCTGCTAATCCATCAGAACAAGCAGTTGAAATGCACTGTATGTAAGTGAACGGGAGGCAGAGAGCTGGGGAGGCAGAGAGTGCAGGGCACAGGGAGGCAGAGGGCGCAGAAAGGCGGGGGAGCATGGGGAGGCGGGGAGACAGAGAGGGCGGGGAGGCAGTGAGTGAGGGGAGGCAGTGAGTGAGGGGAGCGGTGAGGCAGAGAGGCCGCGGAGGCGGGGAGACAGAGAGTGAGGGGAGGCAGTGAGTGAGGGGAGCGGGGAGGCAGTGAGTGAGGGGCGCGGGGAGGCAGTGAGTGAGGGGCGCGGGGAGGCAGTGAGTGAGGGGCGCGGGGAGGCAGTGAGTGAGGGGCGCGGGGAGGCAGTGAGTGAGGGGCGCGGGGAGGCAGTGAGTGAGGGGCGCGGGCAGGCAGTGAGTGAGGGGCGCGGGCAGGCTGTGAGTGAGGGGCGCGGGGAGGCAGTGAGTGAGGGGCGCGGGGAGGCAGTGAGTGAGGGGCGCGGGGAGGCAGTGAGTGAGGGGCGCGGGGAGGCAGTGAGTGAGGGGCGCGGGGAGGCAGTGAGTGAGGGGCGCGGGGAGGCAGTGAGTGAGGGGCGCGGGGAGGCAGTGAGTGAGGGGCGCGGGGAGGCAGTGAGTGAGGGGCGCGGGGAGGCAGTGAGTGAGGGGCGCGGGGAGGCAGTGAGTGAGGGGCGCGGGGAGGCAGTGAGTGAGGGGCGCGGGGAGGCAGTGAGTGAGGGGCGCGGGGAGGCAGTGAGTGAGGGGCGCGGGGAGGCAGTGAGTGAGGGGCGCGGGGAGGCAGTGAGTGAGGGGCGCGGGGAGGCAGTGAGTGAGGGGCGCGGGGAGGCAGTGAGTGAGGGGCGCGGGGAGGCAGTGAGTGAGGGGCGCGGGGAGGCAGTGAGTGAGGGGCGCGGGGAGGCAGTGAGTGAGGGGCGCGGGGAGGCAGTGAGTGAGGGGCGCGGGGAGGCAGTGAGTGAGGGGCGCGGGGAGGCAGTGAGTGAGGGGCGCGGGGAGGCAGTGAGTGAGGGGCGCGGGGAGGCAGTGAGTGAGGGGCGCGGGGAGGCAGTGAGTGAGGGGCGCGGGGAGGCAGTGAGTGAGGGGCGCGGGGAGGCAGTGAGTGAGGGGCGCGGGGAGGCAGTGAGTGAGGGGCGCGGGGAGGCAGTGAGTGAGGGGCGCGGGGAGGCAGTGAGTGAGGGGCGCGGGGAGGCAGTGAGTGAGGGGCGCGGGGAGGCAGTGAGTGAGGGGCGCGGGGAGGCAGTGAGTGAGGGGCGCGGGGAGGCAGTGAGTGAGGGGCGCGGGGAGGCAGTGAGTGAGGGGCGCGGGGAGGCAGTGAGTGAGGGGCGCGGGGAGGCAGTGAGTGAGGGGCGCGGGGAGGCAGTGAGTGAGGGGCGCGGGGAGGCAGTGAGTGAGGGGCGCGGGGAGGCAGTGAGTGAGGGGCGCGGGGAGGCAGTGAGTGAGGGGCGCGGGGAGGCAGTGAGTGAGGGGCGCGGGGAGGCAGTGAGTGAGGGGCGCGGGGAGGCAGTGAGTGAGGGGCGCGGGGAGGCAGTGAGTGAGGGGCGCGGGGAGGCAGTGAGTGAGGGGCGCGGGGAGGCAGTGAGTGATGGGCGCGGGGAGGCAGTGAGTGAGGGGCGCGGGGAGGCAGTGAGTGAGGGGAGGCAGTGAGTGAGGGGCGCGGGGAGGCAGTGAGTGAGGGGCGCGGGGAGGCAGTGAGTGATGGGCGCGGGGAGGCAGTGAGTGAGGGGCGCGGGGAGGCAGTGAGTGAGGGGAGGCAGTGAGTGGGGCGCGGGGAGGCAGTGAGTGAGGGGCGCGGGGAGGCAGTGAGTGAGGGGCGCGGGGAGGCAGTGAGTGAGGGGAGGCAGTGAGTGAGGGGAGCGGGGAGGCAGTGAGTGAGGGGCGCGGGGAGGCAGTGAGTGAGGGGCGCGGGCAGGCTGTGAGTGAGGGGCGCGGGGAGGCAGTGAGTGAGGGGCGCGGGGAGGCAGTGAGTGAGGGGCGCGGGGAGGCAGTGAGTGAGGGGCGCGGGGAGGCAGTGAGTGAGGGGCGCGGGGAGGCAGTGAGTGAGGGGCGCGGGGAGGCAGTGAGTGAGGGGCGCGGGGAGGCAGTGAGTGAGGGGCGCGGGGAGGCAGTGAGTGAGGGGCGCGGGGAGGCAGTGAGTGAGGGGCGCGGGGAGGCAGTGAGTGAGGGGCGCGGGGAGGCAGTGAGTGAGGGGCGCGGGGAGGCAGTGAGTGAGGGGCGCGGGGAGGCAGTGAGTGAGGGGCGCGGGGAGGCAGTGAGTGAGGGGCGCGGGGAGGCAGTGAGTGAGGGGCGCGGGGAGGCAGTGAGTGAGGGGCGCGGGGAGGCAGTGAGTGAGGGGCGCGGGGAGGCAGTGAGTGAGGGGCGCGGGGAGGCAGTGAGTGAGGGGCGCGGGGAGGCAGTGAGTGAGGGGCGCGGGGAGGCAGTGAGTGAGGGGCGCGGGGAGGCAGTGAGTGAGGGGCGCGGGGAGGCAGTGAGTGAGGGGCGCGGGGAGGCAGTGAGTGAGGGGCGCGGGGAGGCAGTGAGTGAGGGGCGCGGGGAGGCAGTGAGTGAGGGGCGCGGGGAGGCAGTGAGTGAGGGGCGCGGGGAGGCAGTGAGTGAGGGGCGCGGGGAGGCAGTGAGTGAGGGGCGCGGGGAGGCAGTGAGTGAGGGGCGCGGGGAGGCAGTGAGTGAGGGGCGCGGGGAGGCAGTGAGTGAGGGGAGGCAGTGAGTGGGGCGCGGGGAGGCAGTGAGTGAGGGGCGCGGGGAGGCAGTGAGTGAGGGGCGCGGGGAGGCAGTGAGTGAGGGGAGGCAGTGAGTGAGGGGAGCGGGGAGGCAGTGAGTGAGGGGCGCGGGGAGGCAGTGAGTGAGGGGCGCGGGGAGGCTGTGAGTGAGGGGCGCGGGGAGGCAGTGAGTGAGGGGCGCGGGGAGGCAGTGAGTGAGGGGCGCGGGGAGGCAGTGAGTGAGGGGCGCGGGGAGGCAGTGAGTGAGGGGCGCGGGGAGGCAGTGAGTGAGGGGCGCGGGGAGGCAGTGAGTGAGGGGCGCGGGGAGGCAGTGAGTGAGGGGCGCGGGGAGGCAGTGAGTGAGGGGCGCGGGGAGGCAGTGAGTGAGGGGCGCGGGGAGGCAGTGAGTGAGGGGCGCGGGGAGGCAGTGAGTGAGGGGAGGCAGTGAGTGAGGGAAGGCAGTGAGTGAGGGGCGCGGGGAGGCAGTGAGTGAGGGGCGCGGGGAGGCAGTGAGTGAGGGGCGCGGGGAGGCAGTGAGTGAGGGGCGCGGGGAGGCAGTGAGTGAGGGGCGCGGGGAGGCAGTGAGTGAGGGGCGCGGGGAGGCAGTGAGTGAGGGGCGCGGGGAGGCAGTGAGTGAGGGGCGCGGGGAGGCAGTGAGTGAGGGGCGCGGGGAGGCAGTGAGTGAGGGGCGCGGGGAGGCAGTGAGTGAGGGGCGCGGGGAGGCAGTGAGTGACGGGCGCGGGGAGGCAGTGAGTGAGGGGCGCGGGGAGGCAGTGAGTGAGGGGAGGCAGTGAGTGAGGGGAGGCAGTGAGTGGGGCGCGGGGAGGCAGTGAGTGAGGGGCGCGGGGAGGCAGTGAGTGAGGGGTGCGGGGAGGCAGTGAGTGAGGGGAGGCAGTGAGTGAGGGGAGCGGGGAGGCAGTGAGTGAGGGGAGGCAGTGAGTGAGGGGTGCGGGGAGGCAGTGAGGGGCGCAGGGAGGCAGTGAGTGAGGGGCGCGGGGAGGCAGTGAGTGAGGGGAGGCAGTGAGTGAGGGAAGGCAGTGAGTGAGGGGCGCGGGGAGGCAGTGAGTGAGGGGAGCGGGGAGGCAGTGAGTGAGGGGAGGCAGTGAGTGAGGGGCGCGGGGAGGCAGTGAGTGAGGGGTGCGGGGAGGCAGTGAGTGAGAGGCGCGGGGAGGCAGTGAGTGAGGGGCGCGGGGAGGCAGTGAGTGAGGGGCGCGGGGAGGCAGTGAGTGAGGGGCGCGGGGAGGCAGTGAGTGAGGGGCGCGGGGAGGCAGTGAGTGAGGGGTGCGGGGAGGCAGTGAGTGAGGGGCGCGGGGAGGCAGTGAGTGAGGGGCGCAGAGAGGCAGAGAGTGAGGGGAGGCAGAGAGTGAGGGGAGCGGGGAGGCAGTGAGTGAGGGGAGGCAGAGAGTGAGGGGAGGCAGTGAGTGAGGGGAGCGGGGAGGCAGTGAGTGAGGGGAGCGGAAGGCAGTGAGTGAGGGGCGCGGGGAGGCAGTGAGTGAGGGGAGCGGGGAGGCAGTGAGTGAGGGGAGCGGGGAGGCAGAGAGTGAGGGGAGCGGGGAGGCAGAGAGCGTGGGGAGCGGGGAGGCAGAGAGCGTGGGGAGCGGGGAGGCAGTGAGTGAGGGGAGCGGGGAGGCAGTGAGTGAGGGGAGCGGGGAGGCAGTGAGTGAGGGGAGCGGGGAGGCAGTGAGTGAGGGGCGCGGGGAGGCAGTGAGTGAGGGGCACGGGGAGGCAGAGAGTGTGGGGAGTTCGAGAGCAGGGGATTTTGTGCTCAAGTCTCTGTGGCAGAACTTGAACCCACACCTTCTGACTCAGAGAATCAACTGAGCTACAACTGACACTGAAGTCAAATGTTCTTGTGAAGAACCCTGTACGTGAGCCACTTTTTTGAAGACAGATCCACATTCTATTCAAAGTCTGAAGCAGTTGATGACACGTCACTGTTTCACACATCACCAATGTCTTACTCCACTCCCGTGTAACAAATCAGTGCACCGTAAAACCCTGTTCCTTTTTTTTAAACCGATCTCACTAATAACCTTTGTGAAAAACTGAATTACTGCTGTTGTCCTGATGTGATATGGCATTTATGTAATGATCTGGTGACTTATCATTCTCCAGTTAAATACATTAGAATCTCCTCAATTTCATAGATCAGGCATCTTTAATAATACATGAAAATAAGCAGTTAACGGGAAATACAACCAAAAATACGTTGTAATTGCCAGTCATCAGAAAGGAGCCAAGCTAGAGGTCAGTAATAATCCGCTCTATTTCACATTCATAATTAAGAAAAATATTAGCACAGATTACAGATTCACTGTGCCATGACAGCTAAGCTACATTTTACTAAAAACTGCCTAATGAGGAGAAATATTGCACATGAAAAGACAGTGAAAATATATGAACTGGGCATTCAAATGAGCTTGTGCAAAAGTATTGCATTACTGCGTTTGTATCCTGTTCCTCTGTCTACTATCTTAAACAGCATTAACCTATTTACTACCTCTGTTAAAATAGCAGACAGACAAATTTGATGGGTCCGTGTAATAATATCTCACAGTGGAATTCCAGGGTATACAAGTCCTGGTTGCAAAGACAGCATTCCTTTAATTCCACTTTATTCACACAGATTTTGCGCATCGACAACTTGAACACTCTTTCATGAAGGAAAGAAAGTCAGTCTGGACAAACAATCTAATTTTCAGTGACTGGATGCTCTTTCATCTTAAGGCATTCCTTGATCTCGGCAGTATTTAATTATTAATTCCTAAGCAGTGCAGTGAATCTGTCTGCTTTTGATGGCTTCAAAATTCAGGCCTGCTGACAGGAAATGTTTAATCCATTGCTTATATTAAGTAAGATATGACAAGCCCTGCATGCTAATTTGTTTTTAACGCTATGCTCTTCAAATGATGCAACAAAGTTTCCATTTACCAGTCTCTGGTCGAATCAACTTTCACTTTTCAAAATGTCCACAAAAAAAAAATCAGAAGTCACAGTTTGATCATTCAGACTAACAAAATAATTTAAACTACATATAAATTATACATGTTTACTGCTCTATGTCAGATCTAGCAACACTGATCACACAGTGCGTCTTAATTGATTTATGAAAGGGAAAAAAAATGTTTAACACGGCAAGTGACTGCAGTGATTTCATCAGACTTATCATGTCAGGATGAGGAAAGGTTACGTTTAAACCTACGACACTCTTGAGTTACAAAAATGTTGTGTGTCAGGGACACTAGTCTGCAGTTAAAAAACATGTACAGATGAACAGTAGAGGTATTTCTTCCAATAGTTACGCAACAGTGCATCACAAAGGCAGAATGTTACTGTTTAACTGCAGATTCCAAGAAACAAATCAATTAGGGCATAGTTCAATCCAACTCATTCATTATTTTCTTCTTTAGTTTCAGGATTTTTCTCCCACCTTGCCCACAATGGTTATATGTTCATATTAATCCGAAAGGCTTTTGTTATCGTCACAAACTTACACCCACCCTCTCTCACTGATCATCATTTACTATTTGCAGCAAAACCCCAAATCTGTTCTTTATACAAGGCATTTTCATGGAATCATAAAAGTTTGCCAAAGGCGGCCATTCGGCCCATCATAACTGTACCTCAAATTCATCGCCACTAATTAATTGAGATCTCCGCTCCCTCCATGTTTATTTTCCCCAAGATTTCTCCCTCCAATGCCTAACTTGTGGACTCATTCTCTCTCGTGGTTACGCCCTCCTAATTTTAAAGAAATTATTCATCATGCATTTCTGGAATGTGAAATCACAATGGTTTCGTCTCTTTTACCCCGGATTCTCTCGGTGCTCTTTGCTACAGGTTGCAAAGTTGTGGGGAAGCTCACTATGCAAATCTGGAAATGACCATTACTTGGGGATTAGGAAAAGAGAGAGACCGCCACAGCTTTCCTCCGTCCACAGTAATCTGGGCAGCAACACGTCATTGGGGTCGAGCTGTCAAGGATGTACCAGAATGCATCGCGAGACCAAGTACCAACTCCTGAGGTGCTTGACCTCATTTCTGCACATTCTGGGTATATGCGTGTAGCCAGCATATGCTCAATACGATATATCACTTCCAAGTATTATATATAGTAATGTGCCTATGAATGACTCCATGAGGCAATGTGTTGTACTCAAACTGTAATGATCTTGGTCCTTTATTCCAAACTCGAGTGAGTGACTCACCTTTTATACAGCCCCTGTCACCGGGGCAGGAAACACCGGTCTCCACCAGTTGCACCCTCTAGTGGTGCCAGCATGTATATACACAGTGTAAACCTTATTGATAGTACATCAGGTAAACAAGTCTACATCTTATGCATCTACACAGTGACTACACAGAGAATATATCTATAGTCTGCATATATAACACCAAGTGTAAAAAATGCAACTTTACAAGCAATGTTACCCCTCATTTTTTTGTGCGCGCGGTCCCTTTAAGGGTCTGCGCGGCCCATTCACAGTTTCACACATTGAGAAAGCTGATCCCAGGCGGCGCAGAACCAGCAAACAGCTGCGCAGCTTAGAGAGAACGTTGGTTGCAAGTGATGTCTCCACATCCTCGCTGCTCCTGATCAGGATTATCTGCTCCAATCCCATGTCCCAGGTTTTCTCTACTCCTCTGCTCACTGTTCATCCCCTCTGCATTACCACTGGCGATGAATCCTTTAATCACAACATTCGTGCCTTCTGAAACTCTCTCCCTAAAGGCCCCTCCACCTTGCCACTTTTCACTGACTTCAAAAGCCCCTTAAAAACCTTTCTCTACCAACATGCCTATGATTTCCCCTGCCCCCTTCTTAATTTCTCCTCATTGTTAAGCAGCTTGAGTGATTTTCCTACATGGGCACTATACAATTGTAAGATTTTGTTAATGAATAAATTGAATTCTGTTACATTTTTAAAAACAGATTTAGAAGTCCCTGTGCTGACACATGTTCAGATTGCGAGCCCACACCTGGGGCTCCTAACATCCACGATGCACTTTCATTTATTTGAAGGCTGCGTCTAATTGTACGAACTGAAAGGCAGCCGTTTCTCTGATTGGATCTCCATTTTCACATAACCTATTGCTGATTGGTCCCCTTAGAGGATAAGCCACACCCTGAAGTTCCTCTGGAATGTGTAACTGGAACCGCCCAGCCCAAGTTCTAACTGACTTTCCAATTTGTAATTCGATCCATTTTGATTTCAGAAGCCACAGAGGATAGATCTCCCCAAAAGCCACCAGGTTCCAGCCGAAGTCCCTTACCCCAGCGCAAGTGCATCCTTTCCACCAGCTGAAGACCCTTACCCCAAGCACATGTCCTGCCTCCCACAGCCACAAAGTCCCTTACCCCAGCACATGAGCTGCCTCCCCCAGCACATGAGCTGCCTCCCCCAGCCAAAGTCCCCGACCCCAGCGCAAGTGCTGTCTCCGCCAGCTAAAGTCCCTTACCCCAGCACATGTGTTGCCTCCCCCAGCCAAGTTCCAGCTGATGACCTTACCACTCCCCCGCACCCCCCCCTCATAGATGGGGCATTGTGTGCAGATTGTTTACAGGTTTATTGGGTGTGAAATGAATAGTGACAGTGTCGTGACTTCTGGATTTCATCTACCCCAACGATGTTCCTTGTAACACACGCACCAAGCTTGCACGCACCGGTGGGTAGGAAGATCGTGATCTGTCTTCTGAGAGTTCCCTCTCTCCCCTTTGATCCCCCCGCCACCTGTTTCTCTCCCCCCCCCCACTCCACCCCCAAGCTTTCTCTTTCCAGCCCCCCTCCCCCAAGCTGTCTCTCTCTCTCGTCCCCCCCCCCCCCAAGCTCTCTCTTTCCCCCCACCCCACCCCACCCCCGAAGCTTCCTCCCTCTCTCTCTCTTTCTCTCTTCCCATTTCCCCCCCACACACCACCGACTCTCACTCTCACTCTCAACGCCGCCCCGCCCCGCTCCGCCCCCCCCCCCCGCGGTGTTGCGGGAGGCTCAGGGCCTGGTCGGGGCTGCGAGAGGCTCAGCGGATGCAATCAGCTGCTCGGGGTTGTTGCTGGATGGATCGGAGAAAACGTGGTGTTGGACGCATGTGTAGAAAAGGATTAGTGGGAATTGCGCTGGGGGGGTGGGTGGAGTCGGTGATATTTTTCCTAATTCTCGCTTCTGCACAAGCGTCGGGAGATGCATGCGCAGAAGGGAGACTTAGTACAAATAGTTACTCCATTATTTTAAACGTTCTGTGCTGCAGTGCCAGTGTCAACTCTCAATAAACTTTATAGCGTTGATGCATTCACACAGGAAGCTTAAGAACTGTTACCTCATTGCCACAAGTGTATCAAGAAGCAGCCTGAAGCAACTGAATCCTGGCAATATTTAACATATTATATATTCTGACTATTAATGGAACATTAATAAGTTATTTAAGACAGTAAAAGCCTGGACACTTACAGTGGCCTTAGTCTGAGCATAATATTCTGACTCCATTTTACTGAGGCGTGAATTGGTGTCATTGAGGAGTTCCTGAATATTCTCCGTGTGTTTCTTCTGTAGCTCAAACTTCTCTTGTTCCAGTTCTGTCACAACATTGTGTAACTGCATTTAAATTAAAAACATGTATTAATAACTTTTAGACAATTGATAGTTGGTATGTGAAAGTGCATAGTAGGTGAATCTGACTGTTATTTTCAGCAGCAAACAAAAACAGCCTCTATTTTGGGGTTGAGGGTAATATATTAGCATGGATGGAGGATTGGCTAACTAACAAAACAGAGAGTCGATATAAATGGGTCATTTTCTGGTTGGCAAACAGTAACTAGTGGGGCGCCACAGGTATCAGTGCTGGGGCCTCAACTATTTACAATCTATATTAATGACTTGGATGAAGGGACCGACTGTAATGTAACCATGATACAAAGATGGGTGGGAAAGTAAATTGTGAGGAGGACATGAAAAATCTGCAAAGGGATATAGACAGGCTAAGTGAGTGGGCAAAAATTTGGCAGATGGAGTATAATGTGGGAAAATGTGAGGTTATCCACTTTGGCAAAAAAAATAGAAAAGCAAATTATAATTTAAATGGAGAAAAATTGCAAAGTGCTGCAGTACAGAGGGACCTGGGTCCTTGTGTATGAAACACAAAATGTTAGTCTGCAGGTACAGCAAGTGATCAGGAAGACAATGGAATGTTGGTCTTTATTGCAAAGGGGATAGAGTATAAAAGCAGAGAAGTCTTGCTACAACTGTACAGGATATTGGTGAGGCCACACCTAGAGTACTGCGTGCAGTTTTGGTCTCCATATTTAAGGAAGGATATACTTGCATTGGAGGCAGTTCAGAGAAGGTTCACTAGGTTGATTCTGGAGATGAGGGGGTTGACTTATGAAGATAGATTGAGTAGGTTGGGCCTATACTCATTGGAGTTCAGAAGAATGAGAGGTGATCTTATCGAAACATATAAGATAGTGAGGGGGCTCGACAAGGTGGATGTAGGGAAGATATTCACACTCGTAGGGGAAACTAAAACTAGGGGACATAGTCTCAGAATAAAGGGCCACCCATTTAAAACTGAGATGAGGAGGAACTTCTTCTCTCAGAGGGTTGTAAATCTGTGGAATTCTCTGCCCTAGAGAGCTGTGGAGGCTGGGTCATTGAATATATTTAAGGCGGAGATAGACAGACTTTTGAGAGATAGGGGAATAAAGGGTTATGGGGAGCGAGTGGGGAATTGGAGCTGAGTCCACGCTCAGATCAGCCATGATCTTATTGAATGGCGGAGCAGGCTCGAGGGGCCGAATGGCCTACTCCTGCTCCTATTTCTTATGTTCTTATGTTTTATTACTGTCCCCAGGAACTATTCATTGGACAGATAATGCACAAAGTAACGTAATTATTTGAGGATAGATATGACCACACAGGCAGACCTCAACAGGTCAGTAGCCTGCTGGCAACACAATAGAGTGATGAAGTTACTGAGTGATGAATTTTAGATACTAAGTTCATCTGAAGATCAACATGGTGAGCATCTTTCTGGGAGATTACAATGGATACATTTACATACTAGTGTTTCTGTCAATATCCTATAGCGAAATGCCGCCAACATTTAAAAGATGTAACTACTACATTGATCCAATTCTGGAGGAAGCTTTACACATGCGTGCATCAATCATCCCTCTATTTTTTTGTACTGAGCAGGCTATGAACTCCTTTGAGCGCGACCTTTTCGTCCGTGGACAAATTTTACAACAACTTTTACAACAACGACAGCAACAGCAACCATTTAAAAGCATATATACAGCAATGTCATATTGCCATCCTATGGTCTCAAATCATGAGACAATCAGAGAAGGTTCTATACAGCTTTAACATAACTTCTCTGCTTTTGAATTCTATTCCTCTAGAAATGAACCCCAGTGCTTTGTTTGCACTTTTATGGCTTTTTTAAAACTTATGTTTGTACTTTTAATGATTTGTGAATCTATACCACAGATCCCTTTGCACCTCTACTCCGTATAGATTCTTATTTTCTAAGGAGTAGGTGGCCTCCTTATTCCTCCTACCAAAATGCACCACCTCACAATTATCTATATCGAAATTCATTTGTCATTTACATGCCCAATCTGCAAATTTGTTTCTGGTAGAATTAATTAAAAGCTTTTAGTTCATGTACAAACTGTATTTTTAAAAACTCCGTCAGAAATGACTGGGATATAAAAAAAACTGCATAATGTTGCATTCACACCAGAAACGTTACTCACTGATACGGTTGTGCATTGACAAACACATCTGTTCATACCTGACAGATGCATATCTATTTGTGCAATTAGTATTCATTTTATGGAACCATTTCCCATACCTCGGGAGCCTACTGTCAACAAGGGCAGACGTCGATGACGATGTTCAAC
Organism: Pristiophorus japonicus; assembly: GCF_044704955.1. Taxonomy (NCBI): domain Eukaryota; kingdom Metazoa; phylum Chordata; class Chondrichthyes; family Pristiophoridae; genus Pristiophorus; species Pristiophorus japonicus. Next base: position 131,884,181 of record NC_091992.1, on the reverse strand, counting down.
ACCGACTTCAGTGTGCCAGCGCAGCCTTCGGTCGCCTGAGGAAGAGGTTTGAAGGCCAGGACCTCAAACCCGGCACCAAGCTCATGGTCTACAGGGCTACAGTGATACCCGCCCTCCTGTATGGCTCAGCGACGTGGACCATATACAGTAGACACCTCAAAGCGCTGGAGAAATATCACCAACGCTGCCTCCGCAAGATCCTACAAATCCACTGGCAGGATAGGCGCACCAACATCAGTGTTCTCGCTCAGACCAACATCGAAACACCAAACACGTTCGATCCGCTCCAATGGAGGGGCCACATAATCTGCATGCCCGATACGGGACTCCCAAAACAAGCGCTCTACTCGAAGCTCCAACACGGCAAGCGAACCCCAGGTGGACAGAGGAAACGCTTCAAGGACACCCTCAAACCCTCCTTGAAAAAGTGCAACATCCCCATCGACACCGGGGAATACCTGGTCCAAGACCACTCAAAGTGGAGGAGAAGCATCCGGGAAGGCGGCAAACACCTCGAGTCTCTTCACTGGGAGCAAACGGAAGCCAAGCGCAAACAGTGGAAGGAGCACATGACAACCCAAGCACCCCACCCACCCGTCCCTTCAACCAGCGTCTGCCCCACCTGTGACAGAGACTGTCGGTCCCGCATGGGACTCATCAGTCACCTGAGAACTTATTTTTAGTGTGGAAGCAAGTCATGCTCGACACCGAGGATCTGCCTAAGAAGAAGAAAAGATTAATTTTAAACTTTTCAACACATTAGCCCATCCCTCATGTCACTATAGCAATGACTGCACAAGCAGCAGCTTTCCTATGGCACTGACATGCTGAACGTCCACATAAGTGATTAGAATATTAATCACAATGCAACCAGACAACCAACAAATATAGAGTGCTATAATCTTTAGTTCACAGTACTAAAAAGAATTTAACAAGAACGGGTATCCATATTTTCAACTTCAATCACTTCCATTAATAAACATTGTCTTCTTGAACCAGGACACCCCCATGTAACATGTCTCTCTCTCCCCCAGTCTCTCTCTCTCTCTCCCCCTCTCCCCAGTCTTTCTCTCTCGCCAGTCTCTCCCTCACTCTCCCCAGTCTCTCACTCCGCCCCCCCCCTCCCACCGTCTCCCACACTCACTCGTCTCTCACTTCCCCCAGCCTCTCTCTCTCTCTCTCCACCCGCCCTCCCCGCCCCCAGCCTCTCTCTCTCTCTCTCTCTCTCTCTCTCTCTCTCTCCCCCCAGCCTCTCGCTCTCTTGCTCTCTCCCCACCTCCCACTCCACTGAACCCATTCGAACTAAACTGCTGACCACCCATCAGTCCTTCCTTACCCCTATGCTGACATTGTAAATGGTTCCCTCTCCTGAGGGAACCATTTACTGTCCCCCTTCTCTTTCAAAACCAAAATCATCAACCCCCTGCTCAAAAATTCCACTCTCAACCCCTCTGTCCTTACTATCACCCATCTCTCTCCTTTCATCTCCAAAGTCTTTGAATATGTTGTTAGCTCCGAAATTTGTGTCCATCTTTCAACTCCATGTTTGAATTTTTCCAATCAAGTTACTGCCCTTGCCACAGTACTTGAACGGCCTTAACCAAAGTCACAAATGACCCGTGACAAATCCTCTCTCCTCATCCTCTCTGCAGTCTTTGACACGGGTGACCACAATATCCTCCTCCAACACTTCTCCTCTGTTGTCCAATTCATTGGGACTACCTTTGCTTTGTTCCACTTTTACCTATCCAATCGTAGCCATCTCCTTCAATGGATTTGTTTTCCACCCCCACACCAATATCTCGACAGGCCCTCAAGGATCTATCCTTGCCACCCACTCTCCTCTTTCTCAGCTACATGCTTCCCCTTCGAAACAGCATCCAAAGACATGGGGTCAGCTTCCCCATACACGGTGACGACACCCAGCTCTATCTCTCCACCATCTCTCTCGACCCCTTCACTACCTCTTATGCTGTCAGACTGCTTCCCCAACATCCCGTCTTCAACGAGCCACAATTTCTTCCAGTTAAACATTGGGGAGACCGAAGCCATCGTCCGTACCTTTGCCACCAATTCCATCCGCCTTCCTGGCCAGTTTCAGGATGAACCAGACTGTTCAGCACCTTGGCATCCAATTCCAAATCTCTCTCATTTTCCATTCCCTGCATATCAGCTCATTAAAAACTCTGCTGCCCGTATTCTATCCTGCACCAAGTCCCACTCACCCATCACTTGATGACCTACATTGGCTCTTCAACACCTCGAATTTAACATTTTCATCCTCGGATATCCCATAAATTCCAGTGGGATGAAGTACTTGTAGAACATAAGAACATAAGAAATAGGAGCAGGAGTAGGCCACCTGGCCCCTAGAGCCTGCTCCATCATTTAAATAAGATCATGACTGATCTGATCATGGACTTCAGCTCCACTTCCCTGCCTGCTCCCCATAACCCTTTATTCCCTTATCGCTCAAAAATCTGTCTATCTCCGCCTTAAATATATTGAATGACCCAGCTTCCATAGCTCTCTGAGGCAGCAAATTCCACAGATTTACAACCCTCAGAGAAGAAATTTCTCATCGGTTTTAAATGGGCGGCCCCTTATTCTAAGATCATGCCCTCTAGTTCTTGTCTCCAACAGTGGAAACATCCTCTCTGCATCCACCTTGTCAAGCCCCCTCATAATCTTATACGTTTCGATAAGTTCACCTCTCATTCTTCTGAATTTCAATGAGTAGAGGCCCAACCTACTTAACCTTTCTTCATAAGTCAACCCCCTCATCCCCGGAATCAACCGAATGAACCTTCTCTGAACTACCTCCAATGCAAGTATATCCTTTCGTAAATATGGAAAACAAAAGTGCACGCAGTATTCCAGGTGTGGCCTCACCAATACCTTGTATAGCTGTAGCAAGACTTCCCTGCTTTTATTCTCCATTCCCTTTGCAATAAAGGCCAAGATACCATTGGCCTTCCTGATCACTTGCTGTACCTGCATACTATCCTTTTGTGTTTCATGCGCAAGTACCCCCAGGTCCTGCTGTACTGCAGCACTTTGCAATCTTTCTCCATTTAAATAATAACTCCATGCTAATATATTACCCCCAACCCCGTGAACTTTTACCTTGTGCAGTAACCTTTTATGTGGCATCTTATCGAATGCCTTCTGAAAATCCAAATACACCACATCCACTGGTTCCCCCTTATTCATGCTGCTCGTTACATCCTCAAAGAACTCCAGCAAATTTGTCAAACACAATTTCCCTTTCATAAAACCATGCTGACTCTGCTTGATTGAATTATGCTTTTCCAAATGTCCCACTACTGCATCCTTAATAATGGAATCCAGCATTTTCCCAATGACAGTTAGGCTAACTGGTCTATAATTTCCTGCTTTTTGTCTGCCTCCTTTTTTAACTAGGGGCAGTACATTTGCGATTTTCCAATCCGCTGGAACCGCCCCAGAATCCAGGGAATTTTGGTAGATTACAATTAATGCATCTACTATCTCTACAGCCACCTCTCTCAAGACTCTGGGATGTAAACCATCAGGTCCAGGGGACTTGTCTGCCTTTAGTCCCATTATTTTATCGAGTGCTACTTCATTAGTGATAATGATTGTATTAAGTTCCTCCCTCCCTATAGCCCCTTGATTATCCACTATTGGGATGTTTTTAGTGTCTTCTACCGAAGACCGATACAAAATATTTCCCTGTTCTCCATTATTAATTCCCCAGTCTTATCCTCTAGGGGACCAACATTTACTTTAGCCACTCTTTTCCTTTTTATGTATCTGTAGAAACTCTTACTATCTGTTTTTATATTTCGTGCTAGCTTACTTTCATAATCTATCTTCCCTCGATTTATCATTTTTTAAATTGTTCTTTGCTGGCTTTTAAAAGTTGTAGATTTGATGAGAGACAATGCACTTGCATTTCTCCTCTTGTATAAATATCGTATCAGACTAGAACTCATGGGGTATCTTATAGACTTCACAAAACCAAACATGTTTGAAAATTGCTATGACCTCCGTCTTGTGATACTGTCCCCTCCCAAATCACAGAACCAGGAAGCTTTATCCACAGATCTGAGGTAACAATAATTTTAAAAAGCATGCATGCATGTAGGTGATTAGAACAGTACAGAAGTCTTGCATTTATAAAGCGTCCTTCACGACCAACAGACATCCCAAGACGCTTTATAGCCAATGAAGTACTTTTTGAAGTGTAGTCACTGTTCTAGTGTAGAACTACAAGGAAAACAACTTAAATCTTCAAGTTTGAACCCTTACCTTTCTTTCCCAATCATTTTTTAAAGAATCAGCGCTCTGCCCAGCCATCTTCTTCAACTCGGCAATCTGGTTCTCTTTACTTTCTCGGATAATCTGTGATTCACGAACCAGGCTCTGAACTGTCAAATATATGAATAAAGGATTGAGTGCACTGGATAAAGCAATGCTGAAAACTAGCTGCCACAGATGTGGCCTTTTGAAAGCAGTGTCAGTGCTGCTGGTCCCACTTTCTAGTTGTGTTGATTCTGCTGTGCTACCCAGAGAAACCATCTTATTGAAAACTCATGGCAACCAACAAAGTGTTGCTTCTCATCAGAGGTTCATGTCCATTACTGGTTATAACTATGTTTCACAGGACTGAGGGAAAGGATTTGTTCTGATGTAAGGACGTGCAATAAAAGGTATTGCTGCATTTATACATTCTGCTGGCACATATATTTTGTATTTCTTTATCATCTTTACTAAAAATGTAAAGCTTTATTGATGCAAATTTATGATCCAGTTTTAATTCCTACTTTATAGCTATTTTCCTTCAAGATGCACCTATCCCACATCATTCTAGCGTTCTGTCAATGCCAATCTATAGTTGGCCTCTAGGAGTTACACAATAGCAGCCAAGAGAAAATCACCTTTGGCTTTACCCCTCTCCCATGTTTTACTGTGACCACCAGGTCCTTAGTCTTCATGTGGCTCCTCCCAACAAGCTGGATATGATTTGAAAGTCGATTTGTCGGGCAATCATAGATGTAAACCTGCCTCGTGCCACCATATGGCGGACTAGGTTTGGCACAGAAAGGTACTGCAGCATTTTAACATGCTTTGAATTCTTGTCAAATACTTATGATGCTCTTATTTATTCCAGTGCTGTGTTCTTGATCTTTTTAAACTCTCTTTTGCTCTAAATTTCATCAAGCACTCCAACATGTGAGCTTCCACTCCTCATGTTTCAGGGAGTGCTTTCATGTGCCAGATGACGAGGTATATTTGTGATTGACCAGAGGCAGGCAGGCAGGTTAGACCCATCAAACTCCAATTCAGAGGATTTGGATTTAAGTCCCAGCTTCAACCAATCTTTGACTTGTAATGATAGCCAGTTAAACCACTAGATGGAGATCCTCAGGATAGTGAAACACTCGACCTAAGTAACAGTTGGTGAAGTACACCTTCAATCAGATCAGCCTCGAAACCTTACCTCGAAACATGAGCTGCAAGTACTGTTAAGCAAAAAGGGGTACTGAGAGAAAATAACACAAGAAATAAAGTAGCAGGTGTACTTGCTAGAACTCTGCTTCCAGTTAATTTGTCTGACGTACGTATAGTGCACTCCAGCTACCATTCTAGATTCAGGTTATACTGCAATCTTTACAATAAAATCACATAGAAGTAATAATAACCATGGACCCCATGTAATATACAGGTTCTCATCATGCAGAACAATAACATGCCAAGAACCCCAGAGCCGGGAAACATACCCACACCAGTACGGTGCCAGCTGATAACATAAGAATAGAAGAAATAGGAGCAGGAGTAGGCCATTTGGCTCCTCGAGCCTGCTCCACTATTCAATAAGATTATGGCTGATCTGATCCTGGCCTCAATTCCACTTCTCTGCCCCCTCCCCAGAACCCTTGATTCACTTATCATTCAAAAATCTGTCTATCTCCACCTGAAATACATTTAAAGACCCAGCCTCCACAGCTCTCTGAGGTAGAGAATTCCAAAGATTCACGACCCTCTGAGAGAAGAAATTCCTCCTCATTTCCATGTTAAATGGGCGACCCTTCATTCTGAAACTATTCCCCCTAGTTCTAGATTCCCCCACTAGGGGAAACATCCTCTCTGCATCTACCCTGTCAAGCCCCTTCAGAATCTTATACGTTTCAATAAGATCACCTCTCATTCTTCTAAACTCAAATGAGTATAGGCACAACCTGCTCAACGTTTCCTCATATGACAACCTCTTCATCTCAGGAATCAACCTCGTGAACCTTCTCTGAACTGCCTCCAGTGCAAGTATATCCTCCCTTAAATAAGTAGACCAAAACTGTACAGAGCACTCCAGATGTGGTCTTACCAACGCGCTGTACAGTTGAAACAGGACATCACTACTTTTATACTCCATCCCCCTTGCAATAAAGGCCAACATTCCATTTGCCTTCCTAATTACTTGTTATGCATGCATGCTAACTTTTTGTGTTTCATGCACCCAGTGGAAAAAAAGACTAGATTTGAAAATATGTTATTAAAAGAATAAGGTCCTTCTGTACCACCGCATTTTGTAATCTCTCCCCATTTAAATAATAATTTACTTTTTTATTTTTCCTACCAAAGTGAAGCGCCTTGGGATGTTTAATATGTTAAATGCAAGTTATTGTTGTGGTTATAATTGCAAAAATAGTCAGTGAAGACCACAAATCCCCAACTAAGGATTCATCTTGGAATTCCTACATTTACACCACAAACACGATACGGAGGCTTATTTTATGCCATGTTCACCTGCAATAAAGAGCAGAGATCAAAACCAAGGATTATTGCAGGTATCAAAGATGCATTTATACGTAAACAAACGATTAAAAAAAAATTTAATCACATTTTTAGCGATACCGCAGTTATTTGACAACTCCAGATTCATTTCTGTTAATCTTGCAATGATTGTGTTGCAAATTTAACCTTTCACTGAGGATGCCATTATTCATCAACAGGATGAAGTTTGTTGGTTAATGTTCACCAACCAAATTTTTAAAAAGCACAACTACAAGTTACACTTAACTGGAGTTATTTCAATGAACATTGCAACATGATATTTGCATCTAGCATCACACTTCAAAAGTATCAAAAGTATAAACAGAAGAGAAAGAAAGCCAGTCATGTCCTGCTGGTCATTGTGAATTTGACAACTTGGCAAGCTGTCAATCTACGGAAATTTCCTGTAATAATTTGATTGTAATTGACCGCAGGCTGCGCTAATTTAGACGGGAGGAGGCTCAAGTGGAGCATAAATACTGACATAGAGTGCTTGGACCGAATGGCCTATGCTGTATATCCTATGTAATCCTATGTAAAAGAAAGGTAGAGGTGGAGAGGTTTAGGCAGGAAATTCCAGAGCTTAGGGCCTAGGCAACAGAAGGCACGGTCACCGATGGTTGAGCGATTATAATCAGGGATGCTCGAGAGGGCAGAATTAGAGGAGTGCAGATATCTCGGGGGGTTGTGGGGCTGGAGGAGATTACAGAGATAGGGAGGGGCGAGGCCATGGTTTTGAAAACATGGATGAGAATTTTGAAATCAAGGCAATGCTTAACCGGGAACCAATGTTGGTCAGCAAGCACAGGGGTGAAAGATACTTGGTGAGGGTTAGGACTTAGCAGATAGTATTTATAAATTATAGAAATAAAGGGTGCAAGAATGTGATTAAAAATGAAAAAGAAAAATCACCTTTAGGTTCAGATGACAAACAACTGCTTAATGTCACCTTTGGCCAGGGACTCCCAGGTGTCAGTGGGGATGTTGCACTTTATCAGGGAGGCTTTGAGGATTTTCCTGTAATGTTTCCTCTGCCCACCTTTGGCTCGTTTGCCGTGAAGGAAGTGCATCCGGGAGGGTGCTGAGCACCTCGAGTCTCGTCACCGAGAGCATGCAGAAATCAAGCGCAGGCAGCGGAAAGAGCGAGCAGCAAACCAGCCCCACCCTCCCTTTCCCTCAACGACTATCTGTCCCACCTGTGACAGGGACTGTGGCTCTCGTATTGGACCGTTCAGTCACCTAAGGACTCATTTTTAGAATGGAAGCAAGTCTTCCTCGATTCTGAGGGACTGCCTATGATGATGAATGTCACCTGAACCTGAAAGGGCGGGGGATTCTTCTGGATTCTCATGGAAAAGGGGGATGCCGATAACACAGTGATATGGAACCCTTCCCATATGGCCATCAGCCCCTGTCTGAAACCCTCAATCAGATTCTTTTATATTCATTCAAAAGCCTTAATAGCAGCGTCGAGGAGGTGCGTGGTGAGGCATGAGTTCCGGGGTCGGCAAGAGGCCTATAAAGGACCAACGCGGCGGCAGTCGGGAGCAGCGTCGAGGAGGTGCGTGGAGAGGCGTGGCTTGTACAGCTACAGGGAGAAGGCAAAAAAGAAGTAGAAAGAAACAGAAAGGTGACGTCACAGCCAAGGGGGTAAGTGATTGGCGAGCAATTTTTCTTTTTGCTCTTCTATAACAGTGAGTAAACTTTAGCATTGTAGTTGCCAATTTAAGTGTATCTAAGGGTTAAGTCATGGCAGGAGAGCTCGGTCACGTGATATGCTCCTCCTGTACCATGTGGGAACTCAGGGACACTTCCGGTGTCCCTAACGACTACGTGTGCGGGAAGTGTATCCGCCTCCAGCTCCTGACGGTCCGCGTTGCGGAATTGGAGCTGAGGGTGGATTCACTCTGGAGCATCCACGATGCTGAGAATGACGTGAGTAGCACGTGCAGCGAGTTGGTCTTACCGCAGGTGAAGGGTCCACAGCCAGCTAGGGAATGGAAGACCAGCAGGAAGAGCATTGCAAGGAAGATAGTGCAGGGGTCCCCTGCGGTCATCCCCCTGCAAAACAGATACACCGTTTTGAGTACTGTTGAGGGGGATGACTCATCAGGGGAGGGCAGCAGCAGCCAAGTTCATGGCACCGTGAGTGGCTCTGCTGCACAGGAGGGCAGGAAAAAGAGTGGGAGAGCGTTAGTGGTAGGGGATTCGATTGTAAGGGGAATAGATAGGCGTTTCTGCAGCCACAACCGAGACTCCAGGATGGTATGTTGCCTCCCTGGTGCAAGGGTCAAGGATGTCTTGGAGCGGGTGCAGGACATTCTGAAAAGGGAGGGTGAACAGCCAGTTGTCGTGGTGCACATTGGTACCAACGATATAGGTAGAAAAAGGGATGAGGTCCTACGAGACGAATTTAAGGAGCTAGGAGCTAAATTAAAACGTAGGACCTCAAAAGTAGTAATCTCAGGATTGCTACCAGTGCCACGTGCTAGTCAGAGTAGGAATCGCAGGATAGCGCAGATGAATACGTGGCTTGAGCAGTGGTGCAGCAGGGAGGGATTCAAATTCCTGGGGCATTGGAACCGGTTCTGAGGGAGGTGGGATCAGTAGAAATCGGACGGTCTGCACCTGGGCAGGACCGGAATCAATGTCCTTGGGGGAGTGTTTGCTAGTGCTGTTGGGGAGGAGTTAAACTAATATGGCAGGGGGATGGGAATCAATGCAGGGAGACAGAGGGAAACAAAAAGGAGACAAAAGCAAAAGACAGAAAGGAGATGAGTAAAAGTGGAGGGCAGAAAAACCCAAGGCAAAAGATCCTCTCGGAATGAGTGATCACAGTATGGTTGAATTTGTAATACAGATTGAGAGTGAGGAAGTAGTGTCTCAAACGAGCGTACTATGCTTAAACAAAGGGGACTACAGTGGGATGAGGACAGAGTTGGCTAAAGTAGACTGGAAAGACAGACAAAACGGTGGCACAATTGAGGAACACTGGAGGACTTTTAAGGAGCTCTTTCATCGTGCTCAACAAAAATATATTCCAGTGAAAAAGAAGGGCGGTAAGAGAAGGGATAACCAGCCGTGGATAACCAAGGAAATAAAGGAGAGTATCAAATTAAAAACCAATGCGTATAAGGTGGCCAAGGTTAGTGGGAAAATAGAAGATTGGGAAAATTTTAAACGACAGCAAAGAATGACTAAGAAAGCAATAAAGAAAGGAAAGATAGATTACGAAGGTAAACTTGCGCAAAACATAAAAACGGATAGTAAAAGCTTTTACCGATATATAAAACGGAAAAGAGTGACTGAAGTAAATGTTGGTCCCTTAGAAGATGAGAAGGGGGATTTAATAATGGGAAATGTGGAAATGGCTGAGACCTTAAACAATTATTTTGCTTCGGTCTTCAGTGGAAGACACAAAAACCATGCCAAAAATTGCTGGTCACGGGAATGTGGGAAGGGAGGACCTTGAGATAATCACTATCACTAGGGGGGGGGGTAGTGCTGGACAGGCTAATGGGACTCAAGGTAGACAAGTCCCCTGGTCCTGATGAAATGCATCCCAGGGTATTAAAAGAGATGGCGGAAGTTATAGCAGATGCATTCGTTATAATCTACCAAAATTCTCTGGGCTCTGGGGAGGTACCAGCGGATTGGAAAGCAGCTAATGTAACGCCTCTGTTTAAAAAAGGAGGCAGACAAAAGGCAGGTAACTATAGGCCGGTTAGTTTAACATCTGTAGTGGGGAAAATGCTTGAAACTATCATTAAGGAAGAAATAGCGGGACATCTAGATAGGAATAGTGCAATCAAGCAGACGCAGCATGAATTCATGAAGGGGAAATCATGTTTAACTAATTTACTGGAATTCTTTGAGGATATACCGAGCATGGTGGATAGAGGTGTACTGATGGATGTGGTGTATTTAGATTTTCAAAAGGCATTCGATAAGGTGCCACACAAAAGGTTACTGCAGAAGATAAAGGTACGTGGAGTCAGAGGAAATGTATTAGCATGGATAGAGAATTGTCTGGCTAACAGAAAGCAGAGAGTCGGGATAAATGGGTCCTTTTCAGGTTGGAAATCGGTGGTTAGTGGTGTGCCACAGGGATCGGTGCTGGGACCACAACTGTTTACAATATACATAGATGACCTGGAAGAGGGGACAGAGTGTAGTGTAACAAAATTTGCAAATGACACAAAGATTAGTGGGAAAGGCTGCAAAGAGATTGAGATAGGTTAAACGAATGGGCTAAGGTTTGGCAGATGGAATACAATGTCGGAAAGTGTGAGGTCATCCACCTTGGGGGAAAAAAACAGTAACAGGGAATATTATTTGAATGGGGAGAAATTACAACATGCTGCGGTGCAGAGGGACCTGGGGGTCCTTGTGCATGAATCCCAAAAAGTTAGTTTGCAGGTGCAACAGGTAATCAGGAAGGCGAATGGAATGTTGGCCTTCATTGCGAGAGGGATGGAGTACAAAAGCAGCGAGGTCCTTCTGCAACTGTATAGGGTATTGGTGAGGCCGCACCTGGAGTACTGCGTGCAGTTTTTGTCACCTTACTTAAGGAAGGATATACTAGCTTTGGAGCGGGTACAGAGACGATTCACTAGGCTGATTCTGGAGATGAGGGGGTTACCTTATGATGATAGATTGAGTAGACTGGGTCTTTACTCATTGGAGTTCAGAAGGATGAGGGGGGGATCTTAGAGAAACATTTAAAATAATGAAAGGGATAGACAAGATAGAGGCAGAGAGGTTGTTTCCACTAGTCGGGGAGACTAGAACTAGGGGGCACAGCCTCAAAATACGGGGGAGCCAATTTAAAACCGAGTTGAAAAAGAATTACTTCTCCCAGTGGGTTGTGAATCTGTGGAATTCTCTGCCCAAGGAAGCAGTTGAGGCTAGCTCATTGAATGTATTCAAGTCACAGATCGATAGATTTTTAACCAATAAGGGAATTAAAGGTTTCGGGGAGCGGGCGGGTAAGTGGAGCTGAGTCCACGGCCAGATCAGCCATGATCTTGTTGAATGGCGGAGCAGGCTCGAGGGGCCAGATGGCCTACTCCTGTTCCTAATTCTTATGTTCTTATGTTCTTAAAAGCAATCTCCTTCTTCCCTGAATCCCCACTCAATTCATGTAAAAGATTCCAACTCGGTCTTTGTGAAAATAGAGATGCTGCAAAAAAAGCATGAAGTTGTGCCAGCGGCTGCAACCTTGACTTTGGTTTACCTCTCTTTTCCAGCTTCTTATTCATCTGCTCAGTTTCCTTTTGCTTGTTTCTATACAATGTCTTTAGCTCCTCAATCTCATTATTTTTTCGGTCCAGAATCTGGAACAAGTCAAAAAAAAAAAGTGAAAAGCCAGCAGAGTCCTGTTTTGAAAGGGGTTTTCCAACTACAGTTCGTGTTGAAGAAAGACAACCCGGCTCGAAGGAAAATTAAATAAATAAGTGAGCAACATAAAAATAAAGTTAAAAATTCCCTTTGAAGAAGGCACTGATAGAAGTGGTTTGGGAACTAGTGCATTGATAGATGTGGTTAGGGTATTAATTTTAGAAACATTCCAAATAAGAGGACAATTCAGCGAGAGACGCAAATGCCACTAAATGAAACAGCTGCTATTACCAAATTTATTCAACCCTCAGTATTGTTTCATTTTAATATTTAAAAAATATTACACTATAAAGTGTAGAAAACACTGCCACCAGATGCTACAGTATTTGAGAGAAACATTCAGATGCGACTGATGCCATTCTATTGTTCTGAAGTCACGACATCAATGAAAGCCCAGACCTGAATTCAAATCGTGCACTTTCAATGAGGAAGGGATTGTTGGCCATACGTCCCATCCAAACCATCTTCATAAAACCCTTTCGCCAGATCAATAATAACTGCTTCAATATGAGTGTTTCACCAAGGGAAAAGCTGGTTATTTGAAAATCAGATTGTCCTACTTATGGCAGTCCTGAAAGGAAGAGGCTTAATACTGTGGCAAAGAGCAAAAACCAAATAGAAATTACAAAACCTACAGCAATTCCTTGGTCTTTTACCAAGAAACAAAGCAGATTAGACAGAGTAATCTATTTTCTATTATATTAAATAGTAGCCAATGTAGTGGTATGCTCCAGCTCTTATACTTCCCGACCTGTGGAACTGTTCTCACAGGTCGCCGGGGCTCTGGTAAAGCAGAGGAGTGGGAAGGGATCGTGGCTGAGATTGGTGGGTGATCGTGGCGGAGGTTCGGTGAATGTTTTGTGACGGAGGTGCGGCAAATGAGGGTATGGGGCCCAGAAGAGCCGAGGGCCCAGGGGCAGCACAGGCCAGCCCACACTACGATATGTGTGTGCTCTAAGTCCGTGCAGCAGAGCTGGTCTCCAGTTGTCCTGGTTAACCCTTGCCACTGGATAAAGGCCTAGCTCTGTCAAGCCCGTGTGGTGGTTGATGTGCAATGGTCACCACACGTTAAAAAAAATCCATGCACAGGCATCTTCCACCCTTCAACTGGAGTTCAGGACTGGAATACCGGGTCCTTCATTGAAACATGTGAACTCATGTGGAAGCAAGTCATCCTCGTTCAAGGGACCGCCTATGATGATGCATTTATTGGAATCAATAATCTCTCTGATTAAATTATTGCCCCACCCTGTAACATTGTGTACAGCTCAGCTACACTAACCTTTATATTTAGATACATTTAATACTGAGCATTTAAAACCGTATACTGGTAAGGAAATTTAACTAATGTTCCTGTAAGCAAGATTGTCACAAATGGGAAGAAAGAGCGAAGAAGAGGTGGCTAAAGGATTAAACAAGTTGAATAAACAAGAGCCTTGGGATGGTTTACTACATGAAAACCATCTATATAAATGCAAGTTGTTGTTGAAATACTAACTTTTGGTTAAGTACTTGCTCCTGTCTACTGAAGAGTAAAAGTTAATGAGATTTCAACCATTTTTCTACGATTTATCCATTCACAATATCCAAGCAGGAAGTTGGAACAGTTTAGGGTCAAAGATAATGAAATTTTAAGGCTCACACACATACACACCGATATTCTTGACATCTGGGTCATTGAATATATTTAAGGTGGAGATAGACGGATTTTTGAGCTGTAAGGGAGAAAAGGGTTATGGGGAGCGGGCAGGAAAGTGGAGCTGAGACCATGATCGGATCAGCCATGATCTTATTAAATGGCAGAGCAGGCTCGAGGGGCCAAATGGCCTTCTCCTGTTCCTAACTTCCAGCTACATCATGAATGGAACAAACAGCTGCACCCGCAACATAGGTGTCATTAACCAGTCTGCCTCTGAAAGAAATTAGAATCTTCTGACGGTTGAAGGACTTTAAATTTGCAAAATCCATCACATTTTATGTATTTTTGAGAAATGGGATTGCTCAGTACCACAGACACACAGTGGCTGCCTTCCATCTATGGGGCCACTGGTTTAACTTCTAATGCTACCTATCCACTAAGCCCACATAGCACCGTTTGGGAGTAAACCTTGACTAACATTAAATAGAACTCATCACCTGAACTATGGTGGCTGCACAGAGTGCCAGAATGATTCATACGCCCATGAATTCACACCACTGCATTCCAATTAGATATTACAGAGAGCACCAAGGTATCACAAATTGTAAATTTGTGCATTTCCAAAATGTTTTTTAATTTGAGAATAACACAGGCAGCAACAGCTAGCCACGGGTTAAATAAGCAAAAGTGCTTTGTGTTTGGCTGGCTGTTTCTTTAGTTCAGATTCTGTCTTTGATCCATTGCTAAAAATGAGTTTGGTGCCTTGAATCCAATTAATACCATCGTATCTTTGAATAAAAAGATACTATGTCAAGTTTGAAACTTTAACATGCAAATCATGCAGAAAATAGCATAATTGTATTTTAAAGGTACTGGAGTTTGTGTCTCATTGTGTCCTGTGTGTACGTTCTCTAGGTAATCAATTCAGTGTGACCTTTCCTGCTGGTTATGGACTGTTTCATTCAATTTGTTGAAATCCCACATTATAAGCCACTTGTATATGGCTCTTGTACAGTTGGCTCCTGAGCAGTGGGTCACTCACTGACAGCAGCAACACCAAAGAAAACTTTAAAGATTCACTGGGGTCAGTGGTCAGGAAGACTGCTTTTTAATGGGTATTTTTAGCCCCCTGCCTTAGCAAATCTAGCAAGTTTATTTTTGTCATTGCTTCCATTTGCACAAGATCTGGTGTGTCACATGGTAATGTTATTAGCACTGCATTAGTCAATATAAAAGTGACTATATTTAGGTTTCTCGTAAATTGCCTGTGGGATTGATTATGATCAGTTAATAAATATATGTTTTTTTTTATATAGACAAGATGGCAACAAAGTTGGGCAGTGAGATTTCAGAAACTTGCTCCACATCACCAGCTACTGATATCAGAGTCTGCAACTCTATCATTACAGGCAGCTGTTCACTTACACGATTTCCATTCTAAATGCTTACATAGACTGTTTCAATGTTAAATGTTGAAATAAAAGCATGACAAAAAATCATGAGGTTGCACAGGAAGTGAGAGCGTGCAAAGCATTTTTAATAATATATAGAAACATTCTGTCCCTTTCCTGCAGGTATCTAGTTTTTGATGTGTTTTCTGAAAGTTTGGTTCAGGGGAACGGATTCTGTAAGCAACATATGTATTTTCATCCAATGCCTTCTAACTGAAGGGTACAGCTCAAGACATGAACCCAACACTGAAAGTGATATGAAAAGACTGGATTGTTTCTTTTTCACTGCTGCTACTTAGAAGTTCAGCTTTTGGTTTTTTCTCTGACTTGTCTCCTCCAATTGTCTCTTGCAGCTGTTGACAATATCGCTGACGTACAGTCCCATGGGCACTGTTTGCTCTCCAATACCAATATGTTATTATTCATGTGTGGCCCATGATGTTGAGTGCTGGCAGGTTGTTCAACTGTGGGGCACATAAAGTCCACATCTGACGTCCACCCATGTGCAGCTTTGCTGGATAATAGTCAGAAACAGGAACGCCAACTAATTTCCCCTTCCCCAACAGCTTGTTGTCGCCCCTCTACTGCAGCCGTGGCTGGGAACCATTAATAACCTGTTCTGTTGAATTCTCGATGTATTTTTAATGCTGTATATATGTAAACACTGCCTTGTGCTCTGTATTACTCGGCTAATTAGGTTGAAGGATCACCTGTGCTTTAAATTTAAATCATAGAATTTTACAGCACAGGGGATCATTCAGTACATTGCACCTGTAGCAGTTCTCAGAAAGAGCTATCTATTTAATCCCCTGCCTTTTTAAAAATAAATGTGGAGGTAATTTAAACCTGTACAAGCTCTGATCAGTGTTCTGATATATAGTTTACCGAAGCAGCTGAAGACATCAATTCTCGTGTGCAGTTTACTGATAGGATAGCTGATAGACCGAGGTGTTGTACCTTCTAGAAGGAGGGCTACAATGATCTATAACTTCCAGGGACTGCTTGAATAAAAAGCTGCAACAATGGTGTCCATTTGTTATTATGGGGGGAAAGAGGGAGGGGGAAGGCAGGGGGTCGGGGGGAGGGAGAGGAGAAAAAAAATCCCAGTCTTGAATTATTCCTGGGTATGATTCTGAAATGCTATTGCATTGCTCAAAGAGTGAACAAGTGGTACCATCGTACAATTTGTACTGATAAGAGTCAGTATAATGCATTACAAATGCATTGATTAGTCATTTACACATATAGACGCTAACTATTATACAATGGTTCAAAAGAAAATTCAAAGTGTACACACAACTGTAATGCCTATTATCAGTCACACGTCATTTATTTTAGAATAAAGAAAAAGGGGGAAAGAGAAAGAAAGGGTAAAATGAAAAGCTACCTCCAAGTGAAAAATGAATAGTTGGGGAGTCAATTTAGATCCAATAACATAATTTAGTCGTAATATCTAACAGCTGCTATGGCAAACTGCATGCTCCGAATGGTGACAGATTAGGAAAAAGGGAGGTGCAACGAGACCTGGGTGTTATGGTACATCAGTCATTGAAGGTTGGCATGCAGGTACAGCAGGCGGTTAAGAAAGCAAATGGCATGTTGGCCTTCATAGCGAGGGGATTTGAGTACAGGGGCAGGGAGGTGTTACAGGGCCTTGGTGAGGCCACACCTGGAGTATTGTGTACAGTTTTGGTCTCCTAACTTGAGGAAGGACATTCTTGCTATTGAGGGAGTGCAGCGAAGGTAGACCAGACTGATTCCCGGGATGGCGGGACTGACATATCAAGAAAAACTGGATCAACTGGGCTTGTATTCACTGGATTTCAGAAGAATGAGAGGGGATCTCATAGAAACGTTTAAAATTCTGACGGGTTTAGACAGGTTAGATGCAGGAAGAATGTTCCCGATGTTGGGGAAGTCCAGAACCAGGGGTCACAGTCTAAGGATAAGGGGCAAGCCATTTAGGACCGAGATGAGGAGAAACTTCTTCACCCAGAGAGTGGTGAACCTGTGGAATTCTCTACCACAGAAAGTTGTTGAGGCCAATTCACTAAATATATTCAAAAAGGAGTTAGATGAAGTCCTTACTACTAGGGGGATCAAGGGGTATGGCGAGAAAGCAGGAATGGGGTACTGAAGTTGCATGTTCAGCCATGAACTCATTGAATGGCGGTGCAGGCTCAAAGGACCGAATGGCCTACTCCTGCACCTATTTTCTATGTTTCTATTATAAATATTGCAATGTGTTGATCTTCATGTGGCAATTCCTTTAACTTTTAGAGAAATATGGTGGTATTTTTGGAGCAAAACAATAACTCAACTTGATCTTAAAAATACTGGTAATGAAGAAATGTTTGATACTGTTATATATGTAAACCTTTAAATACCTCATTTAACCACCAGAGGGCTCATCCCCGGGAGTCCCAAAGGATCTCACAATCCCTTGGGAGCACCTGTACATAAGGAGGCTTCACAGGTTGGAGAGGCACTCTGGAGACCTGTAATAAAAGACTACGGTCACACCTTACTTTGAGCTCACAGTATCTGGTCAGACTCTTTATTCAATACATAACAACTGGCGACGAGATACAGATGATGAACCCCACCACAACAATGCAGACAACAGTGGGCATCCTGGAGAAATTTTCGGAGGGAGATGATTGGGAAACCTTCGTGGAGCGATTCGACCAATACTTCGTGCAAACGAGCTGAAAGGAGAAGCGAACGCTGCCAAACGAAGGGCGATCCTCCTCACCGTTTGCGGGACACCAACGTATGGCCTCATGAAAAATCTGCTTGCTCCAGCGAAACCCACAGAGAAGTCGTCTAATGATTTGTGCACATTGGTCCGAGAGCATCTAAACCCGAAGGAAAGCGTTCTGATGGCGAGGTACCGGTTCTACACGTACAAGAGGTCTGAAGGCCAAGAAGTGGCGAGCTACGTCGCCGAGCTAAGACGCCTTGCAGGGCATTGCAAATATCAAGGACATTTGGAGCACATGCTCAGAGACTTCTTTGTACTTGGCATTGGCCATGAAGTAATACTTCGCAAACTTTTGACTGTAGAGACCCCAACCTTGAGTAAAGCCAAAGTGATAGCCCAGGCATTCATCGCCACCAGTGATAATACCAAACAAATCTCTCAGCACACGAGTGCTGCTGCAAGTACTGTGAACAAAGTAATGTCGTCTTCGAATCATACTGTACAGGGCAGGCCTCACATGCCTGCAGCTGGACGTCCGCAGATGTCTCAGAGTCCACCATCAAGGGTGGTGAATGCAAGGCCATTAACATCTTGTTGGCACTGCGGGGGTGATCATCGTTTCCATTCATGCCGCTTCAAAGGATACGTTTGCAAGGGCTGTGGAACAATGGGACACTTCCAACGTATGTGCAGGCAAGCTGCAAACCCTACAAACCACCATGTTGCAGAGGAGGACAGATCCACGGTGGATCACGACGAACCAGAGCCTCAGACCGAGGAGACAGAGGTATATGGGGTGCACACATTTACCACAAAGTGTCCCCCGATAATGCTGTAGGTTGAACTAAACGGACTCCCGGTGTCAATGGAACTGGACACGGGCGCGAGCCAGTCCATTCTGAGCAAAAAAACTTCCGATAAATTGTGGTGCAGCAAGGCCTCAAGGCCAGTCCTGACTCCCATTCGTACTAAACTGAGAATGTACACAAAGGAACTGATTCCCATAATCGGCAGTGCTACTGTAAAGGTCTCCTACGATGGAGCGGTGCACAAGTTACCAATCTGGGTGGTACCGGGCGATGGCCCCACGCTGCTCAGCAGGAGCTGGCTGAGGAAGATACGCTGGAACTGGGACGACGTCCGAGCGCTCTCGTCCGTCGACGACACGTCATGTGCCCAGGTCCTAAACAAGTTCCCCTCGCTGTTCGAACCAGGCATCGGGAAGTTCCAAGGAGCAAAAGTGCAGACCCACCTGATTCCGGGGGCATTACCCATCCATCACAAGGCGAGAGTGGTACCGTACATGATGAGAGAGAGGGTGGAGATCGAGCTGGACCGGCTGCAACGAGACGGCATCATTTCACCGATCGAATTCAACGAGTGGGCTGGTCCAATTTTTCCAGTCCTCAAGGAAGATGGCACCATCAGAATCTGTGGTGATTACAAAGTAACTATCAATCGTTTCTCCCTGCAGGGTCAATACCCGCTACCACAGGCAGACGACCTATTTGCGACGCTGGCGGGAGGAAAAATGTTCACGAAGTTGGATTTGACCTCGGCCTACATGACTCAGGAGCTGGAGGAATCATTGAAGGACCTCACCTGCATCAACACGCACAAAGATCTCTTCATTTACAACTGATGCACATTTGGGATTCAATCAGCTGCGGCGATATTCCAGAGGAACATGGAAAGCTTACTGAAGTTGGTCCCGCGCACCGTGGTCGTCCAGGACGACATCTTGATTCCAGGTCAGGACACCGTCGAGCATCTGCAGAACCTGTAGGAGGTTCTTAGTCGGCTTAATCGCGTGGGGCTCAGGTTAAAATGCTCGAAGTGTGTTTTCCTGGTGCCTGAAATGGAGTTCGTGGGGAGAAGAATCGCAGCGGACGGCAACAGGCCCACCGATTCGCAGACGGAGGCAATTGAGAACGCACCGACACCACAGAACGTGATGGAGCTGCGGTCGTTTCTAGGACTCCTGAACTACTTTGGTAACTTCTTACCAGGTCTTAGCACATTGTTAGAACCACTGCATACTTTACTGCGTAAAGGAAATGAATGGTTATGGGGTAAAAGCCAAGAAAATGCCTTTGTAAAAGCTAGAAAACTGTTATGCTCAAACAAATTGCTTGTGTTGTATGATCCATGTAAGCGTTTGGTACTAGCATGCGATGCGTCGTCATACGATGTTGGGTGTGTATTGCAACAAGCTAATGAATCTGGGAAATTGCAACCGGGTGCTTATGCATCCAGAAGTCTGTCTAAGGCTGAGAGGGCCTACAGCATGATCGAAAAAGAAACATTAGCATGTGTTTATGGGGTAAAGAAAATGCATCAATATCTGTTTGGGCTCAAATTTGAATTGGAAACCGACCATGAGCCACTGATATCCCTCTTTTTTGAAAGTAAGGGGATAAATACAAATGCATCGGCCCACATCAAGAGATGGGCGCTCGCCTTGTCCGCATACAACTATGCCATCCGCCACAGGCCAGGCACAGAAAACTGTGCTGGTGCTCTCAGGGGTGGAGATGGCACAGCCCACAGATTTAGTTATGGTAATGGAAGCATTCGAGAGTGAGCAATCACCTGTTACCGCCCGACAGATTAGAACCTGGACGAACCAGGACCCCTTACTGTCCTTAGTAAAAAGCTGTGTGCTCCACGGGAGTTCGTCTAGTGTCACGTTAGAAATGCAGCAAGAAATAAAGCTGTACCAGCGGCGCAAAGATGAAATGTCTATACAGGTGGACTGCCTTCTATGGGGTAATCGAGTCATGGTACCAAAAAAGGACAGGGACACTTTCATCAGTGATCTCCACAGCACCCATCCAGGCTTTGTAATGATGCAAGTGATAGCCAGATCCGACGTGTGCAGACTTAGAATCCTGCGTGCACAAATGCAACACATGTTCACAGTTAAGGAATGCACCCAGGAAGGCGCCATTAAGTTTATGGTCTTAGCCCTCCAAACCGTGGTCTCGGCCCTCCAAACCGTGGTCTCGGGTCCATGTCGACTATGCAGACCCGTTCTTGGGAAAAATGTTCCTAGTGGTTGTAGATGCGTACTCCAAATGGATTGAATGTGAGATAATGTCGACAAGCACGTCTGCTGCCACCATTGAAAGCCTGCGGGCCATGTTTGCCACGCACGGCCTGCCTGACACCCTTGAGTGACAATCGGCCGTGCTTCACCAGTGCCGAGTTCAAAGAGTTCATGACCCATAATGGGATCAAACATGTCACATCTGCCCCGTTTAAACCAGCATCCAATGGTCAGGCAGAGAGAGCAGTGCAAACAATCAAGCAGAGCTTGAAGAGGGTAACTGAAGGCTCACTGCAGACTCGCCTGTCCCGAGTCCTGCTTAGTTACCGCACAAGACCCCACTCGCTCACTGGGGTTTCCCCCGCTGAACTGCTCATGAAATGGGCACTTAAGACAGGGCTCTCCTTAGTCCACCCTGATCTACACGAACAGGTAGAGAGCAGGCGGCTTCAACAGAATACATATCATGATCGCGCAAATGTGTCACGTGAAATCGAGATTAATGATCCTGTATTTGTGTTAAACTATAGACAAGGTTCCAAGTGGCTTCCCGGCACTGTCGTGGCCAAAGAGGGGAGTAGAATGTTTCTGGTCAAACTTTCAAATGGACTCACCTACAGGAAACACTTGGACCAAACCAAACTCAGATTCATGGACTATCCATGACACAATAGACTCTACCTTTTTTGACCCTCCAACACACACAACAGTGGCAACTGACCCAGCGGTTGACCACGAAGCAGAACCCATTACCCACAGCAGCCCAGCAGGACTCACCACGCTAGGCAGCCCAGCAAGGCCAGCTGCACAGCAGCCCAGCGATGGCCCAACAAACAACTCACCGAGACAATCAACCAGGGAAAGGAAGGCCCCAGATCGACTCACATTGTAAATAGTTACACTACTGACTTTGCGGGGGAGTGCTGTTATATATGTAAACCTGTAAATACCTTGTTTAACCACCAGAGGGCGCATCCCCTGGAGTCCCAAAGGATCCCACAATCCCTTGGGAGCACCTGTACATAAAGAGGCTACACAGGCTGGAGAGGCACTCTGGAGACCTGTAATAAAAGACTACGGTCACACCTTACTTTGAGCTTACAGTATCTGGTCAAACTCTTTATTCAATACATAACAGATACAATGTACAATTTATTATCCTGAAAGATAAGGTTTAGTTCAGGTAATTCATGACTGGAAACATTCAGATTTTAAATGCTTGAAGAAAAAAACAAGATAAGAACCAAAGCAAGAAAAATGCACCTCGGATAAATACCATGCAGTCCAACGTAAACCTGCTGCCATTTAACGTACGGTGGGAACTAATACTATCATCGAGTCACCAACTATTCCTTGGCTTTCAGTAACAGTGATACTGTGCAGAACGTTGCTTCCAGGAGCCTGAGGTAATACTATTAGTATACTCTATAAAGATGTAGCTCCAAAACGGAGCCTCAGTGCATAGGTGTGTAGGTAACAAAACCAACCTTGCAATGTTACATTTCTATCTCCAACCTGGACTTCCATTCGGCAAGATGCTACACTGAGAGCAGAGCCTTGCAAAACTACTCCTGATATCTCAAAGCAAAAAAAAAGAAGATACTTAAAGATCACAGGAACCTATCAATGCACAGGACCAGAAAGACTATTGTGGCCCAGCTCAACAGTCCCAAAATTCAAAATGTACCAAACTATATTCTACCTCTTACACCCTTCAATCACATCTTTTGCAAGAAATCTCCCTCTTGAATTTGCTAACGTTATCCTCTTTCATTGTCTCCCCGCTAGTCTGTTCCAAACATTCACTACCTTCGTATTCAGTAATTAAATATAAATTGTCTGCTCACCCTCCAATGATCAATGTCAAAAACGATAACAATAATAAAATCCGAATGCAAGAGCTTATCCAAGTATGTAAAAAGGGAGAGAGTAGCAAAAGTAAGCCTTGATCCCTTAGAGGCAGAGACAGGTGAAATTATAATGGGGAATAAGAAAATGGCAGAGACCTGAAACAAATATTTTGTATCTGTCTTCACAGTAGAAGACACAAAAAGCATACCAAAAATAGTGGGAAATCAAGGAGCTAATAAGAGTACGGAATTTAAAGTAATTAATGTCAGTGGAGAAAAAGTACTAGATAAACTAAAAGCCAACAAACCCCTGGACCTGATGGCCTACATCTTTGGGTTCTAAAAGAGGTGGCTGCAGAGAAAGAAAGACTTACATTTATATAGCGCCTTTCACCATCACCGAACGTCTCAAATCGCTTCACAGCCAATGAAGTACTTTTGGAGTAGAGTCACTGTTGTAATATGGGAAACGCGGCAGCCAATTTGCGCACAGCAAGCTCCCACAAACAGCAACGTGATAATGACCAGATTATCTGTTTTTGTTATGTTGTTTGGCCACAACACCGGGGATAACTCCCCTGCTCTTCTTCAAAATAGTGCCATGGGATCCTTTACGTCCACCGGAGAGAGCAGACGGGACCTTGGTTTAATGGCTCGTCCAAAAGAAGGCACCTCCGACAGTGCAGCACTCCTTCAGCACAGCACTGGAGTGTCAGCCTAGATTTATATGCTCAAGTCACTGAAGTGGGATAGTGGATGCATTGGTTGTGATCCAAAATTCCCTAAATTCTAGATTGGAAGGTAGAAAATATAACCCCGCTATTCAAGAAAGGAGGGAGCGAGAAAACAGGGAACTACAGGCCAGTTATACTGACACCAGTCCTTTGGAAAATGCTGGAACCCATTATTAAGGAAGTGGTAACAGGGCACTTAGAAAATCATATGATTTTATGGTTTATGGTTTTATGGTTTTATGAAAGGGAAATCGTGTTTAACAAATTTATTACTTGAGTTTTTTGAGGATGTAACTAACAGGGAAGATGAAGGGAAACCAGTGGATGTAGTATATTTGGATTTCCAAAAGGCTTTCGATAAGGTGTCACATAAAAGATAAGAGTTCATGGGGTTGTGGGTAATATATTAGCATGGAGGATTGGTTAATGGACAGAAAACAGAGAGTAGGGATAAACTGGTCATTTTCCGGTTGGCAGGCTGTAAATAGTGGGGTGTTACAAGGATCAGTGCTTGGGCCTCAGCTATTTACAATCTATATTAATGACTTAGATGAAGGGACCGAGTGCAATGTATCCAAGTTTGCTGACGATACAAAGCTTGGTGGGAAAGTAATCTGTGAGGTGGACACAAAGAGCCTACAAAGGGATATAGACAGGTTAAATGAGTGGCCAATAAGATGGCAGATGGAGTATAATATGGGGAAATGTGAGGTTATTCACTTTGGTAGGAAGATTAGAAAAACAGAATATTTTTTAAATGGTGAGAAACGATTACATTTTGGTGTTGAGAGATTTAGATGTCCTCATACAGGAGAAACAGAGTGTTAGCATGCAGGTATAGCAAGCAATTAAGGCGGCAAATGGCC
This sequence comes from Pristiophorus japonicus, assembly GCF_044704955.1. NCBI lineage: Eukaryota > Metazoa > Chordata > Chondrichthyes > Pristiophoridae > Pristiophorus > Pristiophorus japonicus. Next base: position 131,859,672 of record NC_091992.1, on the reverse strand, counting down.
TTTATTGCAAGGGTGTTGGGATACAAGAGTAAGGAAGTCTTACTACAATTGTCCAGGGCTTTAATGAGACGACACTTGGAGTACTGTGCACAGGTTTGGTCTCCATATCTGAGAAAGGACATATTTGCCTTAGAGGCAGTGCAACGAAGATTCACTAGATTGATTCCTGGAATGAGAGAGTTGTCCAATGAGGAGAGATGGAATAGATTGGGCCTTTACTCTCTGGACTTGAGAAGAATGAGAGGTGATTTCATTGAAACATATAAGAATCTGAGGGGAGATTGACGGGTAGATGTTGAGAGGTTGTTTCCCCTGGTTGGAGAACTAGGGGGCATAGTCTCAGGATAAGGGGTCGGCCATTTAAGATTGACATGAGGAGGAATTTCTTCACTCAGAGGGTTGTGAATCTTTGGAATTCTCTACCCGAAAGTGCTGTGGATGCTGAGTCGTTGAGTATATGCAAGGCTGAGATAGATATTTTGACTCTCGGGGAATCATGGGATATGGGGATCGGGTGGTAAAGTGGAGTTGAGGTCGAAGTTCAGCCATGATCTTACTGAATGGCGGATCATGCTAGAAGGGCCGTAAGGCCTACTCCTGCTCCTAATTCTTACGTTCTTAATTGTAGATTTTGGCCCAAAAATGAGACCATTTATCTATTGCCCATGCTTATTTGGGGATTTGAAGGAAGATTAAAAATGATCTACATGGGTAATGATACAGAACCAAAATGACACAGTGAGCTGGATGGCCGAAAGACTGTTTCTCATTCTTACTTTCCTAAAATAAAATACAATGTAGTGCTACTAATTTGGCTTATAGGTGAATTTTATAATAGAGATGTATAAATATTGAATTAAAGTTAACACTAGAGAAGCAAGAGGATAGGGTAAACGGGTGTTTTTTCCATCAGAAGGAACAGGTCCAATGATCTGTTCTGGTTTCACAAGTTGTGTTCCAATAAGGGTTTGTGTCTACAATTCCGTAACATTGTTCTTAAAACTATAATAGAGATCACAATACCCCAAAGGAAACATTCTTAAATTTAAAGGCTGACACGTGAGATTTTTCCCAGTAAAAAAATAAAATCGGTCCTGTACACTGTGGGCCTGTTAATTCCCAACAATCAGTACAGAAGATCATGGGAGTCAATGGTTTGTGTTATACCCAGGTAGGTCTGCACTCAGAGACTGCATTTGTTGAACTATTCAGGGAATATCAAATGTACTTCACCTGTGCTCTGCATCAGCAAACCTGAAAAAGATCTTTCATCACATTCATCTGTCCAAAGCATTATATGCTGCCACTAGTAAAAAATAGCAAAAGAAAGCTGAATAAAAATTACAACCTGCACAAAGCTCAGCCAGTAGAGGGTCAGAGACTTGTCCTGCTTTGTACTGATTCTCACCAGGCCAGACCCTTCTGGTCATCATCTGTGGTAGATATACTCAAACTATGTTAATATGCCCCACGATGCACCTGAGAAAATATTAGCATCTGACACTGAACTCTTTGATGTGAGGATGGGAATCGGCTTTTAGCGCAGGGACTTCCTGTCTGCTGCTACAGTGATTGAAGGAACCCCAACTGTAACAGTCTTACACTCTACAACTATCAGAAATAATCTCTTGCAGCATCTGCAAGTGTGAGACCCAAAAGGGAGGCCTCAGAACTAAATCATCCTGACCCACAAACATGGATCAGACCGCACTTGGCTTTCACTGGCAAAGCCAGATTCAGATGAAGACTGCGTTTAATATTTGTTTCCATGAAGACAAAATCATCCCTTCAATAATCAACCAGTTTTATTTCGCAGTCTGCGTCCTTATCACTCTTCCCCAGACTCTTTAAAATTAGGCCAATTTATCACAGCCATTAGTGCTGGGCAGAATGATGTGATGCTTTCATGTGGTTTTACAGAAATCCATTATTTTAACAAAGCAACTGCTTAGTATTCCCAGCATCAAAAGTTAGTAAAAAAATCTTTGAATTATACTAAACTATCCTATTTCTGTTTGAACGAGGCACAATTTTCTTGTTTTCCTTTTTTCTTTAAACCTATATGTATTTTAATTATGATTTCTTTTTGCTTCATATGAATGCTCCGCTTCGTACATGCCAGCCTTACTTGGCGCTTGGATACCTGTACATGGGACCTGCCCTGATTATAAATTAGACCATTTATCTATTGCCCAAGTTTATTTGGGGTTTTAAAGGAAGATTAAAAATGATCTACATGGGTAATGATACAGAACCAAAATGACACAGTGAGCTGGATGGCTGAAAGACCTTTTCTCATTCTTATTGTCCCGAAATAAAATACAACGCAGTGCTACTAATTTGGCTTAAAGATGAATTTTATGAACAATTTAGAAAAGGTATGTATGAATATTGAATTAAAGTTAACACTGGAGAAGCAAGAGGATAGGGTTTCAAACCACTCCATTCAACATACTCCTGCAAATTGACTAAGGAGCGACACCTACACAAGGTAGGGACATTCCCCACAACTAATTGGGAATATTAATATGGATGTGTTGCGAAAAGGGGTTGGACAAACTTGAAGCAGAAAAATGGAAATTAAAAAAAAACGACAGCTGAACTTGTACAATTTCCAGGCTATTGTACTATGTACAGAGTGCAGTATAATTATAAAAATAGGGCAAATCTAATTCACAACCAACAAATGTTATTGTGACTAATGATGTATTGTGACTAAAAACAGCTGTATCCTCCAAGCTACTGAAGTTTGATCTTTTAATAAACATGGCCATGACTTTTCTTGTAGGAAATTCAGAAACGTGACTAACCACATCAAAAAGTGGAGGAACGCTCTTCAGTATGAGTAGGCTTCAAGGTTACACAGCAAGGTACGAAAGAATCCAACAACAGCCGTACAACGGTCATGTGTAGGGCAAGGTCCTAATCACAAGGACCATGGATGTTACCCCAACAAAATTTGACATTTACTGATAGTTGTAAAGCTCTAGCTATCTGTTTTGCAATGCAAAGGACTGGAGCAATTAGAAAATGAATTTACAATGCTTGTAATTGGAATACGGGTCTCCGATTTTCTGAGAGTCACTGAATTTAGGCTCTGCTCATGATCACACTTAATTTATTGAAAATGTTGACCTTTTTCTGTCTATTAATTCTGCACAATTTTCATGCTTACATACATATAGAATTTCATTGAAATTATCACATGGAAACAGGCCGTTCGGCCCAACCAGTCCGTCTTGGAGCTTATCCTCCAAATAATCAGTCGTTCTAATCCTTGTTCCCACAGCCCTTAATTTCTTTCAACCAACTCTCTAACCTATCCTTAAATGCAGTATATTACTGCATTATACACCAACTAATTTCTATTTATCTTTAGCAAACACGTTCATTAAACTGTTTATAATAATCCCATTTTTAGTCATTTATTTTTGCTTTCATGTAATCTCCCCAACAAATAACCCAGGCCGCCAACTATGCTACCTTACCGACAGCGAGAAGTCTCACAAGAGCACCCCAGACTGACTGGACCCTGATTTTTCCCCCTCCTATTTCATAGTGAGATGCCAAAATATTATTCTGTGTTTCTGTAGAAGCAATACCCCACACAGCAGGAGAAATTATTAAAATAAACTTCCCAATTTACCTTTTGAACATCAGTGTCATGCTTTTGCTGCAGTTTGAGCTTCTCCTCGTGGAATTTTGCTTCCATCATCTTTGTCTTCATCTCAATCTATTTTTTATTAAAACAAAAAGTTAAACAAAAAGTGTTACTCAATCTGCTTCTGACCCTAAATTAAATAGAAAGAATGTGTAATGTGAGCCATGGAATTTATTAACGCATAATCATCAGTTTCAGTACAAATTGTATTCATGAAAAATTATACTCTAGATGTTGCAATTAGACTTTGATATTCAATTTTGAAAATATTTAGCTTCATATTTTTATTTAATAAAATTTATTCAGAGAAAAAAGAGCCAACAATAAATTTCTTGTGCCAAAAATGGACAAATTGCATGTGCCGTTTGGGCCATAAATTATTTGACAATTTGTACTTTTCTTCAGATCTTCGATGAAACATTCGTTACCGCAGCCTCAACTTTACAGACAATGAGCTGAAAAAATTAAGGATATTGTATCTGTTGTATACAGGATCTGTATTTCATAAGCACTCCAAACATTATTAACCCAAATAATGGGTTAAGAGAAGCAAAAGAGAAATAGCAGAGGTTCTGACCATCATTTTCCAATCCTCTCTGGCTACAGGTGTGGCACCACAGGACTGCTAATGTCGTACCTTTGTTTAAAAGGGAGAAAGGGATAGACCGAGTAATTACAGGCGAGTCAACCTAACCTCGGTGGTGGGAAAATTATTAGAAAAAATCCTGAAGGACAGGATAAATCTTCATTTGGAAAGACGTGGATTAATCAAGGACAGTCAGCATGGATTTGTTAAAGGAAGATCGTGTCTGACTAACTTGATTGAATTTTTCGAGGAGGTAACCAGGAGGATCGATGAGGGCAGTGTGTATCATGTAATGTATATGGATTTTAGCAAAGCTTTTGATAAGGTCCCACATGGCAGACTGGTCACGAAAGTAAAAGCCCACGGGATCCAGGGCAAAGTGGCAAGTTGGATCCAAAATTGGCTCAGAGGCAGGAAGCAAAGGGTAATGGTTGATGGGTATATCCAGTGGGGTTCCGCAGGGCTCAGTGCTGGGTCCCTTGCTTTTTGTGGTATATATCAATGACTTGGACTTGAATGTTGGGGGTATGATTAAGAAGTTTGCAGATGACACTAAAATAGTTTGTGTGGTTGATAATGAAGAAGAATGCTGCGGATTGCAGGAAGATATCAATGTACTGGTCAGGTGGGCAGAACAGTGGCAAATGGTTGCTGGGACATTCCATGGTTTCCCACAGTCCGAGGCTGCGGGTCCCAGTGGGGTGCAGCGAGGCACACCCAGGGCCCTACCTTCCGATGCTGCAGGTCCCAGTGGGGTGCAGCGAGGCACACCCTAAGCCCCACCGTCCGAGGCTGCGGGTCCCAGTGGGATGCAGCAAGGCACATCCAGGGCCCCACCGTCCAAGACTGCGGGTCCCAGTGGGATGCAGTGAAATGAGCCACACCTAGGGTGAGGAGGGGAAGGAGAGTTCGACAGTGCTCTCCTGAGGTGCAGGATCCAACAGATGTGGTTCAGATGATGGCAATGAGTGCGGAGAGTATTGACCTTACGCGATCACTCCTGGACACCATCAGTGGGGTGGGTGATGAGGTATCGGGACTGTCGAGAGAACTAACAACACTCTCAAGAAATGGGAGCACTGTCCAGGCACATGAAGGAGGGAATAGCGCAGGCAATGGATAAAATGTCAGAGCATATGAGGGAGGGAATGTCGGAGTTAGCTGCTGCAATAAGACCCCGCACACCCAGGGCCCCACCGTCCGATGCTGTGGGTCCCAGTGGGGTGCAGCGAGGCAGACCGAGGGCCTTACCTTCCGATGCTGCGGGTCCCAGTGGGGTGCAGCGAGGCACACCCAGAGCCCCACCATCCGAGGCTGTGGGTCCCAGTGGGATGCAGCAAGGCACATCCAATAAATACGCCCAGACCCCGCGCCCATTGACAGAATCAACAGCCACTCTCACTCCAATCCCCAGACCAGCCTCTGGGTCTTCCACATTACCGCCTCCCCCACCCCACCCCACCCCCCCGCCATCAAGAAGTGCGCATTACCAAAGATGTTCGAAAGAATAAGTTTGGTACCAACCCGAGAAACACTGCGCCGCCACCACTATCAACAAGACCAAGCATAGCGGGCGGTCTTAGAATAAAGTGGAGGAGAGATGGGTGCAGCCTTTCTTTGCTGCTGTTCCTTTTATTATTGTTGTTACTGTTCAGAAATTAGAAGTTTTTTGTAAGTTATGTAAATTTACAATCTTATAAGTTTGTAAGTGATCTTAACTTTAAAGTTTGATACAATAATATTTTTATTAAAGTTAAGTGCAAACAAATATTCGTTAAGCTTCTGAATAAAATATATTTTAAATTATAACTGAATCATTTCCATTATTTGTTCCATTATTAACACAACTTTTTGAAGTAAAGAAGAAACATTTCCATTATTTGGTCCACTAACACAAAACAACACCTATTTTCTATGTTTCTCTATTATGCTGCACGTCGCAATGTGCGACATGTTGTATTCCCGGTCAGTTTCCGTCCGGGTTATGCGTAGGGGTGTCATGAGCCAGGTGGCGAGGCCGTTCCCTTTGTCTCCCAGTAGCCAGCTCTGCCCTTCTGGCTGCTGCTGAAACATGGCAGATATAGCGCTCTCGCGTAGGATGAACGCATCAGGTTGCTCCCAGGGTATCTTGCATCAACTGACGTCTGATGATATGCATCGCATCATATGAGCTATACATAAACGGAGAGTAAATCTTTTCTGTTCCTGTACATCTCGGAATCCTCCAAAGGTGCTCACAAGGCGGTGTTGTTACAATCAATGCAGCCCTGTACCTTTGGGAAGCTAGCAATCCTGGAGAAGCCCACAGCAATTTCATACATTGCCTGGGCGGTCATGGGGAACTTTATGTAGTCATTACCACGGGCATATAGTGCATCAGTCACCTGCCGAATGCAGATATGAGTTGCATGTTGAGAAATGGGGCACATATCCCCAGTTGTGCCCTGGAACGATCATGATGCATAGAATGAAAGTGCAGCTGTAACCTTCATTGCAACTGACAAAGCAGTCCTCCTGATGCTTCTAGGTTGCAGGTCTGCTTTTACTAACTCACAGATCTCGGTTACAACTTCTTTGCAGAAACGCAGCCTTCTGACACAGTCTGCATCACTCAGGTGCAGGTATGTATGCCTGTCTCGATATACCTGACGTGGATAAGGCCTCTTGCCCATCATCCATGCTCGGAGATTCCTCATGCGATGACATCGAATCAATTGTCTCCTCTGCAGCACCATCATACATGAGGTATGGAATTGTCAGTATTGACCCCATGGTTAAATTGTACCTTTGCAAGAAGCTCAAAACGGCAGGCAGCACAAGTTTCTTTGTTGTCTCTCTCCCCAAGGTCGACACCCTAGAATGGACCATACCCAGATCTGAGAATGTGCAATAGGCTTGCTTAGATCAGGAAACAACACTCCCGCCCCGCCCCGCCCCCCCCGGGGCTTCTTTTGATGCATAGTGTAAGGGTTCTCATCGCTTCAGTTCAGCTTCCACACCGCCCCCCGGGCTTCTTTTCAAGCCGAGCCCTGAGCCCCTGTCTCCAGCCGACGCTCCGACCCTTGAGCCCAGTTTGGAGACGTTTGGTGGTGGCGTGGCACTTTAAAAATAAAAATCCAAATTTAATGAAACTTCCATTTTCTGCGTTTTCAGTTGGAAAAATTTAAGCTTGATGATGCATTTTTGTGTGTTCTTGACTCTCTCCAAAACTTCGCCTAAAAACAATGGCGTATTTCTGCGCCAATTTTTTGATGTGCGCTGGATTTTCTTAAGCGTGCAGATGCTTTTTTGGGAGTGGTCACATCCGCCATTCGAGGAGAAATGTAGGTTGGCCAAACCTGCATAATTGTGAAAAACTGGCGCAGACATCAGGTTACGCACCCTACGATGCAAAAAAAAACTAACCTAAAAAAGTCATAACTAACTGAGTTACACTGGCGCACAATCTTTGGGGAAACTTGGATTTTTAAAATTTAGGCCAAAAAAAGTGGCACGCGCCAAAAAAACAGCACAAATCACTGGGGAAAATTGAGCCCAAGAGCTGGAAGGTGGGATTAGGCTGGATAGCTCTTGGTCGGCCAGCGCGGACACGATGGGCCGAAATGGCCTCCTTCTGTGCTGTAAATTTCTATGATTCTATGAAATCACAGACTGCTACTGGTGCAATGCTCTTCACAGCACACTGCATTCCTGAGTGGTAGGACACAAGTACCCGTTCGCAATTCCTCACATCTAAGCACCCGATTTCAGCCATATGAGGAAGCGCCAGATGGAGATCAGACAAAGAGCAACAAAAGAAAAATCACACTTTAGGTAGGATATTAAAGCTTTAGAAAGGGTGCAGACAATATTTACCGGAGTGATACCTGAGATGCAAGACTTCAGTTAAGTGGAAAAACTAGAAGCTGAGATTGTTCTCCTTACAACAGAGACAGCTAAGATAGAGTAGATCGGAAGAAACTGTTTCCACTGACAGAAGGGTCGATATACAAAGGTCACAGATTTAAGATAATTGGAAAAGGACCAGAGGGGAGATGAGAAAACATTCTTTTTACACAGCGAGTTATGATGATCTGGAATGTACTGCTTCAAAGATTGTGGAAGTAGATTCAATAATAACTTTCAAAAGTGAATTGAATAAATACCTGAAGAGGAAAATATTGCAGGGCTATGGAAAAAGAGCAGGGAAGTGGGACTATTTGGATAGCTCTTAAAAGTGCCGGAACAGGCACAACAGACCAAATGGCCTCCTCCTGTGCTATTTGATTGAATGATTCTATGACGAAGGTACTCAAAGGGGTTTTGATAGCTGTTCACGGACACCTTGTCCTCTAATTTATCATCCTTCACATGCAAAGGGACGTGGCATTTGCTTGTTGATTTTCCACAACAATTCAACAACCCAACTGCTGAGGTGCAACACTGCTACTCCAATGTGCTGTGAGTCGTGGCATTCCACCACCGAAAGCACACGAAGGTCACCTGAACGGGCAGCAGTTTTCAGAATGCATCTACTGGAGTGCAACTTCCTTAGTATTATGCATCTCATGTAGCAAAAATGCCCCTGGCCTATTCCATCACAAAGACCCTCAGTGTGATAAACTTCACTTTTTCCTCTGGCAAAAACTGATTTGATCACCTTGATTTATTACTCTTTAACTGATACTTCATCTATTTAATGTTCTAGCCTGCTGCAATATACATTAACTGTGAGCAGTTTTTGACAACTGAAATTTTGTTTTGTTTTGTTTATGCAGGTCTTAATGTTATCCTTTGGATACCAATTTTGGTTATGCCTGCTTTGCACGTATTTGCTTAAAAAAAATTATAATCTATTTGATCTGTTTAATTTCCTACTTTATAAACAACTCTATGAATATGGGCTCCTCATTATCTGATGCCTAAGGCTCCATCTGCTTTGAACTACCGATCAGTGCTGTTAGCTTGTCTATTCTTATCTGATCACCTCTGGGCCAGAGGCAACATCTCAGACGATGAATGTACTTCACTTTTCTAACGGCCAAAATGCTAGTGCCAGTGTGAGGATAAAGGTCCAATATAACAGGAACAGGTAATGGGGAAAAATCTTAATACTCAGCCACAACTGATAAACAATGAATCCATCTGCCTGCTGTTCACTCTCTGCCTTAACCTCAGAGCAGAGTACACATCCAATAAGACCAGTTGTGTGTCAAGAAACACATAGGGATTTAAATAAAGTGGTTCACACTGGACAGGTTCAAAATCACTTACATAATTATTTACTTTTTCTCTGCCTCTCTCCTGGGATACATATCCATCTATGATAGGTGACCATTCATACTATGTGAGCCTGTTCAGTGACGGTTACCAGGCTGTTTAGGGTATATACAGGATGCATCACAGTCCACTCTCTCAATGTCCACACGTATGCTTAATGCTTTCCCAGCCGAGATCAACAAATTTAACACACACCTGGGATACGAACTTCAGAATCTCCTTCTCTCTACACCTCTCTACTCTTTTCATTAATCAACTCAATATACAAGTATTAACAAAGTAAATACAGCACAGAAACAGGTGCTGAAGAATCCTGGGCCGAGAGGGTGGGGGCGTTGGAGGGTGCTGCTAGATCCTCCCCCAAACCCAGAACAAACTCTAGATTACAAAGGAATCCAGGCTTGTTACTGTAAACAAAGTTCCATCAGCAAAAGCCTGGGAGAAGGCCATCTGTCTGACCTCTCCTCTGGAATGGTATATGGTGAAGACAGAAAAGTGGGATTGGAAGAGAAGTGCAAAGCAACTTGCGAAGAATATGAAACAATTCATTAGTGTCAAAACATACAGCTCTGATCACTATCTATGTCAGCTATTAAAAATCTTACACGAGTATACTTTGTCCACAATCCTTACATCCTGTTATGATTTTTTAGTATCTCTTTTACATCAACATTTAACATTGAATCTAAGTAAACATTTTTTATGGCATTTCCCTACAGTTTCCTATCAGTTTGATGATGAACCAATTGACATGTTCAGAATACTTTCTGAAAAAAATTTCAGATGCCATTTTTCCCTCAATAACTGAAATTTTACCCAAAATTAGATTTTAAGCAAATTTAAAAAAAAAATGCATTTCACAATAACATGATTATAGTTTCCTATTTAATTCTTTTGCGCCTTTTAACATCTCCATTAATTATTTTACTTCAAGGACTCAAAACGCCTACGATTCGACTAGATATTTTTACCTCGTAAGAGTTGTCCAGAGCTTTCAACCATATCTGTGCTTTCCCAACAGGTTCAATTCACAGCATTCCCCCCGTGTGCTATCTGTGCATTCTGAGGTCGAAATCTTACCGGCGCTGCGAGTGAGAGTTTGGAGGCGGATCCGCTTTCAAAATGGCAGTGGTTCAAAGCAGGGCAGAAGTCCGCTCTGAACCCGCCTCCTTGCTAATATTCCAAGTGCTGGCTCTGCTTGCGGTTTGCACTAAGCGGTGGGTCAGGTAATTGAGATACTTAAGAAGCTGCTTAAAGGTATCGGAGCAGCATTTTACCAGGTCCGGGGGTCATGTCAGGTAAGTGTGTCGGGTTCCCAATGACTCCCCATTGCTGTGAATAGTTGACGGCTGCAAAAGTGGTATAAAAGCTCCCATTTCATAGCTGTTCAATTTCCAATCTTAGAAGCTGGAGCCTTCAGGATTTGGAATACACTTTTCAGCTTTATGGAGGTTTGAATTGTTTGCAGTGAATTCTCTATCCAGTGTCACCTCCTTGGAGCAACCTCTCTCACCATTGGCAGATCGCTTCTGTTTGCATGAACATTGGCAATAACATCCAAGTGCCTACCTTCCTTGTGTGTTGTTAGTTGGCATGATTGTCAAAGATGAGGATGAGTGTGAGGGGTGGCTAGTGAGATGGGGAAGTGATAATGTAGATAGAGAGGGATGGGTGGAGATGCAAGGTAAGTTGGTGTAAGGATGTGCAGGAGTAGGGTAAGGAAGGCAGAGTGATGGGGATGTGATGAGTGACACAGCAAGATGAGGTTGAGTATGGCTTTGCAGTAACGTTTCGTGATCTACGGAGATCACTGAAAGGTTTGCGCCACTGCAGCTAGGTCCTCCTGATGACATCCCTGCTTGTGCCCTCCTGTGCAAGTTGCAACCAGGCTGTGCTGGTGTCCTGGGTAGGTCTCTTCCACCCATTGGAAGGGAAAAGAACTGCCCTGCTTGCTGTGACTCCCTCCATAAGCATATGGAGGCAGTCATGGGAAAGCCTGGGTACAACCGTGAACCTTTGTGCAGTGATTGTCAGTGTTTGCAGCAGGACACGGACAGCACATCTGTCAAAATGAATGTGGACATGGTCCCTTTAAGGAAATTGGCTGATGATGCGTCATCAGACCCGCTTCCTTTTAATTGGCTAGGAACCTCGCAGGGTGGGCTTAACAAACCCCATTATTGTAAAATGTCGGAGGCCAGGTGCTCCCTAATCCCAGAATCAACCCCAATGCACCCAGATCCTAATAACCCTGTCCCAATAAACTCAGAATCTATCGGGTCCCTAAAACCTCCCCATCCCATGTTCACAGAATTCCAGGGCCCACCTCAGTGTTTCCAGACCTTTGGAATTCTTGAAAATACTCCCATGCCACGATACGCCGTCCCAGTACCGCCAAATTCTGGACTCTTTTTATGGGTCCAAGATTTCCTGGCCATCGCAGTGCTGATAAGACAGTGTTCCTGGTATTAGCTGGAATAATACCCTTGTTCTTATAAACCTTTTTACTCACCATGAGCATCAGCACAGTAGAAAAGCTAGTAATATATTAAAGTATTTTAAGGGCAAGGCAAGTTGATAAGGCTGTTAAAAAAGCATAAGGGATCTTGGGCTTTATAATCAGAGGCATAGAGAACATAAGAAAGGAAGTTATGCTAAACCATTAGAAATGATTGGTTAGGCCTCAGCTAGAATATTGGGCCCAAGTTGCCACACGATAAAAAACGGGCGCCCCTCCGAGCTGGGCGCCCATTTTTCGCGCCTAAAACGCCGCCGGAAAAAAAACTCGCGATTCTGGAGAGCCCTGCAGCTCCTTGTCTGTTTGGCGCGGCGCCCAGGGGGGCGGAGCCTACACTCGCACCGATTTTGTAAGTGGGAGGGGGTACTATTTAAATTAGTTTTTTTCCTGCCGGCAACGCTGCGCATGCGCGTTGGAGCATTCGCGCACACGCAGTGTGAAGGAAACATTGGCACTCGGCCATTTTTGTAGTTCTTTGTAGCTGTTTAATTTTTGAACATTTTTTAATAAAAGCCCATTGCCATCAGCACATCAGCACTGCCGTTGGGAAATGGCTCCTCAATTTCTGAGGCTTCCTGCAGCCTTCTGTCTCCTTCTCCCGCTGTCTGGAACGGCTTCCTCCCCCCCCCTCCCCTGTGTTCGGTCGCTCGCCCGCCGTCTGGAACGGCTTCCCCGCCCCCCCCCCGCGTTCGGTCGGTTCCCTCCCTCCCGCCCGCCGTCTGGAACGGCTCCCCCGCCCCCCCCCGCGTTCGGTCGGTTCCCTCCCTCCCGCCCGCCGTCTGGAACGGCTTCCCCCCCCCCCCCCCTCCTCCCGCCTGTCGCTCGCCCGCCGTCTGGAACGGCTTCCCCCCCCCCCCCCCTCCTCCCGCCTGTCGCTCGCCCGCCGTCTGGAACGGCTTCCTCCCCCCCCCACCCCCCCACCCGCGTTTGGTCGGTTACCTCCCCCCAGCCCGCGTTCGGGAACGGCTGCCTCGTTTTGTGAGGCTTGCTGCAGCATTCTCCCTGGCTGAAGCACTTTCACACAGGTAGGAAGATGGTTTATTTAATCTTTTCTTTGCTTATAAATTTTTATTCAGGTTGGCTTTATTTGTATAATATTTGTATAAGTATAAATAAGGATTTATTGTAGAATTTAATGACTTCCTTTTCCCCCCCCCACCTCGTTCTGGACGCCTAATTTGTAACTTGCGCCTGATTTTTTAATGTGTAGAACAGGTTTTTTCAGTTCTACAAAAATCTTCACTTGCTCCATTCTAAGTTAGTTTGGAGTACGTTTTCACTGTGGAAACTTTCAAATCAGGCGTCAGTGGCCGGACACGCCCCCTTTTGAAGAAAAAATTCTGTTCCAAAGTAGAACTGTTCTACCTGACTAGAACTGCAGATAAAAAAAAATGTGGAGAATTGCAATTTCTAAGATAGTCCGTTCTCCACCAGTTGCTCCTAAAAATCAGGCGCAAATCATGTGGAAACTTGGGCCCCTTGTGTCCAATACTGGGCAGCACACTTTATAGAAAGGATGTCAAGGCCTTGGAGAGGGTGCAGAGGAGGTTTACTAGAATGATACCAGGGATGAAGAGTTACATGAAGACTGGAGAAGCTGGGATTATTCTCCTTGGAGCAGAGAAGGTTATGGCGAGATTTAATAGAGGTATTCAAAATTATGAATGGTTTTAACAGAGTAAATAAGGAGAAACTGTTTCAATTGGCAGGAGGGTTGGTAACCAGAGGACAAAGATTTAAGATAATTGGCAAAAGAACCAGAGGAAATTTAAGAAGCAATGTTTTCATGCAACAAATTGTTATAATCTGGAATGCACTGCCTGAAAGGGTGGTGGAAGCAGATTCAATAATAACTTTCAAAAAAGAAGAGGATATGTACTGGAACAGGAAAAATTTGCTGGCCTCTGGGGGAAAGGGCAAGTGAATGGGAATAATTGGATAGCTCTTTCAAAGAGCCGGCACAGGCACAATGGACTGAATGGCCTCCTTCTGTGCTGTACGATTCTATAATTTTAAGTCTTGCGTCTGTGGGCACTCTTCGTTTTTCTCACTTATCTCCTGTGTCACAATTTTACTCCATTTTTGATCAGCCCTGGCTGGATCATGATTTTCTCACAGTATTCCAATCTGCAAAGTTCCTTGGCTAATTAATTAAATTCTGAGTGACCTCCAAATTTGTTTATTTCCAGAAATTGGGCTTTCTGGCCTTAACCCAATGGCCAACTCAAAAAGAGAACCTCCATCGCAACAGTGTACTACATGGTCATCCCATGGTATGATTCACTCGCCCTTTACGATGCAACATTTGCTATAAACCAGTACATCTTCCGACTTACTGTAGGCAACACCACATGAGATCTACTAGTACATCAAAAAAAAAGCAAAGCCAGCATAAAGCATTTGTGATTTTCCCTTCTTACTGGAATGAATTTTAATCTGACTGCAGGAGATTACTCCAAACTAACATAATTTTCAATGAGTGCACAATCTCAGGAACAGCACAGGTTATTTCCAGGAACATAAACACCCAAACAACTTTGTATAGACCATGTGCTCATTGCTGCACATGGGCAAGGATCGCCATGGCAATGTAGACATTTGGTGATTACTTCATCTTGTTGTCCATTTTGCAGTTGCAAGCAAAAACAGAGCTTCAGTTTGCATAATTTAAGCAGTGTATTTGGATTTGAAACAACTGTGAAATGTGGAAATAAGCCAAAACTAAATGTTGCATCGTAAAGGGCGAGAGGAGGGGACTGGGGTGGGATGGAGAGAGGGTGCTTATGAGCGGAACATTAAAAACAGAACACTCAGACCAGGTTTCATGTGCAGCAAATGTACAATTTCTAGGAAAAGCTACCGTATATACTCGCGCATCATGCGACTTTTGAAGACCTAAATTGTAACCTAAATTTGGGGGGTCGCATGATACGCGAGATACAAAATTTGCGGGTGTGAAGTGCTGGCTAAGATTAGGCTGTTAGGCTCTTAAGCAGACCGTATCCACGCTGAATCTCGGCATGCTCCAACAATCCACTATGTAAAGACATTTCTCTTGGTTTCTCCTCTCACTCTCCATGATGGTTGTAAATCGAATATCCCTGGTTGATATTAGTTCCTCGATACTCATGACCAAATCATTAGTTTATGTGGAAAACAAGCCAAGTTCCTGCAGCACACCACTAATTACATCCTCCCAATGCAAAAAAAAATCCATTTGACTCCTGCTGAAATTCTTCTCTTCAGGGGGAGAGAGAGTCGCGGAGGTCGGGGGGGGGAGAGAGAGTCGCGGAGGTCGGGGGGGGAGAGAGAGTCGCGGAGGTCGGGGGGGGAGAGAGAGTCGCGGAGGTCGGGGGGGGAGAGAGTCGTGGAGGTCGGGGGGGGAGAGAGAGTCGCGGAGGTCGGGGGGGGAGAGAGAGTCGCGGAGGTCGGGGGGGGGAGAGAGTCGCGGAGGTCGGGGGGGGAGAGAGAGTCGCGGAGGTCGGGGGGGGGGGAGAGAGTCGCGGAGGTCGGGGGGGGGGGAGAGAGTCGCGGAGGTCGGGGGGGGGAGAGAGAGTCGCGGAGGTCGGGGGGGAGAAAGAGTCGCGGAGGTCGGGGGGGGAGAGAGAGTCGCGGAGGTCGGGGGGGGAGAGAGTCGTGGAGGTCGGGGGGAGAGAGAGTCGCGGAGGTCGGGGGGGAGAGAGTCGTGGAGGTCGGGGGGAGAGAGAGTCGCGGAGGTCGGGGGGGGAGAGTCGCGGAGGTCGGGGGGGGAGAGAGTCGCGGAGGTCGGGGGGGAGAGTGTCGCGGAGGTCGGGGGGGAGAGAGAGTCGCGGAGGTCGGGGGGGGGAAGAGAGAGTCGCGGAAGTCGGGGGGGGAGAGTCGCGGAGGTCGGGGGGGGGAGAGTCGCGGAGGTCGGGGGGGGGAGAGAGAGTCGCGGAGGTCAGGGGGAGAGAGAGTCGCGGAGGTCGGGGGGGGAGAGAAAGTCGCGAAGGTCGGGGGGGGGGGAAGAGAGAGTCGCGGAGGTCGGGGGGGGGAGAGAGAGTCGCGGAGGTCGGGGGGGGAGAGAGAGTCGCGGAGGTCGGGGGGGGAGAGAGAGTCGCGGAGGTCGGGGGGGAGAGAGAGTCGCGGAGGTCGGGGGGGGAGAGAGAGTCGCGGAGGTCGGGGGGGGAGAGAGAGTCGCGGAGGTCGGGGGGGGAGAGAGAGTCGCGGAGGTCGGGGGGGAGAGAGTCGCGGAGGTCGGGGGGGGAGAGAGAGTCGCGGAGGTCGGGGGGGGGAGAGAGAGTCGCGGAGGTCGGGGGGGGGAGAGAGAGTCGCGGAGGTCAGGGGGGAGAGAGTCGCGGAGGTCGGGGGGGGGAGAGAGAGTCGCGGAGGTCGGGGGGGAGAGAGAGTCGCGGAGGTCTGGGGGGGGAGAGAGAGTCGCGGAGGTCGGGGGGGAGAGAGTCGCGGAGGTCGGGGGGGGTAGAGAGAGTCGCGGAGGTCGGGGGGGGAGAGAGAGTCGCGGAGGTCGGGGGGGGGAGAGAGAGTCGCGGAGGTCGGGGGGGGAGAGAGAGTCGCGGAGGTCGGGGGGGGAGAGAGAGTCGCGGAGGTCGGGGGGGGAGAGAGAGTCGCGGAGGTCGGGGGGGGGAGAGAGAGTCGCGGAAGTCGGGGGGGGAGAGAGAGTCGCGGAGGTCGGGGGGGGGGAGAGAGAGTCGCGGAGGTCGGGGGGGGGAAGAGAGTCGCGGAGGTCGGGGGGGGGGGAGAGAGAGAGTCGCGGAGGTCGGGGGGGGGAGAGAGAGAGAGTCCCGGAGGTCGGGGGGGGGAGAGAGTCGCGGAGGTCGGGGGGGGGGGGAGAGAGAGAGTCGCGGAGGTCGGGGGGGGGAGAGAGTCGCGGAGGTCGGGGGGGGGAAGAGAGTCGCGGAGGTCGGGGAGGGGGGAGAGAGAGTCGCGGAGGTCGGGGGGGAGAGAGAGTCGCGGAGGTCGGGGGGGGGGAGAGAGAGAGTCGCGGAGGTCGGGGGGGGGAGAGAGAGTCGCGGAGGTCGGGGGGGGGAAGAGAGTCGCGGAGGTCGGGGAGGGGGGAGAGAGAGTCGCGGAGGTCGGGGGGGGGGAGAGAGAGTCGCGGAGGTCGGGGGGGAGAGAGAGTCGCGGAGGTCGGGGGGGGGAGAGAGAGTCGCGGAGGTCGGGGGGGGGAGAGAGTCGCGGAGGTCGGGGGGGGGAGAGAGAGTCGCGGAGGTCGGGGGGGGGAGAGAGTCGCGGAGGTCGGGGGGGGGGAGAGAGTCGCGGAGGTCGGGGGGGGGAGAGAGAGTCGCGGAGGTCGGGGGGGGGGGAGAGAGAGTCGCGGAGGTCGGGGGGGGAGAGAGAGTCGCGGAGGTCGGGGGGGAGAGAGTCGCGGAGGTCGGGGGGGGGGAAGAGAGAGTCGCGGAGGTCGGGGGGGAGAGAGAGTCGCGGAGGTCGGGGGGGGAGAGAGAGTCGCGGAAGTCGGGGGGGGAGAGTCGCGGAGGTCGGGGGGGGGCGGAGAGAGAGTCGCGGAGGTC
Source organism: Pristiophorus japonicus (assembly GCF_044704955.1). Classification (NCBI taxonomy): domain Eukaryota; kingdom Metazoa; phylum Chordata; class Chondrichthyes; family Pristiophoridae; genus Pristiophorus; species Pristiophorus japonicus. The sequence goes on along the minus strand of NC_091992.1, from coordinate 131,842,159 downwards.
GGGGGGGGGGAGAGAGAGTCGCGGAGGTCGGGGGGGAGAGAGAGTCGCGGAGGTCGGGGGGGGAGAGAGAGTCGCGGAGGTCGGGGGGGGGGGAAGAGAGAGTCGCGGAGGCCGGGGGGGGGGGGGAGAGAGAGTCGCGGAGGTCGGGGGGGAGAGAGTCGCGGAGGTCGGGGGGGAGAGAGAGTCGCGGAGGAGAATACGGAGAGAGAGCACGGAGAGAGAGTATGGAGAGAGAGCACGGAGAGAGAGCAGAATCCACTCGATGTTTCATGTTAAGGTCTGTATTCGATCTCAAAAAAGTGACTCGCATGATACATGAGATATATGGTAAAATCATGTTTTGGGGACGAAAATTTAGGGGTCGCATGATACGCGAGATCGCAGGATACGCGAGATCGCAGGATACGCGAGTATATACGGTACTTGAAAGAATAAAATACCACTGCAGTTCATAACTGGAGCCTCTTGAAATTGAACCAAAAATTCAACAAAAAACCTTCGCTATTAACAAGAATTCTGATGAAAAATTCTTTATTAAATATCTCAAATGTGAAACCAATCAACAAACACATATAAAAGGAGAATACTAAATGCACTGATAACTCTAAACTCCTGAAACTTCATTACTGAATGATCGTAACCGAAAGCAAGTTGCATAAAATATTCAATTATCTCACATAATTCTAAACGTTATTCTTGGTATATTTCAGATAAATCTTTGATGTACCCTTCCAACAGTTCTGATATTATTCTTATAATGGGTCATCCAGAACTGCACACAATGCGCCGATAGAGGCCGAAACAGTATTTTGTGAAAATTCAACACTTCCTTACATTTATAGTCAACCTCTGCATATAAACCCCAGAATCCCATTTGCCTTTTTATCGCCTTTTCTACCTGCACACACTTTCAAGATCTGCACCCCAGATCTCTATGTCCCATACTAGCACCTTCCTAGTCAGACATGACCTACCCTTCACAAATCCATGCTGACTCTTTGATCAGCTCTTTGTCCAAGTGCTTAGTCATGCTGTCCATGATGATAGATTCCAGTAACTACTCCACAACTGATTTCAAACTGACAAATCTGTCGTTACCTGGTTTCTCCCTTCTTGTGACATTTACAAGAGTCCAATCCAAGGGCACAATTCCTGAATCTAGAGCGTTTTGGAAAATTGGAACGAATGCACCTGCAGTTTCCTCACCTATTTCTTTCAATATCTTGGAGTGGAAAGCATCAGGTCCTGGAGATTTGTCCACCTTATTCCATTATTTTCTCCATTACCATTTTAAAAATTTTATATTAAAGCCACTGAGTTGCTCCCCTTAATTATTTTCAGGTTCCCTTGTACCACTGGTATTTTGTCTTCTTTATATAGTCGGAGAGCACTCCAGTCACCATCTGTCATAGTTTTGTTGACTAACTTAATCTGTCTATGTCCTTTTGTAATTTCCTGCTCCCATCTACACACATTACTGAGCCTTCTAACTTCAGGTAATTTGCAAACTTGGATATACTACTCTCTGTTCCTTCATCCAAGTCATTAACATAGAAACATAGAAAATAGGTGCAGGAGTAGGCCATTTGGCCCTTCGAGACTGCACCGCCATTCAATAAGATCATGGCTGATCATTCCCTCAGTACCCCTTTCCTGCTTTCTCTCCATACCCCTTGATCCCTTTAGCTGTAAGGGCCATATCTAACTCCCTCTTGAATATATCCAATGAACTGGCATCAACAACTCTCTGTGGCAGGGAATTCCACAGGTTAACAACTCTCTGAGTGAAAAAGTTTCTCCTCATCTCAGTCCTAAATGGCCTACCACTTATCCTAAGACTATGTCCCCTGGTTCTAGACTTCCCCAACATCGGGAACATTCTTCCCGCATCGAACCTGTCCAGTCCTGTCAGAATCTTATACGTTTCTTTGGGATCCCCTCTCATCCTTCTAAACTCCAGTGAATAAAGGCCCATTTGATCCAGTCTCTCCTCATATGGCAATCCAGCCATCCCTGGAATCAGTCTGGTGAACCTTCGCTTCGCTGCACTCCCTCAATAGCAAGAACGTCCTTCCTCAGATTAGGAGACCAAAACTGAACACAATATTCCAGGTGAGGCCTCACTAAGGCCCTGTACAACTGCAGTAAGACCTCTCTGCTCTTACACTCAAATCCCCTAGCTATGAAGACCAACATACCATTTGCCTTCTTCACCGCCCGCTGTACCTGCACGCCAACTTTCAATGACTGATGTACCATAACACCCAGGTCTCGTTGCACCTCCCCTTTTCCTAATCTGTCGCCATTCAGATAATATTCTGCCTTTGTGTTTTTGCCCCCAAAATGGATAACCTCACATTTATCCACATTATACTGCATCTGCCATGCATTTGCCCACTCACCTAACCTGTCCAAGTCACCCTGCAGCCTCTTGGCGTCCTCCTCACAGCTCACATCGCCACCCAGTTTAGTATCATCTGCAAACTTGAATATATTACACTCAATTCCTTCATCTAAATCATTAATGTATATTGTAGAGAGCTGGGGTCCCAGCACTGAACCCTGCAGCACTCTACAAGTCACTGCGTCCCATTCTGAAAAGGACCCGTTTATCCCGACTCTCTGCCAACCAGTTCTCTATCCACGTCAGTACATTACCCCCAATACCACGCGCTTTGATTTTGCACATCAATCTCTTGTGCGTGACCTTGTCAAAAGCCTTTTGAAAGTCCAAATACACCACATCTACTGGTTCGCCCTTGTCCACTCTGCTAGTTACATCCTCAAAAAATTCCAGAAGATTCATCAAGCATGATTTCCCTTTCATAAATCCATGCTGACTTGGACTGATCCTGTCACTGCTTTCCAAATGCGCTGCTATTTCGTCCTTAATGATTGATTCCAATATTTTCCCCACAACTGATGTCAGGCTAACCAGTCTATAATTATCCGTTTTCTCTCTCCCTCCTTTTTTAAAAAGTGCTGTTACATTAGCTACCCTCCAGTCCATAGGAACTGATTCAGAGTCGATAGACTGTTGGAAAATAACCACCAATGCATCCACTATTTCTAGGGCCACTTCCTTAAGTACTCTGGGATGCAGACTATCAGGCCCTGGGGATTTATCAGCCTTCAATCCCATCAATTTCCCTAACACAATTTTCCGCCTAATAATGATATCCTTCAGTTCCTCCTTCTCACTAGATCCATTGACCCCTAAGTACTTTCGGAAGGTTATTTGTGTCTTCCTTCGTGAAGACAGTACCAAAGTATTTGTTCAATTGGTCTGCCATTTCTTTGTTCCCTATTATAAATTCACCTGAATCCGACTGCAAGGGACCTATGTTTATCTTCGCTAATCTTTTTCTCTTCACATATCTATAGAAGCTTTTGCAGTCAGTTTTTATGTTCCCTGCCAGCTTCCTCTCATACTCTATTTTCCCCCTCTTAATTAAACCATTTGTCCTTCTCTGTTGAATTCTAAATTTCTCCCAGTCCTCAGGTTTGTTGCTTTTTTTTTTTAAAAAGCCAATTTATATGCCTCTTCCTTGGTTTTAACACTATCCTTAATTTCCCTTGTTAGCCACGGTTGAGCCATCTTCCCCGTTTTATTTTTACTCCAGACAGGGATGTACAATTGCTAAAGTTCATCCATGCGATCTTTAAATGTTTGCCATTGCTTATCCACTGTCAACCCTTTAAGTGTCCTTTGCCAGTCTATTCTAGCCAATTCATGACTCATACCATCAAAGTTACCTATCTTTAAGTTCAGGACCCTAGTTTCTGAATTAATTGTGTCACTCTCCATCTTAATACAGAATTCAACCATATTATGGTCACTCTTCCCCAAGGGGCCTCGCACAACAAGATTGCTAATTAGTCCCTTCTCGTTACACATCACCTAGTCGAGGATGGCCAGCTCTCTAGTTGGTTCCTCGTCATATTGGTCTAGAAAACCATCCCTAATACACTCCAGGAAATTCTCTTCCACCGCATTGCTACCAGTTTGGTTAGTCCAATCGATATGTAGATTAAAGTCACCCATGATAACTGCTGTACCTTTATTGCACACATCCCTTATTTCTTGTTTGATGCTGTCCCCAACCTCACTACTACTGTTTGGTGGTCTGTACACAACTCCCACTAGCGTTTTCTGCCCTTTGGTATTCCGCAGCTCCACCCATACTGATTCCACATCATCCAGGCTAATGTCCCTCCTTACTATTTCATTAATTTCCTCTTTAACCAGCAACGCCACCCCGCCTCCTTTTCCTCTCTGTCTATCCTTCCTAAATGTTGAATACCCATGGATGTTGAGTTCCCAGCCTTGGTCACCCTGGAGCCATGGCTCCGTGATGCCAATTACATCATATCTGTTCACTGCTGTCTGCGCAGTTAATTCGTCCACCTTATTCCGAATACTCCTCGCATTGAGGCACAGAGTCTTCAGGCTTGTCTTTTTAACACACTTTGCCCCTTTAGAATTTTGCTGTAATGTGGCCCTTTTTGTTTTTTGCCTTGGGTTTCTCTGCCCTCCACTTTTACTATTTTCCTTTCTATCTTTTGCTCCTCCTTCCATTTTATTTCACTCTGTCTCCCTGAATAGGTTCCCATCCCCCTGCCATGTTAGTTTAACTTCCCCCACCCCCCGCTAGGACATTGGTTCCGGTCCTGCCCAGGTGCAGACCGTCCAGTTTGTACTGGTCCCACCTCCCCCAGAACCGGTTCCAATGTCCCAGGAATTTGAATCCCTTCCTTCTGCACCACTCCTCAAGCCACGTATTCATCTGAGCTATCCTGCGATTCCTACTCTGACTAGCACGTGGCACTGGTAGCAATCCGGAGATTACTACTTTTGAGGTCCTACTTTTTAATTTAGCTCCTAGCTCCCTAAATTCGTCTCTTAGGACCTCATCCTGTTTTTTTACCTATATCGTTGGTGCCTATGTGCACCACGCCAACTGGCTGCTCGCCCTCCCTTTTCAGAATGTCCTGCACCCGCTCCGAGACATCCTTGACCCTTGCACCAAGGAGGCAACATACCATCCTGGAGTCGCGGTTGCGGCCGCAGAAACGTCCATCTATTCCCCTTACAATTGAATCCCCTATCACTATAGCTTTCCCACTCTTTTTCCTGCCCTCCTGTGCAGCAGAGCCACCCACGGTGCCATGAACTTGGCTGCTGCTGTTTCCCCCTGATGAGTCATCCCCCTCAACAGTACCCAAAGCGGTGTATCTGTTTTATATGGTGAAAAGCTGCAGCCCCAGTACAGATGCATGGGGAACGCAACTCGTCATATCTTGGCAATCAGAGAATGTTCCCTTTATTCCTACTCTCCATCTCCTACCTTTCAACCAATTACCAATTCGTCAATTCCATATGCTTTAATTTTTGATAATCTCCTGTGCAGAATCTTGTTAAATTCCTTCTGGAAGTCCAAAAAAGACAATATCCACAGACACACCCTTATTGACCATGCTCGTGTTCAATGTGTGAGGTCATCTGCTTTGGATCTCAGAAAGAGAAATCGGAATATTTTCTTAATCGTGATCGGCTAAGTGTGGTGGATGAGTAACGGGATGTAGGTGTGCATGTACATAAATCACTAAAAGCCGGTGCACAGGTACATAAAGTAATCAAAAAAGCTAATGGAATGTTGGCCTTTATCTCAAGGCAGTTGGAATACAAAAGTGAAGTTACGCTTCAGTTGCTTCGAGCCTAGGTAAAAGCCCATTTGGAGTACTGTGTTCAGTTTTGATAACCGTATCTCAGGAAGGATATAGTGGTTTTGGCGGGGGTAAAGCACAGATCCACCTGAAGGATACCGAGACTGAAAGGGTTAAATTATGAGTCCTGGTTGTTTAAACTTGCCTTGTATTCCCTTGAGTTTAGAAAGTGGAGGGGATACAGAGAAATTATTTCCTCCGATAGGTAATCAAGAACAAGGAGATGTAATCTTAAAATGAGAACTCAGCCAGTTAAGGGTGAAACTAGGAAGCACGTTTACTCAAAACTCAGATTTTTGTTAGGTAAAGGTCTCAAAGGATATGTAGCAAAGGTGGTTAAAAGGAGTTGAGATGCTGCTCCTATTATGTTCTTACGAGGCTAGAGAGGCTGATTGGCCTACTTCTGTTCCAAATGTTCTCATTCGTTAAATGCACATGGAACTTCATGGTAATGAATTGCAGATCACTTTGATGAACCAACCTAAGCATTGTGTCAACTCCTAATCCTCTTGTGTGAACATCAAATATCCAGGACAGCTGCTACTAGCGGGGAATAACTGTCCAAAAACAGAGCAAGATTTCACACAGTATTTATTACAAATAACAAACACCAAGGTGCACTTGTAAGGATGTAATCCAATCGCCGGATCCAGATCGCTGTCATTAACTGCTTTAAAATCTCAATCCCATGATTTGAAATGCTAGCTATGCACTTGCATTACTGTACTGATTTATAAATCACTCCTAGCTATCCATTACACTCAATCAAATAAATGTCAACTTTTTTCAGTGTCATCAATGCAATTTCAATGCAAAAATGGGTTTGAATTGCATTAAGGAACAGTGTGGTAATTTGGCATGCACCTTGCATTTCAGTACTACAATGATTCCATTGCAGCAAATTAGATTTACTGCTTGTGGGGCTCAATTTTCCCCAGTTATATGCGCCATTTTTTGGCCTAAATTAAAATATCCAAGTTTCCCCAAAGATTGTGTGCCAGCATCACTCAAGTTAGTTACGATTTTTATCGGTTAGTTTTTTTGCGTCATAGGGGGCGTAACCTGATGTCTGTGCCAGTTTTTCACATTTATGCAAGTTTGGCCAACTTACATTTCTCCTAGGACGGCGTCTGTGACCACTCCCCAAAAAACCTTCTGGGCACTTAAGAAAAACCAGTGTGCATTAAAAAATTGGTGCCAGAAGATGCCATTGTTTTTATGCGAAATTTTGGAGGGAGTCAAGAACACATTAAATATGCATCATGCAGCTTAATTTTTTCAAACTTATAATGGAGAAAATGGAAGTCTAATGCAATTCTTTAATTTTGGATTTTTTTTCAACATGCCACGCCACCACCGAATGTCTCCTCACCCGGCTCGAGGGTTCGCAGCGTCGGCCGGCAGAATCAGTCCCTCACCCGGACACAGGGGCTCGGCTTCGAAACAAGCCCCGGGGGGGGGGGGGGGGGGGGGCAGAGTGGAAGCCGAACTAAAGGCCATGAGAAGCCTGACACTATACAGCAGCATCAAAAGAAGCCCGGGGATTGGGGGGGGGGGGGGGGAAGGATGTTTGCCAATCCCCCGTGTCCGAATGAGGGAACGATTCTGCCGGCCAACCCTTGAGCACGATGAGGAGACGTTCAGGCGGTGGCGGGTTGGTACTTTGAAAAAAATCAATAATTAAAGAATTGCATTGGACTTCGTTGCCCCAAATGTCCTCAGCCTCCCATTCTAAGCAAGCCTATTGCGCATGCGCAGACTTGGGTGTGGTCCATACTAGGGTGTCGACCTTGGGGAGAGAGAAAACAAAGCAGCTTTAACTCCTTGTCCTGCTGTTTTGAGCTTCTTGCAAAGGTACAATTTAATTATGGGGGCAATAGTGACAGTGCCATGCCTCGTGCAAGCATTCTGCATGATGGTGCTGTGGAGGAGACGATCTGAGAGCACGTCGGATGATGGGCAGGAGGCCTTACCCACGTCGGGTATATCGAGACAGGTGTTCGTACCTGCACCCGAGTTATGCAGACTGTGTCAGAAGGCTGCGTTTCCGCAAAGAAGTTGTAACCGAGATCTGAGAGTTGGTAACAGCAGACCTGCAACTGAGAAGCGTCAGGAGGGCTGCTTTGTCAGTTGAAGTGAAGGTTACCGCTGCACTTTCATTCTATGCATCTGGATCGTTCCAGGCCACAACTGGGGATGTGTGCACCATTTCTCAACATGCAACACATATCTGCATTCGCCAGGTGACTGCTGCACTATATGCCCAGAGGAATGATGACATAAAGTTCCCCATGACCGCCCAGGCAATGCGTGAAAGGGCTGTGGGCTTCTCCAGGATTGCTGGAATCCCAAAGGTACAGGACTGCATTGATTGTACCTACATCACCTTGCAAGCACCTTTGGAGGATTCAGAGATGTACAGGAACAGAAAAGGCTTCCACTCCATGAATGTGCAGTTCATGTGTGACGACATGCATCGCATCAGGTCAGTTGATGCAAGATATCCTTGGCGCACTCATGATGAGTTCATCCTACCAGAGAGCGCTATTATGCCATGTTTCAGCAACAGCCAGATGGGCAAAGCTGGCTGCTGGGGGACAAACAGTACGGCCTCGCCACCTCGCGCATGATGCCCCTACGCGAATCCCAGACAGAAGCTGACCGGGAATACAACATGTCGCACATTGCGATGCGCAGCATAATAGAGATGTCCATTGGCATCTTCAACAGCGCTTCCGATGCCTGGACCATTCCGGAGGCTACTTGCAACACTCCCCTGAGATTGTCGATCAGTTTACTGTTGCGTGCTGCATACTCCATAACTTAGCCATCATGAGGCAGCAGCAGCTGGTAGTAGAAGACCCACCTGAGCTGAGAGTGGCTGATGATGAGGAGGAAGATACAAATGATGAGGAGGAGGAAGAGGATGAGGAAGCCATGCAACCACCGGAACCCGGAGGACAACGGCGGAGGAGGGCAGGCCGTCGTGCCCCTTTAACGATTGCTCGAGCCTTGCGCCAGCAGCTCATCTGTGAATGCTTTGCTGCCTGAAGGCTCAGCAACAACTATTCCACATGGACCATGTTTACTGTTTGGACCTGTTCCGTAATGGTGTATTGTGTTCATGGAACAAATAATGGAAATGATTCACTTATAATTTAAAATATATTTTATTCAAAAGTTTAACACTTGTTTGTACTTAACTTTACTTTAATTAAAATATTCTTGTATCAAACTTTAAAGTTTTCAGTCAAGATCACTTCCAAACTCTAAGATTACTTAAAAACTTTTAAACTTGTAAATTTACATGACTTACCAAAAATGTTTTATTTGAGAATAGTAACAATAATAACAGCAGCAAAGAAAGGCTGCACCCATCTCTCCTCCACGTTATTCTAAGTCCATCCGCTGCGCTTGGTCTTGTTGACACCACCCCTGCCCACAGATGGTTACGCAGTGTTTCTCAGGTTGATACCAAGTTTATTCTTTCGAACATCTTGGGAAATGCGCACTTCTTGAAGGGGGGGCGGCGGGGGACAGGTGGTAATGTGGAAGGCCCGGCTTAGGCCACTTCAGAAGCTGTTCTGGGGATTAGAGTGGGAGTGATAGTTGATTCTGTCAATGGGGGGGGTCTTGGCATGTTCCCTTATTGCAGCAGCTAACTCCGACATTCCCTCCCTCATTTTCGCAAACAGTGTATCAGCTATCTGCGACATTCCCTCCCTCATGTGCCCTGACAGTGTCTCAGCTACCTGTGATATTTCCTCCCTTGTGTTCACCAACATTATTCCCATTTCTCATGAGAGTGATGTTACTTCTCTCGGCAGTCCTGATACCTCATCACCCATCCCATTGATGGTGTCCAGGAGTGATTGGGTAAGGTCAATGCTCTCCGCACTCATTGCCATCATCTGAACCACATCTGTTCGATCCTACACCTCAGAAGAGCGCTGTTGAGCTCTCCTTCCCCTCCTCACCCTGGGTGTGCCTCGCTGCATCCCACTGGGACCCGCAGCCTCGGACGGTAGGGCCCTGGGTGTGCCTCGCAGCACCACACTGGAATCTCCAGCCTCGGACTGAGAGAAACCATGGAATGTCCCAACACTTGTACCACTCGGGAAAGGGCCTGGCACCTCAATGGGCAGCACCTGCACCTCCTGCAGAGTGAGTACAACAGTGGGGGTTTCACCAATCCCCTCCCCCTCCCCCTGCCCCTCCCCCTCCCTGCAATACTCTTGGTCTGGAAGGTGGGATTGGAAGATGTTCTCCTCTTCACGATCGACCACGTCTGAATCTTCTTCTGCAACGACTTCAGCCTCGTCAGGGTTGGCCTCAAGTTCTGCAAAATATAACAGAACAGACAAATGGTTAGCAGCAGAGGAGGGGGCAGGGTGGTATGAGCAGGCTCACACAGCGCAGGCAGCAGGCTGATTTGAAGGCCCACGATAAATAATAGCACGTTGCATCAACCGAAGCATAGCTGACGGAGACATCCCCATGAACCGAAGCGTGGCTAGCCCGCGCAGTACTTAACATTTAGCAAAGTCAAATTGTAGAATTTGCAGGACTTACCCTCTCCCTCGAGTGTGGGCCCAGTTTGTGCAGTGGTGGTTGCTTTTCTCCAGGCAGGACCCATCAAAGCAGCAATCCTCTCTTCCAAGGGTGTCAGTGGGTGCAGATTTGCCGGGCCTCCTCCTGTTCGAGTTCTTTCCCTTTTATTATGTGCCGTCTTCCTCTGCAAAGATGAAAATGCAACTTTTTAGAGAGGGTGTCTCTCTGCTGGGTGGGACATATACAATGGTCGCATTTACAATTGCAATTCCATTGAATAAATGAAAATGTTACTTACACTAACTACTTGACCAAGGTCCTGCCACTTCTTTTTGTACTGGCCTCCAGACCTCGGGGTGGTCACCATTGCACAGTAATCTTCTGCAAGTTGGTTCCAGTGTTTCATCATTTCTTTTGGTGAAACTTTTATGTGACCTCTGCTGGTGTCCAGCTCGTGCCTTCTGGCCTCAATTACAGTAACCAGTGCCTTCACTTCATCCTGTAAGAAATTCTTGGTCCTTGAGCCGCGTTGAAAATTGTATTGCAGCTCCGATTTTTCCGATGAGAATTAAAGTTCTCACACACATCATCATTTTAGGCAGTCCCTCGGAGTTGAGGATGACTTGCTTCCACACTAGAAATTAGTTTTCAGGTGACTAAAGAGTCTCTGTCACAGGTGGGGCAAACGGCGGTTGAAGGAACAGTTGGGTGGGGTGTCTGGGTTGACACGCGCTCCTTCCGCTGTCGACACTTGGCTTCAGCTTGGTCTCGGTGAAATAAGGAAGCCCGGACGCCACTAGAGGGGGAGGGGGAGGGCCCGATCGTCGCTAGAGGTGGTCCGGTCGTCGTTGGACGGGGTCCAGTCGCTGTTTGAGGCTCACCTGGCTCGCAGGGAGTCGCCGAGGATCGGGTAGGACAACTGAGTAGACGTCGAAGGAGCAGATCGCCAGAGAAGGTCACTGAAGGAGGGAAGAGGTCCAAGTCCAGTTCGCTGCTGCAGTAGGAGGTTCGGTTGTCGCGTCGTCGAGGAGTGGTGTGGGGCTTAGGAGGAAGATTTGCGCACGAGGTAGGCCCGAATTTGTGGATTATAGGGTTTAAGGACGATGAAGAGAGATGTCCACGTCCAGATCACCGTTTCAGGAGGTTTGGTCGCTGGCATTCCAGTTGTCGTCGCTGGCGACAGGAGTGGATGTTTGGAGGGGAGGTTCGTGCCTGAGGTAGGCCCGAATTTCTGGGATTTGTAGGATTCGGGTTTAAAGTGAAGTATTAAGAAAATGGACCCCCTACTAGGACTAGGGGAAGTTGAAACAGTGGAGAGGGGGGGGGGGGGGGTGGATGAAAAGTTGGCAGATGGTGGGAGATGATGAGGGTAAAGTTGTTTTGGCAGGGGCGTTCCCTCGGGAGCTATCTCCCCGGCGGCCATCTTGTACATAGCCCAGTCCTCTATCGGCGAGGACTGGGCCTCTCCTCTCCAGTGACGACGACTGGCCTCTCCTCCCTCAACGACGGCTAGACCTCTCCTTCCCCACCGATGACCTGGCCTCTTCTCCCCAAACCCCAAAGCAGAGGGGAGAGCAGAAGCAGTGCCGCAAAAAAAATTAATATCGGAGCACTTAAAGATCCAGCTAAGAGAGCCCTATACAGCTAAGAGCCCTACACAACCAGCGCCTCACAGCCAATCAGGCGTGCCTTGATGGCCCTGAGATGTCCTTGCCCAGGCTAACATCCCCAGCATTGAAGCACTGACCACGCTCGATCAGCTTCGTTGGACAGGCCACTTAGTTCGCATGCCAGAGATGAGACTCCCTAAACAACTGCTATATGCGGAGCTCCTTCATGGCAAATGAGCCAAAGGTGGGCAGCAGAAACGGTACAAGGACACCCTCAAAGCCTCCCTGGTGGAGTGCGACACCACCACTGACGCCTGGGAGACCCTTGTCGAAGACCGCCCTAGGTGGAGAAAGTGTATCCGGGAGGGCATTGATCTCTTCGAAGCTCAACGCTGCGAGCGTGAAGAGATCAGGCGCAGGCAGCGGAAGAAGCGTGTGGTAAATCAGTGCCACCCCCGCCACCTCCCTTCCCCCGACGAATCTCTGTCCCACCTGTGACAGGGTCTGTGGCTCTCGTGTTCAGCCACCAAAGAACTTACTTTTGGAGTGGAAGCAAGTCTTCCTCAATTTCAAGGGACTGCCTTTGATGGTCTCGGCAAAGAGACTCGAGGTGTTCAGCGCCTTCCCGGATGCTTTACCTCCACTTTGGGCAGTCTTGGGCCAGGGATTCCCAGGTGTTGTTGGGGATGTTAAATTTTTTCAAGGAGGCTTTGAGGGCGTTCTTGAAGCGTTTCCTCTGCCCACCTGGGACTCGCTTGCCGTGTGGGAGCTCCGAGTAGAGCGCTTGTTTTAGGAGGCTCGTGTCAGGTATGCGGGTGATGTGGTCCGTCCAATGGAACTGATCGAGTGTCGTCAGTGCTTCGATGCTGGGGATATTGGCTGAGCGAGGACACTGACGTTGGTGCGCCTATCCTGCCAATGAATTTGCAGGATCTTGCAGAGGCAGCGTTGGTGTTTTCCAGTATTTTGAGGTGCATGCTGTACATAGTCCATGTCTCTAAGCCATATAGGAGGGGGGGTATCACCACTGCTCTGTAGACCATGAGCTTAGTGCCGGGTTTGAGGTCCTGGTCTTCAAACACACTCTTCCTCAGGCGACCAAAAGCTGGACTGGCGCACTGAAGGCGGTGTTGAACTTCGTCGTCAATGTCTGCCCTTGTTAACAGTAGGCTCCCGAGGTATGGAAAATGGTCCCCGTTGTCCAAGGCCTCATCGTGGGTTTTGATAACCGGCGGGACAGTGATGTGTGGCAGGGGCAGGTTGGTAGAGGACCTTTGTCTTACGGATGTTTAGTGTAAGGCCCATTCTCTCGTACGCCTTGGTGAAAGTGCTGACGATGGCTTCGAGATCAGCCTCAGAGTATACACAGACACAGGCGTCTTCTGTGTACTGTAGTGCGATGACGAAGGATGGGACGACCTTTATTCTGGCCTGGAGGCGACAGAGGTTGAACAGATTTCCGTTTGTCCAAATAGTTTAGCTCCACTCCAGCGGGGAGCTTGCCAAGGGTGAGATGGAGTATTGCAGCGAAGAAGATCGAGAAGAGCGTTGGTGCAATGACAAAGCCTTGCTTGACCCCGGTCCAAACGTGGAATGGGTCTGTGGTGGATCCGTTGATCAGGATCACAGCTTGCACGTTATCGTGGAGCAGGCGGAGTGTGGTGACAAACTTTTGAGGGCAGCCAAATCCGAGGAGGGCGCTCCATAATCCCTCACGGTTGAGAGTGTCGAAGGCTTTTGTGAAGTCGAAGGCAGCCATGTACAAGGGTTGGTGCTGTTCCCTACATTTCTCTTGTATCTGCCGCGTGGTGAACATCATGCCCATTGTGCCCCTTAGTGGGAGGAATCCACATTGCGACTCTGGGAGGAGTTCTTCAGCCACAGGAAGGCGGCGATTCAGGAGGATTCTTGCGATGACTTTTCCCGTGATCGACAGCAGGGAGATTCCTCTGTAGTTACCGCAGTCCGACTGATCACCTTTCTTGAAAATGGTCACAATTACAGCGTCTCCGAGATCTCCTGGCATGATCTCCTCCTTCCAGATAAGAGAGATGAGGTCATGAATCTTCAGTTGTCGGATGGCCTTTTCAACCTCGTGCCGGGCTGTGGTTGTGCTGAGATGGTGGCGGCTGGCATGCTGCGGGATATAGTCGAGGACACTCATGTCGAAGGCAGAGTTCTCGGTTGAGGAGATCCTCGAAGTGCTCCTTCCAGCGGGCACTGACTGCTTCTCTCTCCTTGATGAGCACATCTCCATTCTTGGCCAGTAGTGGGCTAAGGCCTTGGGCCGTAGGACGTCTTGATTGCGCTAAAGAATCCTCACACGTTGTGGTTGTCGAGTAGCTGCTGGATTTCTTGAGCTTTCTCCACCCACCATCTGTTCTTGAGGTCGCAGGTTTTCTGTTGGACCTCGACCTTCAGACGTCTGTAGAGCTGCTTTCTTGCTCTCGAGTTGTGTTGCGACTTCCAGTCCAAGAATGCTTTGCGCTTCCGGCATCAACAGGAGCCGACCTGAGGGGAAACAGCAGCAGAACAGAAGCGGAGCAAGAGGCATAAAGGAGGAGAGCCGCTGGACCCAGCGCGGCATCGGCAGGAACCAGCCACACACAACTGGCTCTTTAAAAATGGCCGAATACAGACTGGGAGCTGTACTGGGCATGCACGGCCATAGCAATCACGTCAAAGCGTCCTTTTTTTTCCCGCGCATGCGCAGAAGGGGGGGCCATCATTTTTTCGGCGCAGACATTAGGCTTCACCCCCCCGAAGCTAAAGGACAGGCTGCGCGCCACCAATTTCAAAAAATAGAAGGGGGAAACTTGCTACTTGTCTTGGAGTCGTTGGGGCCAAAAAAAAGACCTAACTCTTGCAATACGCCAAAAAACAGCATTGGAGAAAATTGAGCCCTAATATCTTTATTAAACGGCAAGAAATGTACAAATATTCAACAGGCAGAAAAACATGTCTTAAAATTAGAAAAATACAGCTGTTTCTATTGGGCAAGTATTAGTTGCAAATGCAAATCACCAACGTAGTTATGTTTTTTATTGCAGTATAAAGTGTTACTTCCGTACATACTACCGTAACAATTGAGCTACCTTAACAATTGAGTAAGTGTCCAGATTGCAACTAGTTTTATGAGCTTGGTCAGGCTTGCTTCCCTGCAGGGATCAGTTTAGTATTTACAGACCAACCACTGTACCTGTTCTAAATCGGCTCTGTCAACAACAGTCGTACAACAATTTACAGGTTAGCAGCCAGGGCAGAGATTAAATCTATGGAAGATACCCGGGATGTAACAGCAAACATGTGATGGATGTTACTACTCAGGGGTCAGTGAGAAATCTTAAGTTTTCTCTTCTTCGAGGCATTACCTCTGGTATTCGCCTCCCTCAGGAGATTAAATAAATTGAGGAGATTCCATCACAAACTTTTCTCAAGTGTCAAACTTTTATGATCTCAGCCTTACTCAACTGTCTTTCCTTTCTCAACACCTTCAATTTGAATAGTCAAGTCTGCATTCCTCTCTCCCCTCCCCCTCATCTCCACCATGCTGTCAGTTCCTCCTTGGCTGGGAGGAGGACCCCATTGAGTTGACTAATTTTTTCAACCTCATTTTAAAATCAATATTATGTATACACATTTTGTCCTGCTTTGTTGACCTTGGCACTATTCAGCAAATCGATTACCGTACTTGGGTTCCACACCTTTAACCCATCAAAACTGACAGCCGGCAGTTGAACAGATTCAGTATATTAAATTGAACCTCAGTAGCTATGTAGAATCAGCTGTAGCTATAACATACCTCTCTCTGCCAAGTAGCAAGTGAAATATACATTTATATATACAATTCTCTTCCACAGAAATGTTTTCAATTCCTGAAAAACACATTTCTTATTCTCCAGTTCTACACCAGGATTAGCGGTCACCTGCAGCACACTCGCAACATGGTTGCTGCAATGCAGGAGGTGGTCCTCCCAGCAGCCAACAGCCGATCTCAGCATTTGAGTTATCTGTGCCCGTTAACAATCACCTCGGGGGAGTGGGGGGGGGGGGGGGGGGGAAGAGGAAGAGAGCGAGATCGTCCACCCATCCCTGCTGTGCCCCACCGCCAACCAGCTAACCTTTCTTGCATAAACGATCTGCCTGAGATAAGGAAAATTAACCGAGTAGGTCAAAGCCCTACAGTTTGTGTCGATCTCTGATCTGTTCAGTACAATAAAGGATGCCAAGAGGACAAGGCAATGATTTTCCAAATCATTGTGTTGCAGTGAACAGAAAGGAAAAAAAAGAATTGCATTTATATAGCGCCTTTCACAACCACCAGCTGTCCAAAAGAGCTTTACAGCCAATAAAGTACTTTGTGAAGTATAGTCACTGTTGTAACGCAGCAGTCAATTTGCGCTCAGCAAGCTCCCACAAACAGCAATGTGATAATGACTAGATAATTTGTTTTAGTGATGTTATTTGAGGGATAAATATTGGCTAGGACACTTAAGAACATGAGAAAAGGGGGCAGGAGTAGGCCATTTGGCCCCTCGAGCCTGCTCCGCCATTTAATAAGATCATGGCTGATCTGATCATGTGCTCAGCTCCACTTCCCTTCCTGCTCCTCATAACACTTTATTCCCTTATCGTTCAAAAATCTGTCTATCTCCACCTTAAATATATTCAGTGATCTAGCCTCCACAGTTCTCTGGGGTAGAGAATTCCACTTTTTGCAACCCTCAGAGAAGAAATTCCTCCTCATCTCAGTTTTAAATGGGCAACCCTTTATTCTGAAACTATGCCCCTTAGTTCTAGATTCCCCACGAGGGGAAACATCCTCTCTGCATCCACCTTGTCGAGCTCCCTCATTATCTTCTATGTTTCAATAAGATCACCTCTCATTCTTCTGAATTCCAATGAATAGTGGCCCAACCTACTCCATATTTCCTCATAAGTCAACCCCTTCATCTCAGGAATCAACCTAGTGAACCTTCTCTGAACTGCCTCCAATCCAAGTATATTCTTCCTTAAATAAGGAGACCAAAATTGTACGCAGTACTCTAGGTGTGGTCTCACCAATTCCCTGTACAGTTGTAACAGGACTTCTCTGCTTTTATAGTCCATTCCCTTTGCAATAAAGGCCATCCAGAAGGATAGAGAGGATGAACATGTGGCTGGAAAGTTGGTGTCGGAGGAAGGACTTGAAGTTCCTGAGGCATTGGGACCGCTTCTGGGGGAGATGGGACCTGTACAAACCGGACGGGTTGCACCTCAACAACGCCGGGACCAATATCCTTGCGGGGAGTTTTGCTCGTGCTGATGGGGAGAGTATAAACTAGCTTGGCAGGGGGATTGGAACCTGAGAATGAATTCTAAAGGGAAGGAAGTAAAGCAGAAATTGGATAGCAAGAATCTAGAAAGCGAATCTGTAAGACAGAGGAAACAGGGCTTAGTATGTAGTAAGCAAGGAGGTCTTCCTGTGCTGAATGGTATATACTTTAATGCAAGGAGTATAGTGAATAAGGCGGATGAGCTAAGAGCACAGGTAGACACTTGGGAGTATGACATTATAGCCAGTACAGAAACATGGCTGAACGAGGGGCAGGTTTGGCAGATCAATATTCCTGGCTACAGAATTTTTAAATAAGACAGAGAGGGGGGTAAAAAGCAGCTGGGGGAGGGGGGAGGGGGGGTGTTGCGGTACTGATTGAAGAAACTATTACAGCGGTGAGGAGCGATGATGTGTTAGAGGGATCATCAAATGAGGCCATATGGGTCGAATTGAAAAATAAAAAAGGGACGATCACACTGCTGGGCGTGTATTATAGACCCCCAAACAGTGGGAGGGAGATAGAGGAGCAAATATGTCGGCAAATTGCTGTGAAGTCCAAAAACCATAGGGTAGCAATAGTAGGGGAATTTAATTATCCAAATATTGATTGGGACAAATTTAGTGTGAAGGGTATAGAGGATGTGGAATTCTTGAAATACATTCAAGAGAGCGTTTTTAGTCAGTATGTAGCAAGCCCAACACGAGAGGAGCAGTCTTGGATTTAGTTTTGGGGAATGAAGCTGGGCAGGTTGAAGGGGTATTAGTGGGAGAGCACTTGGGTGCCAGTGACCATAATTCAGTCAGATTCAAATTGGTTATGGATAAGGACAAAAATAGGCCTGGAATAAAAGTTCCGAATTGGAGAAAAGCTAATTTTGCTCAAGTTAAGGAGTGATTTGACCATAGTGGACTGGAAACAGCTACTTGTGGGTAAATCAGTGTCGGAACAGTGGGAGGCATTCAAGGAGGAGATCCATTATGCCATATACCAACGGCTAAATACTATAGAATCTTTAGAGGAATATAGAAAGTTAAGAGGCAAATTTAAAAAGGATATTGGGAATGCTAAGTGACAACATGAGAAATTCTTAGCCAGTAAAATTAAGGAAAACCCTAAGATGTTCCATAAATATATTAAGAGTAAGAAGGTAACTAAAGAAAGGGTAGAGCCTATTAGAGGGTAATTTTTATGTTGGTAGGGTTCTTAACGAATACTTTGCATCTGTTTTCACAAAGGAAAGGGGCAATGCAGATACTGCTATCGAGGAGGAGTGTGATATTCTGGATGAAATAAATATAGTGAGATTGAATTTTTTGAGGCGGCAACCAAGAGGGTCGATGAGGGTAGTGCGTACGATGTAGTATATATGGACTTTAGCAAGGCTTTTGATAAAGTCCCGCATGATAGACTGGTCATGAAGGTTAAAACCCATGGGATACAGGGCAAAGTGGCAAGTTGGATCCAAAATTGGCTTGGAGGTAGGAAACAAAGGGTAATAATTGATGGATGTTTTTGTGACTGGAAGGATGTTTCCAGTGGGGTTCCGCAGGGCTCAGTACTGGGTCCCTTGCTTGTTGTGGTTATATATCAACGATTTAGATTTGAATATAGGGAGTATGATTAAAAAGTTTGCAGATGACACTAAAGTTGGCTGTGATTGATAATAAAGAGGAAAGTCATGGGCTGCAGGAGGATATCAATCTACTGGTCAGGTGGGCAGTGCAGTTGCAAATGGAATTTAATTCAGAGAAGTGTGAGGTAATGCACTTTGGGAGGGCTAATAAGGAAAGGGTATATACATTAAGTGGTATGCCGTTTAATAGTGTAGATGAACAAAGGGACCTTGGAGTGCTTGTCCACAGATCCCTGAAAGTAGCAGGCCAGGTGGATAAGGTGGTTAAGAAGGCATACGGAATGCTTGCCTTTATTGGCCGAGGCATAGAATATAAGAGCAGGGAGGTTATGTTTAAATTGTATAATACTTTGGTTAGACCACAGCTGGAGTACTGCGTGCAGTTCTGGTCGCCATATTATAGGAAGGACGTGATTGCACTAGAGAGGGTGCAGAGGAGATTTACTAGGATGCTGCCTGGAATGGAGAATCTTAGTTATGAGGATAGATTGGATAGGCTAGGTTTGTTCTCATTGGAACAGAGGAGGTTGAGAGGAGACCTCATTGAGGTGTACAAAATATTGAGGGGCCTGGACACAAGTGGATAGTAAGGGCCTATTTCCTTTGGTGGAGGGGTCTATAACAAGGGGGAATAGTTTTAAGGTGGAGGGTTTAAGAGGGGATTTGAGGGAGGGTGGGGGGCTTCTTTACACAGAGGATTGTGGGGATTTGGAACTCGTTGCCTGGAAGAGTGGTGGATGCAGAAACCCTCACCACTTTTAAGAGATAGTTGGATGGGCACTTAAAGTGCAGTAACCTGCAAGGTTACAGACCTAGAGCTGGTAATTGGGATTAGACTGGATGACCTTTTGTTGGATGGCGCAGATATAATGGTTAGTACTGCGGGGAATAGAATACAGCCAGGGTGATCTCCTGGATGGGTCGGAAAGGAATTTTCCCAGATTTTTTCTCCCTAAATTGGCCTGGGTTTTTAATCTGGTTTTTGCCTCTCCCAGAGATCGCATGGCTCCGGTTGGGGTGGAGTGTAGAATGTTTTAGTATAAGGGGTGTCGCAGTTGTGGTGAGGCGGACTAGTTGGGCTGGGTGGTCTTTGCCTTTCCGTCATTGTTCATAGGTTTACATGTAACCTTTAGGGCTGCTGACCACGGGCCGTGCGGCTCTTTGTCGGCCGGCGCGGACACGATGGGTCGAGATGGCCTTCTGCTCTGTAAATTTCTATGTTTCTAACATTCCATTTGTCTTCCTGACTGCCTGTTTTACCTACATACTAACTTTTTGTGTTTCATGCACGAGGACCCCCCAGGTCCCTCTGTATTGCAACCTTTTGTAATTTATCTCCATTTAAATAATAATTTGCTTTTTAAATTTTCCTGCCAAAGTGGATAACCTCACACTTTCCCACATTATACTCCATCTGCCATATGTTTGCTGACTCACTGAGCCTGTCTATATCCCTTTGAAGATTTTGTGTGTCCTCCTCACAACTTGCTTTCCCACCCATCTTTGTATCATCAGCAAACTTGGCTACATTACACTCGGTCCTTTCATCCAAATCATTAATATAGATTGTAAATAGTTGAGGTCCCAGCACAGATCTCTGTGGCATCCCACTAGTTACCGTTTGCCAACCGGAAAATGACCCATTTATCCCGACTCTCTATTTTCTGTTGGTTAGCCAATCCGCTATCCAAGCTACTATTTTACCCCCAACCCCGTGAGCTTTTATCTTGTGCAGTAACCTTTTATGTGGCACCTTATCAAATGCCTTCTGGAAATCCAAATACACCACATCCACTGGTTTCCCCTTATCCATCCGACTCATTACATCCTCAAAGAACTCCAGCAAATTTGTGAAACATGATTTCCCATTCATAAAATCATGCTGACTCTGTTTGATTGTATGATGCTTTTCCATATGTCCTACTACTGCTTCCATTCGGATTAGACGGACGAGACACCGGGAATAACTCCCCTGCTCTTCTTTGAAATAGTGCCATGGGATCTTTTATGTCCACCTGAGAGAGCAGACGGGGCCTCGGTTTAACGTCTCACCAAAAGATGGCATCTCCGACAGTGCAGCACTCCCTCAGCACTGCACTGGAGTGTCAGCCTAGATTTTTGTGCTCAAGTCTCGAGAGTGGGACTATGAACCCACAGCCTTGTAACTCAGAGGCAAGAGAGAGCTACCCACTGAGCCATGGCTGGCACTATTAACAGCTCAAATTCACAGACTGAACAATCGCCAAAGCTCAACTCATTCCTCAGTTGAACTCAAAGAGCCTATGGGGTGAATTTCAAGTTCACCACCTGGATTTGCATTTGTTGGAATTTAACTCTTTTCAAAAACATATAGTTTCTGACCTTAATCAAACACACAGTATTAAGGGATAGTTTGCAGGAAGGATGAGGTATCCCTTTAAGATCACTAAATTAAAACCATTTGAAACATCTGCATTTATTATATTGGAAGCTGAAAAATTAGCTCTTCTGTCCTCCCACATAACCAATACAAATCAAAACCTGCTTGTGTAAGGTAACAAGTTTAG